>NC_044568.1:45628117-45928117 GCF_007565055.1 Rhinopithecus roxellana
GAAAAAGAAAAAAGAAGAAAGAAGAAAGAAGAAAGAAAAAGAAAGAAAGAGAAGAAGAAAAAAAAAGAGAAAGAAAAGAAAGAAAGAAAGAAAAGAAAAGAAAGAAAAAAGAAAAAAGGGAGAGAAAGAAAGATTTAATGTTGGCCGGGCATGGTGGCTTACGCCTGTAATCCCAGCACTTTGGGAGGCCGAGGGGGGTGGATATCTTGAGGTCTGGGGTTTGAGACCAGCCTGGCCAACACAGAGAAACCCCATCTCTACTAAAAATGCAAAAATTAGCTGGGCGTGGTGGTGGATGCCTGTAATCCCAGCTACTCGGGAGTCTGAGGCAGAAGAATCACTTGAATCCAGGAAGCGGAGGTTGTGGTGAGCCAAGATTTATACTACGGCACTCCAGCCTGGATAACAGAGTGAGACTCTGTCCCCAGACAAACAAGCAAACAGAAATAATTAATGTCGTTTTCCAAGGATGGTATTTGAAATTCCATTAATGATGACTTGCCATATGGTTTTTAGTTTTCAAGAGAGGAAGCACGGGGTGCTGAAAAGAATCTAGGCTTGTGAGATGTCATGTACTGTGGGCAATCCCTCAGTGACTCTCTTACTATGAACTTCTGTCTTCTTGTCCAGGAAGCCGAGATGTGGCAGCGCCACCTCTTAGGGTCACTGAAGGGACTAATGCAATGACTCAGGAGGGGTATTCCACTCAGGGTCTGGCACATGACATGTGCGCATGAATGGTCATTGCTGTTATAAATTTTTTTTCTAATTTATAAAGAAAAGATGATTAATTGGCTCATAGTTCAGGCTGTACAGGGAGTTTTTAACTGTTGTGGGATTTTTTTTTTTGAGTTGGAATCTCCCTCTGTTGCCCAGGCTGGAGTGCAGTGGCACGATCTTGGCTCATTGCAAGCTCTGCCTCCTGGGTTCAAGCGGTTCTCCTGTCTCAGCCTCCTGAGTAGCTGGGATTACAGTCACCCGCCACCATGCCTGGCTACTTTTTTTTTGTATTTTTAGTTCACCATATTGGTCAGGCTGGTCTCAAACTCCTGACCTCAGGTGATCCACCTGCTTTAGCCTCCCAATGTGCTGGGATTACAGGCATGAGCTACCGCGCCCGGCCACAGGCAGCTTTTTATCAAGGAGACTAGGAGAGCAGCTCACAAGTAGCCAGAGACCAGAAGATTTGGCTTTGAAGTCCTACTCAGATTCTCATGCCCCTTTCTCTCATCCCACCCCTACTCCCCCATTCCCTACAATACAGAGGAATGAAACCCACGCCACTTACAGCAACACCCTCTACCTGGCAGATGAGATCATCATCCGTGACCGCAACATCAAAATCAACTTTGCATGTTCCTACCCCCTGGACATGAAAGTCAGCCTGAAGACCTCCCTACAGCCAATGGTCAGGTGCGGCCAGAGAGGGTCCCTGAGGCCCCTATACGATTCTACCCCAAAACCCCTTAACCATGAGCTTCTCTGTCAACTGCCACCCACAGGGAGCTGGGAGTGAGGATTGGGAATCAGGGTTGCCCAGTGGAAGAGTCAGGAATTCTGGAGCCCAGGTTCAAATCTAGACTTTGTCATAAGTGATGGTTATGCACGGGCCAGTGGGGGACAGAGTCAGAGCACTGCCTGGTTCAAGCCCCAGCTCTGTCACTTACTAGTTGTATGAGCTTGAGTGAGTTGTTGAGCCTGGCTTTGCGAAGTTGACAGCCCCTCTCTGGGTGTCAATATTTTCATCTGTGAAATAGGTTTAGCCATACTTGTACCGCCTTTCTTAGAGTACAGCACTACTCTAAGAATCAAATTATATGGGAGGATCGCTGGAGCCCAGGAATGTGAGGCTGCATTGAGCTATGACTGTGATGTGAATCAGATTCAACCATTAAACTGATGTAGATGATTCCGATGTGAATCCAATATTAGAGTCTCTACTTTTAAAAGCGGCAGGATGGTTGTGCCAGAGAGCAGGAAGGGTCTGAGTCCAGACTGCTGTGGAACTCTGGGCAAATCGTATTTCACATTTGGACCTCAACTTCCTTCCTTCTCTGTGAGTGAAAGAAATTTGATTATAGAGGGATTTAAAACTTATGCTCTTTGCAAGTGTCTTGATAGGGGCCAAGGGAGGTGCCCTGGCAGAGTGCCTGCAGGGGTAAACTATTCATACTGGGTGCCACATAAGATTTTATTTCATTTTTTTAAAAAGGAACTGTTGCTAAATAAAATTGAAAATCTTCAACTAGGATGAATCACAGACCAATGATGGAAAAATAATAGTCGTAATAAGAAATAAGATTTATTGATTGTTTATTTATTTATTTATTTATTGAGACGGAGTCTCGCACTGTTGCCCAGGCTGGAGTTCAATGGCATGATCTTGGCTCACTGCAACCTCCACCTCCCAGGTTCCAGCAATTCTCCTGCCTCAGCCTCCCAAGTAGCTGGGATTACAGGTGCCCACCACCACACCCAGCTAACTTTTGTATTTTTAGCAGAGACAGGGTTTCACCATGTTGGCCAGGTTGGTCTCAAACTCCTGTCCTCAGGCAATCCAGCCACCTTGGCCTCCCAAAGTGCTGGGATTACAGGCGTGAGCCACCGCGCCTTGCCAAGAACTAAGATTTATTGAGAGCTTACTATATCTCAGGCATTGTATCTGGTGTTCTGCCTGGGACATCTCATCAAACTCCTACAGCAGCCCTAGGCGACAAAAGTATTATTATTATTATTATTATTCCCATTATACTGATGTGGAAATTGAGGCTTACAGAAATCTGAGTGACTTACCCAAAGCTGTAAAGTCTAGCAGGTGATAGAGCTGGGATTCAGACATCAGATCCAGCGCCTCCACTTCACCATGACCTTCCCTTCGAGGCTTGCCCATAGTTTTCTGCTCTCTTGGCCAGCCAGACTCAGGAAAGGATGCTGGGCACTGATGAGGGTGCACAGCTGACTTGGAGGAAGAAGGGTGCTCATTGCAAGCTGGTGGCTGGAGCCTCACCTGGCCAAGCAATGTCCTGGAGCAATGTGGCCCTGTCCTCGGCCTGGTAGGCTCTGGGGAACAGCAAGTGTGCCCACATCTCTCTGTTTTATGGTTTTGTTTTGTTTTGTTTTGTTAAGAATCTGGGTCTCACTCTGTCACCCAGGCTGGAGTACAGTGGCACAATCATAGCTCAATGCAACCTCGAATTCCTGGGCTCAAGCAATCCTCCCACCTCAGTCTCCCAGGTAGCTAGGACTACAGACACATGCCACCACCCTGGGCTATTTTTAAAAATATTTTTGTAGAGACAGGGTCTTGTTATGTGGACCAGGCTAGTCTTAAACTCCTGGTCTCAAATGATCCTCCTGTCTATGCCTCCTAAAGTATTGGGATTACAGGCGTGAGCCACAGCACCTGGTCCCTCTCTTTGTCTTAAGTTAGACATCTCACCCAAGTCTTCACTGATAACTCAGTTCTCATCTGTAAAATGGACTTCCACATTTCGGAGTATTTCTCATGTGCCTTATTTCGTGAGGTATCAGCCTTACAATGTCCTTTGTTGGATCATCCAGTGAAGTTCACATCAGTGTGGCTGTTTTCAGTGTGGTTAAAAATAAATCATTTATAAAGCTCAGTCTTCTGCTGTAGATGTTAGTACATCACGATGGAGACCAGGATGCAAGTTGTAGGACTCATCATAGCTCAATCCCTTTTAACCTGTTCTAGATTGAGACTAAAGAAGGAATCCAGGTGTTTCTCTTAATAATTTGCTTTTTGCCATCTTGAAGGCTACAGGGGTAGCAAAGGCTACAGTGATAGCAAGTGAGGGACTGGACGTGTTACTTGAGATGTGATTGATCCATAGACCAGCAGCATCAGCAGCATCCAGGCTGCTGGATGCTCAAGGTCCTGCATTGTCACAAATGCAGGACCTTGAGCCCCACCCCAAACTCACTAAATCAGAGCCTGCATTTTATCTAGATCCCAAGTTGACCTGTATGTACTTATTGCGGTTTGCAAAACAACAGTTGGTGGGTTCCAGTCTTATTGCTGGATAAAAATGCAAATAACTGCAAGGGAATGCCCAGGAATGCAAACCAGAGAAGGTGGCTCATCTGTGGATGTTCTCAGCCTGGTCCTCTCACCAACCCTTCTCCCCCGGCAGTGTCCTAAACATCAGAGTGGGCGGGACCGGCATGTTCACCGTGCGGATGGCCCTCTTCCAGAGCCCTTCCTACACGCAGCCCTATGAAGGCTCCTCCGTGACGCTGTCCACTGAGGCTTTTCTCTATGTGGGCACGATATTGGATGGGGGTGACCTGTCCCGATTTGCACTGCTCATGACCAACTGCTATGCCACGCCCAGTGGCAATGCCACGGACCCCCTGAAGTACTTCATCATCCAGGACAGGTAAGGCAAAGGTTCCTACATGGGAAATGGGAACCCACAGGTAGAATTAAGAGGGGGTCTTCGGACTTGGAAGAAGGAAAATTGCGTCATCTTTTTTTTTTTTTTTTTTTTTTTTTGAGATAGAGTCTCGCTCTGTTGCCAAGGCTGGAGAGCAATGGCGCGACCTCGGCTCACTGCAACCTCCACCTCCTGGGTTCAAGTGATTCTTCTGCCTCAGCCTCCCAAGTAGCTGGGATTACAGGCATAGGCCAGCATGTCTGGCTAATTTTTGTATTTTTAGTAGAGATGAGGTTTCACCATATTGACCAGGCTGATCTCGAACTCCTGACCTCAAATGATCCACCTGTTTGGCCTCCCAAAGTGTTGGGATTACAGGCGTAAGCCACTGCGCCCAGCTGGAAAATTGCATCTTTATATTCATTACCCTGTAGCGGAGCCTTAGCATTCCCACACCTTATAAATACAGGCAACAAACTACAGAAATATTAGCAGGTTGTGTGAAGTCATTTATGGTCATCAGTACTTTTTAGTTACTATAGCATTAGAATTTTCACTAGACCTTATTAATGAATTATCAAATACATATGTATTTGCAAATATATGTATTTATGTGTTATATATTGTATGCATTTTAAAATATTATTTCTGAAGAGAGATGTACAAGCTTCACCAGAGAGCTGAGTAGGGTTTACAATTCAAAAAATGATAAGAAACCAGATGGAAAGGCTTGCCCAGGGGAGCAGGCAGCCCAGCACCTGGGGGAGGAGTAAGGTGTGGGCATGGTTAGCCAAGGGCCAATTGAAACTAGGACACAAGTGTGCTACCTTTTACTCAAGAGGCACTCGATGACTATGAGTCTTACCATGAGAAGGTGGTTCACTTTCTCATTCATAAGTTGAAAAGATATTTTGGAAGCTTGCTGTGTGTTGGGTTCTGTGGACTTCACAGTAAATAGAAGGAACAAAAACCTCTGCCCTAATACATCTTATAGTCTAAAGGGGGAGGACAAACAATTAAATGAAAGTGAAATATGTAGTATGTTAATGACAAAGAGGTTATAGAAGAAACAAAGCAGGAGAAGGAGAGAGACATTTGCAATTTTAATTGCATTGTCAGAAAAAGCATTCCTGAGAGACAGTGGTCGGTTTCCATTAGGTTATCTTAGAGTCTGCCTGGTTATATCAAGGGAATATTTTCAGGTGAGTGCTAATGTGATGTTCATACTTCTGTGTTATCTGGAATCTCCCTTTGCAATAAAAACAAAGCAGAAGTCTGTTTCAGAGCATTTTACAATTAACAGTGTCTAACTCAAACTTAATACAACTCTTTTGTTGATCTTGTCCTCATTGTATGGGCCTGTTCTATTTTTATGGCAAATGATACTTGTCTGCCATTTGAAGTCATGACCTAAAGATTCTTCTAGAAAATAAATGTATTTCAGTAAAAAATACAAGTGGATTTCAAGAAAATTGGTAAGTAAATAATAATAGAGATGTTGAGACACACAGGAAAATGCTCATAAAGGTGGTATCTCAATAAAGAAAAAAAGAACTGAAATTTGGAAACTGTTGGCATGACCTTGATTGGAGTATCACAGAGATTTGGGTTCAAATCTTGCCTTTGTCATTTCTTAGTTTTAAGAAACAGGTCAACTCATCTCTCTGGGTTTTTCGGTTCTCAGACATAAATGGGGAAAAATAATACCTGCTATGCTGGGATTTTAAAACTTGTTTTTCATGAGTATAAAAGTACAGCAGTGGGTCAGGCACCGTGGCTTATGCCTGTAATTCCAGCACTTTGGGAGGCTGAGGCAGGCAGATCTCCTGAGATCAGAAGTTCAAGACTAGCCTGGCCAATATGGTGAAGCCCATCTCTACTAAAAATACAAAAAAATTAGCCAGGCATGGTGGTGTGCACCTGTAATCCCAGCTACTTGGGAGGCTTAGGCAGGATAATAGCTTGAACCTGGAAGGCGGAGGTTGCAGTGAGCCGAGATCACACCATTGCACTACAGCCTGGGCAACAAGAGCGAAACTCGGCCTCAAAGAAAAAAAAAAGTACACCAGGGAAGCTGAGGCAGGTGGATCACGAGGTCAGGAGTTCAAGACCAACCTGGTCAACATGGTGAAACCCTGTCTCTACTAAAAATACAAGAATTAGCCAGGCATGGTGGCAAGCGCCTATAATCCCAGCTACTCAAGAGGCTGAGACAGGAGAATTGCTTGAACTGGGAGGCAGAGGTTGCAGTGAGCCAAGATCGTACCACTGCACTCCAGCCTGGGTGGCAAAGCAAGACTTCCTCTAAAAATAAAATAAAATAAAAGTACAGCAGGGACATTGTGGAAAACTTGGAAAGCTTTGAAACAGAAGCAGGAAAAAATGTAGGTTGTGTCTATGTGTTTCCATCTGGGTGTGTGTGGGAGCTGGGGTGAGAACTGCCAGTCTAGGATAGGTGTCAGAACATCACAAGGCACGAAGAGGAGATAAGTCAGGGAGATAGTGAAGGTGACTGGAGGGGACACATGAATGTCCAGGTTGGCTTGAGTACATGGAGCCCTCACAGGCCATACTGTCTGCCTTTCAGGAATTGGGTCCACTTAACCTCAGGGCTTTTCTTTTGCCAGGTGGAGTCTGCACTTTTGGGGCCAGATCTGAATTATGGGAGACACAGAGCTAAGAGTGAAAAACACTCCCAGAAGGTCCCTTCTCAGTTTTGCAGTCAGTGTTCAGCCTCCCTCGTAAATCAACTTTGAGGAAAGAGTGTGAATAGCAGAGAGAGTGCCCAGTTTGCCTCCCCAGAATGCCCATGGGTATCCTGACCCAGCCCAGCACACGTGGGAGTCTCTGCATGCTCTATTTCGGGTTTCTCTTTGTAACTGTGCTTGGGCGCAATGGTGCATATGCGCAGATGGGTGCACATACTCCAATTTCATCAGTGGCTCTCGGTACCCAGAGGTTTCCATTGTTATAATTATACCACGCATATTGTAGATAGCACATAGCAGCTAATAATTTTTGAATGTAATTCCTGGGAAATCAGGAAGTGCTGACTTTTGGAGAGTTTCAGCTCTGCACTGATGACAGCTTCACTTTAGTATCAAATATATAAAGCACCTATGGCATGCTACACACAGTTCTACATACTTTGAGAAATTAACTAGTTTAATCCTTACAGCTATCTTATCACATGGGCTGCAATTATTTCCTATGTACAGGTGGAGAAATTGAGGGACACGAGATTAAGTAAGTTGCCCAAGGTCACACAGCTAAAAGGTGACAGAGCAATATTTGAACCCAGGAAGTCTGACTCCAGAATCTTTGTTTAACCAACCACATGAAATGATGTGTAACCCTCCCAGATGCCCACAGACTAAAGACTCAACTATCCAAGTGGTGGAGAACGGGGAGTCCTCCCAAGGCCGATTTTCCGTCCAGATGTTCCGGTTTGCTGGAAACTATGACCTAGTCTATCTGCACTGTGAAGTCTATCTCTGTGACACCATGAATGAAAAGTGCAAGCCTGTGAGTAGCCTCCCCTCCCCCAACCCATCCCTTATAACCAAAGACATTTGGCCACAAAGAAAGCAAATCAATATTTCTTCCCTGTTTCCTGCTTTTACCACAGGGATAGAATGAGCAATAAGATGAGGTGGGTGTGGCTAGGCAGGAAACCTAAGCTGCCGGGAAAATCAGGTGGGATCTGTGAAGTGCGGCAGGCTGGTAAAAGCTCTGGCTTATCTGCAAGGTTGTGTTCAAATAACAGGAGCTGACATTTTTAAGCACTGTGTCCACTTTATTTGTGTTAGCTTTTAATGCTTCACAGTAACTATATAAGGGAGGTATTACTAGTTCCCTTTCCTCATGAGGAGAGGGGCTCAGAGAACTTCAGTGGCTTGCCTGAGGTTATGCATCTGTCTAACAAATGGCAGAGCTGGGACATGCATGAACCCCAGTATACAGGTCTCCTAACAACTTCTGCCTGGGGCAGAAGGAGGCACCTGTGAGGTGGGCAGTCCACTCCATGTGGCAGAACCACATTCAGTCTCCTTCATGGAGGGTGTTTTTCTATTGCCCTCTCCCTGTAGACCTGCTCTGGGACCAGATTCCGAAGTGAGAGTGTCATAGACCAATCCCGTGTCCTGAACTTGGGTCCCATCACACGGAAAGGTAAGAGAACCACTCCCTCCTCAACATTCCTGGCTGGGAATGATCTCTGGAGAGGAAGAGGGATAACAGAGCCTGGCACCTGGGCACCTTACTGAACTCTGAAGAACTGGTAGCAAGTGGATCCTCTGGGGCAAGGTGGAATACAGACTACCTTCCTTTTACTATTCCCATTCATTGCACAAATATGATTTGTGGATGAATGTGACACAGGACACAGGGGAGGCCAGACAGGCAGGAAGGAATGTAGATCATGCAGACATGTTTGCACACACATGAGGCCACATACATACATTCATATTTGTAGTAGATGTGCGCCTACTCTGTGTCTGGGGGTCTTGTGATGAGCAGAAGTAGATGGCCCTGCTCCCGTGGAGCTTGTGAATCAGTGAGGAAGGTGCCATTTGAATAATCCCATGTAGATGTGTGGGATCTGGGTGGTGCCAGTTGATCCATCAAGTGCAGGGTCTGCAATGTCTCAAGCACCGATCTTAGGAGTGGTTTAGGAAGGGTCAGAATCTTGTAACCTCCAGCTGCATGACTCCTAAACCATAATTTCTAATCTTGTAGCTAATTTCTTAGTTCTACAAAGGCAGTCTAGCCCCCAGACAAGAAGAAGGTTTGTTTTTGGAAAGGGCTGTTATCATCTTTGTTTTAAACTGTAAACTGAGTTCCTTCCAAAGTTAGTTCAGCTTACACCAAGAAAGGAACAAGGACAGCTTAAAAGTTAGAACTAAGATGGGGTCGGCTATGTTGGCTCTGTTTCACTGTCTCAGTCATAATTTTGCAAAGGTGGTTTCAAGAGTACAGCTTGGGCAAAGCGCCTGTGGCAGGAGGGAGCCTGGCCTGTTAAAGGAACTCACAGAAGGCCAGGGGAGTTGTGTGGGATGAGCTGCTGCAGACCTTGTGGGGCCTTGCAGTTCTTGCTAAGGGTTCGGACCTTTCTCCTGAAAGCAGTGAGAGCCTCTGATGGGTCTGAAGTAGGGGAGTAACATGATCAGACTTGGGTTTTGAAGAGGTAACTCTGGCTGCGAAGTGAAAAGTAGATTGAAGGGGTTTCTCCCAGGCTGCTTGCCAATCTTATGCATTCTTTTTTCACTGATCCTTCTGTTTTTCTCCAAAGGTGTCCAGGCCACAGTCTCAAGAGCTGCTTTTAGCAGCTTGGGTAAGTTCAGGTCCTCTCTGCAGTGGGACCTGTTCCAGAACTCTCCTGGGGGCTTCTATCTGTTAACTGTTAATGCTTCATAGCACCTCTATAAGGGAGGTGTTACTAGTTCCGTTTTCTAAATGAGGAGAGTGGCTCAGAGAACCTGAGTGGTTCTACTGAGATCATGCATTTATCTATTAATTGCTAGAGCTGGGACGTGTGCTCCAGTATACAGATCACTTACTTTATACACACACTTATTACAAACTTGTACCCAAAGGATATGCACACACTCCAGATCTGCATCTTGGGCACTTACTGAAGCTCCAAGGCTCCTAACACATTTTTCTAGATTCATTCAATGGGTAACAAACAGGCCTGGTGCAGTGGCTCTTGCCTGTAATCCCAGCACTTGGGGAGGCCAAAGTGGGTAGATCACGAGGTTAAGAGATTGAGACCATCCTGGCCAACATGGTGAAACCCCATCTCTACTAAAAACACAAAAGTTAGCTGGGTGTGGTGGTGCATGCCTGTAGTCCCAGCTACTTGGCAGGCTGAGGCAGGAGAATGGCTTGAACCTGGGAGGCAGAGGTTGCAGTGAGCCAAGATCGCACCACTGCACCCCAGTCTAGCAACAAAGAAAGACTCCATCTCAAAAAAAAAAAAAAAAAAAAAATTGGTGACAAATATTTCTTGAGTGCTACTATGTGCCAAGAACCATGTTTAGTTCTGGGGTGAACACAACATACAAGAAACCCTACTTCTCTGCTTCTTCTTTGCTCTTCTGACTGCCTGGGGTCCCAGGGTGTGCTGAAGGTCTGGACTTGAGTTCTGAAGAGGCAACTGTATCTATGGAAATGCCTGGGGTGCCTGGACCTAGGGCTGTACACATGCACACATACCTATGCTGTGTCCCAGTAGTACATATGTGCACACAGACACAGGCATGCGCAGATAAGCACTTGAGAATGTAGGTCATCCAGACATGTTTGCCCACACACACAAGGTCACATACATGCATTCATATTTGCATGTACAGATGCACAGAAAGCTGCAATTGTCTGCATGCATATTTGTGTGTGCAGACGTACACACACTTATTGGAAACCTGTACCCAAAGGATATGAACATACCCCGGATCTGTATCTTGGGCACTTCCTGCAGCTCCAAGGCTCCTCTCTGACACCTTTTCCTAGATTCATTCAATAGGCGACGAATATTCATTGAGTAATACTATGTGCCAAGAACCATGCTTAGTACTGCGGTGAATACAACGACCAAACAAGAAACCCTACTTCTCTGCTTCTTTGCTTTTCTGACCACAAAGGCCAAGGACAAGTGGCATTTTTATGGCCACCTGTCCCTGGCCTTTGTGGTCAGAAAAGCAGAGAAAAAAATGCATTTTTATGGCCATTTTATGGCCACCATTTTTATGGCTACTGAATTGTCTAAAAATCCAGGTGAAAAGCAAATCTATGCAACAGCTACTGGTATCTGGATCCAAGGAGGTTCTTACACTAACCTGGCTTTTTTTTTTTTTTTTTTTTTTTGAAGTGGGGTCTGCTCTGTCACCCAGGCTGGAGTGCAGTGGCACAATCTTGGCTCACTGTAACCTCCACCTCCTGGGTTCAAGCAATTCTTCTGCCTCAGCCTCCCCAGGAGCTGGAACTACAGGCATGCACCACCATGCCCGACTAATTTTTGTATTTTCTAATAGAGATGGGGTTTCTCCGTGTGGCTAGGCTGGTCTTGAACTCCTGACCTCAGGTGATCCGCCTGCCTTGGCCTCCCAAAATTCTGGGATTAAAAGTGTGAGCCACCCCACCCAGCTAACTGGGCATTTGACCTGAACTAGTTCAGCCCAGTACTGGTGAGCTCAGAGATGGAGAGTCACAGCACTGCTAAGAGGTTTGCCCTCTGTGACTATCCCCTAAGGTCTCTAAGGATGGTTGAGTAGGTTGGGCACTGTACAAGAGTGCCCTTTTGAGGAGGTACCAAGCCTAGTGCCAGAGGAAAGACTACCTTTTTCAAATCAGTCCACCTTTTTCAGGGCAGATAAAGAGGAAGCTTCATTTTTCAAGGAGACCAGCCCAGAGAGGGGGTCCACTTCTGATTGGTCAGTCTAGAGGAGGCAGCTTATGTTAATTTGCATAGAAGTACAGTAGTACTAGCAGTTGCCCTGTAACTGTTTTCTTTTCAGGACTCCTGAAAGTCTGGCTGCCTCTGCTTCTCTCGGCCACCTTGACCCTGACTTTTCAGTGACTGACAGCAGAAAGCCCTGTGCTCCGTGGCTGCCGTCTCACTTCCTGCTGGGCAGGGGGCACGATGTAGGCCAGTGCTCCAGCCACAGAAAAGAAAGTTCATGCTTTGGTCAGCCTGCCTTCTTTTCTCCCCTTTAATCCTGGCTGTTGAGAAACAGCCTGTGTCTTTAAATGCTGCTTGTTCTCAAAATGGGACTTGTGATGGTGTACCTGAGGCCCCCATCTCCTTAAAGAGTGTGGCAAAATAATGAGTTTTAAATCTCGGTCTTTGAAGTCATCCATTCATTCAACAAGTATTTACTGAACTCTACCATGTAGGCACGATGTATGGTGCTAAGGATCCCATGGTGGGAAAACATAGCCCCCCACCCTGTCCTCATAGAGTTCACAGTCTGCTCAGTGAGACCGGGTTCTGCTGTGTGACCTTACACAACGTCTCTGAGCTTCATCCATTTATTCATTCGTATTTGCTGAGCATGTACTATGTGCCAGGCACTATGTGCTAGATGCCAGGGATATAGCAGTGAACAAGCCAGACACAATCCCTGCCCCCCTGGAATTTCCTGTCTGGTAGGAGAGAGAACTTGAACAAGTAATTCTAAGTAGGTCAGACATTTCAGAAGTGAGAGCATAGGCCAGGCACGGTGGCTCGCACCTGTAATCCCGGCACTTTGGGAGGCCCAGGCCGTGGTGGTGATTGCTTGAGCCCAGGAGTTTGAGGTCAGCCTGGACAACATGGCAAGACCCCACCCCTACAAAAAAGAATTTAAAAATTAGCTGGGCATGATATCACGTGCCTGTAGTCCCAGCTACTCAGGAGGCCGAGGAGGGAGAATCTCTTGACCCTGGGAGGTTGAGGCTGCAGTGAGCTGAGATTATGCCAATGCACCCTAGCTTGAGTGACAGAGCAAGACTCTGTCATAAAAAAATAAAAAAAAAAGGAAAAATAAATGATTGTATACCAGGGCCTGCTGGTTCTGTATCATGGAGACAATAGTGATGTCCTCAGAGGGTTAGTTCAGTTTTCCAGAAACATTTATCTGAGAATGTTATATGTGCCAGGCACTGTTCTAGGTGCCGGGAAACACTGACGAATAAGACAGACAATTAAATATTGATGAGTAAGTCCCTGCTTCCAGGAGTCTCCCAGTCCTTAGGGGTAATAAGGAGTAAGCAAGTCAAGGTCAGGTACCTGGAATGTCCTCAGGACTTCCTCCAATCATTGGACATCTCCCTCCCAATCCAGAAGATTCCCTGGAAAACCAACTCCCAGGGACACAACAAGAGTAGAAAAGAGAACAATGATCCCCATTAGTAGGGAATGCTTTGTGGGGTGTGGGGGGTCCTCCAGGATGCGGCGGCTGGTTCCAGCAGACCCAGATACCCCACGAGTCTCTGGACTTCTGTGCCAAGTGGATAGAAGAAAGCCAGTTTCAATGGGAACTCTCTGCTCTGCTACCAGCTGCTTCCCTGGACTCCAGCTGTGGCTTTTCAGGAGAGGCCAAGGCCCTCCTTGGTACATTATCAGAACTTTCTGATCCCAGGGAAATCCACACGTGTGTATCAGCACATGGGGGCTGCTAGGGCAGTGTGTCTTAAGTCAAGGGGCCTGTTATCACACAGACATGCACAGAAAACCTTGACCTAAGAGCTTTGTGGGGGAAGACTATGGGCTGATCCCAGCCCCTGTCCACTGTCAGGCCATGGTGAGTTGGTGGCTGATGGTGTACGCATCCATCTGTGCTTGCACTCCAATACAACAGAACATAAAGGAAAAATCTGGGCCAAGATCAATAAAGACAAGGACAAGAGCTGGGATAAAAAGAAAGCACATCAGAATTACTCCTTCAGTCCCTCGGTTCTTTTTCTTTGCCTTTCTTGTTTTCTATCGATTATCCAGCTCAATATATTCAACAGATATTTTGGGCATAAGTTCAATGCCAGGCAATTTTATACGTACCATGGAAACAGCAAATAATCAAACGAGAGCCCTTGCTGGTAGAGAGCTTACATTTAAAAGGCAGATACATTTAAACAGCAACTATGTGCAACGTGATAGATGGTGACAAGTCCTGAGGGGGATGAAAAAGCAAGGATGACGGATAGAGCAATGTGGGTGTTATTTGACATAAAATGACCAGAGAAAGTCCCTCTGCTGAGCAGAGGCTAAAAGAAGTAAAGGAGTGAACCAGGGGCATATCTGAAGAGCATTGCAGGCAGTCGGAATAGTAGGTGCAAAGGTCCTGAGGTAGGATCTTGTGTCTTTCCTGCAAGGCTCACTGCCTACACTTGGACAGCCATAAGTTTGAGGAATTGCTCACTGCAGAGGGTCTGGGAGTGCTTTTTATGAATTTGTCCATGTGTTTACTCAAGAAGTACTTACTAGGTACTGATTAGGACTGC
Organism: Rhinopithecus roxellana; assembly: GCF_007565055.1. Classification (NCBI taxonomy): domain Eukaryota; kingdom Metazoa; phylum Chordata; class Mammalia; order Primates; family Cercopithecidae; genus Rhinopithecus; species Rhinopithecus roxellana. The sequence goes on from NC_044568.1 coordinate 45,642,493, forward strand.
AGAGACAGGATCTTGGTCCACAGATCTTTTATTTATTTATATATTTATTCATTTATTTATTTTTAATTTTTTTTTGACAGAGTCTCACTCTGTTGCCCAGTCTGGAGTGCAGTGGTGTGATCTCAGCTCACTGTAACCTCCACCTCCTGGGTTCAAGTGATTCTTCTGCCTCAGCCTCCTGAGTAGCTGGGACTATAGGCGTGCACCACCATGCCCTGGTAATTTTTGTATTTTTAGTAGAGATGGTGTTTCACCATGTTGCCCAGGCTGGCCTTGAACTCCTGACCTCAAGTGATCCGCCCACCTTGGCCTCCCAAAGTGCTGGGACTACAGGCATGAGCCATCACACCTGGCCTCTGTCCGCAAAGATCTTAACAGCCTTCAGAGGTAGACAGATAAGTTGGCAGGTGAGTGTAATTGGAATCAGCCCTGTGAGGCCTAGGAGCAGAGAAGAGGAGTACTGGTGGAGTTAGGAAAGGCTTCCTGGAAGAGGTGATAATGTAGGAGGAGGCTGGGTGAAGAGTGATATAGGCTGAGGGAATAGAGTATGCAAAGGCTTGAAGATGAGGAGGAGGCCAGACAACCACAAATTATAGCAAGATGCTGCCTCTACAAAACAATTTAAAAATTAGCCAGATGTGGTGGCCAACAACCGTAGTCCCAGCTACTCAGGAGGCTGAGGTGGGAGGATTATTTGAGTCCAGGAGATCAAGGCTGCAGTGAGCCTATGATCACGTGACTACACTGTAGCCTGGGCAACAGAGCAAGACCCTTGCTCAAAAAAAAATTACCTTCATAAGGAATGGTGGCCCGAATCTGGATTGGTGAGGTGGAGATGGAGAAGAAAGGATTATTGGAAATGGGGGCAGAGGGAGAAAGGAAGGAGCTTAGAAAGGAAGAGGCCAAGTTTCCAGCTTGGATGACTGGGAGGGGAGTGGCACCTTTGACTAAAATAGATTATACAATGAGGAGGAGGAGATTTAGGGGACTTGATGAGCTCAGTGTTGCACTTGCTGAGTTTGAGGTGTCTCAAGCATCTCAGCGGCAGTGAGAGGTCCGGCAATCAATAGGTAGATGGAACTCAAGTTCAAGGGAGTAGCGAAAGCTGGGGATACAGATTCAGAACTCAGCAGCCTGGAGATGGTATGTGAAACCATGAGATAACTTGATACCTCCCAGGGAGAGTTTATGAAGTGACAAGAAAAATGGGACCTAACCAGCATTCTTAGGGACAGGATCTTGTAGCAACAGAACAGAAATCTCCAAGTAGAAATAGGAGAATCAAGAAAATACTATCATGCGGAGTCAAGGAAATGCAAGGTACCCGGAAAAAGCAGTAGGCAAATCCAATCACAAAGGAGCAGAAACAAACTACCCAGTGGATTTGTCTATAAAGTTGTAGCTGCATGGTTCAGATTGCAATGGAGAGGCCAGAAGAAGGGTGGAGGAACTGACTTTGAAAAGGAGGAAGATCGCCTTATTAAAAGTTGAAGGGGGAAGAAGTGGAGGATGGAGACCAGTATTTATATGTTTATAGGGAAAGGAGCAAGGTCAGCTGTTGTGGCCTAAATTGTTTTTGAAGTAGGGTACAAGATATCTGCTGAGAAAGGTGGTGTGAGTGGGTGATGATAGCTGCAGAGACCATTTAAGAGGAACGGGAAGGTTAAGAGTGGCCACTGGGGAGACTGGGATGGGCATCTGGCCAGATTGAATGGATCAGTGGGCTATTTAGTGGACCCAGTTGTCATAGGTTCCACATTATAGAGACTTTTCTACATTTGCTTTGGGAGTAGAGAAGGTGGCTTGTAGCACTTTTCATTTTTCCAGGTTGAGGTTTTATAAAAGGTGTTACCAATGCCAAGACTCTCCTGTTCCCTTGTCCCCAGTTGCCTTGGCTCCTTAAGGAGTCCCAGAGTGATAGAGAAGAAACAGTGGCCATTTCTTCTGCAAAAGCTTTGGCTCTTTTATGAAGTCCATGATTTCTACCATGCCATGAAAGCCCCGTCCAAGCCTGGAGTTAGTTAAGTCCAAGATCCTCTACAGCCTCTTCTCAGTCTCATACCTTCCAATCTCTAGGGCAGCCTACATATCAAAAGGGATTTACAGGGGCTACTCTGATGCTTCTTTTATCCAGGAACCTTTGTCTGTCCTTTGCCATTCCAAAATGCATCATCACCAAATTAGCCATTCCAAAACTCCTTAGTATTAGAAATCTGGAGTTGGGTAGAGTCTATGGAACAAGAAATGGAATTTTGTGGAAACATCCGCACTCCCTTCCTTCTTTTCCTATTTATCCTGTTAGTCTAACTGGCCCCAAGCTCAGTGGCCTTCAGACAGAAGCAGAAACGTTCCAAGATGATTAGCTAGGAACACAAGGTACAGTTGAAAATCCATTGTGCAAACAAGTGCCTGTTTGATTTTCTCTTCACTTCCCTTTGGGTATTAAGCTTCCTTTCAATTCGTGTTTGGTTTCTGGTAATAAATATGGCACCAGTTTCACTGATTGATTATGAAGATTAAATGTGAGAAGTCACGGTCGCAAAGTAGTGCCCAGCATGTTCAGCATTCAGCACACAGCACTATTGTTTGTAGGAAGCATTTGCATGATGCTGAGATAGCTGGAAGGGTTTACATTGTGAGGGGAGGGCCCTTCTTTCACCATCCTTTGCGTAAATGGCTTATCTCACCTCCACTCAACAAGCCCAGTGTATGGCCTAGAACTCCCATCATACCTGTGCACCAATTGAGGAGAGACACATGGGTGGGAAATTGCAATAAAAAGACAGCCCACAGCAGGCTGCATTCCCATGGCTGGCCAGAGGAGGAGAAACGCTTTGTGTTCTCATCGGAGGTAAGTCCTGCTTTAAGCCTCAGAAGGCTTTCTCCTAATCCTGGGAAATCTTGAACCGCTGGACTTGCTGGGGTTCTTTGTTTCTGGAAATTTTTAGAACCCAGCAAGGAGTTTGGATCCTGGCCATTGTCAAGTGCTCCAGGTACCACTCTATATCCAACTCAGCCACGCTTCCAGTCACCTGCGATGTTCCAGGCCTATAGTTGCCACCCTTTCCCTTGCCCCAGATACTCCCACCAGGGAACTCGGTCTCTATTGGGATCTCATCTCTAAGAATCACCAATCCTGGGTGCTCCCCTATCCCTGCTGCCTCATAGCATACTCACGATATCCCTGCCAGAAACCGATCTCTATTTTCCACTGAAGTCTTCCAGAGGTTGTAGGAAGTTATCCAAAGATTTGGCCATTCAGGGAAAGGATTTCCCAGAACAGTAAATGCCATCCAAATGCTGGCAGGCTTTTTGCAGCTCTTTCTTTCTGCCTCGCCACTGCTCCCAACCCCCACTGATTTATTTATTCATCCCTTAACCCTCTAATGAGTACCCCTTGTGTGCCGGATTCTGTACTAGGAGCAAGGAACATGGGGCTCGGTTTGGCATGGTTCCACACTCACAGAAATCTACATGCATAGAGGACATTTCAGGGCGCTCTTAACAGCACCCAATGCATCAAACTAAGAAAGGGCAGCCATTACTTTTGTGTGCAGATATCACAGGCACCATATCCCTCTTTCTCTATCCAATCTCCAGAGAACCTCTACCTCCACCTGAGCAGGGACCATCCTGAGACCTTTCTAGGACATTCTGCAGTGATAGCCAGCTCTGAGCTTGCCTTTGGTTTGCTTACTGTCAACTTTATCTCCCATTATCTTGCTTCATCCGTCCACAAGTCACACCTACTTTGAGACAATGCAGCTCTTCATGAAGGAAGTCAACGGATCTGTTTCTAAGAACATAGTCTTATGCCCTGATCTTATCTGGGTCTTTTGTTTCCCGTAGCTGCACAGGAAGTCTGCATACAGCAAAGTGACCTGCATGCCTCACCTTATGGAAAGGATGGTGGGTTCTGGCCTCCTGTGGCTGGCCTTGGTCTCCTGCATTCTGACCCAGGCATCTGCAGCGCAGCAAGGTAAGTATTCTGCTCACCTGGCATCTCAGATGTCAAGGAAGACTTAGCAAGTGAGGATAGAAGTGCAGAGAAGGTGGCTCAGGTAAGGAAGAGGAATTGGCAGTTCTAAAGCAAAGACTCAGAGCTAGAAATCAAGGGAAACATGGTGAGACACAATGGAAATCAAGTCACAATCATCTCTCAAAGAATCTAATCAGAAATTCCCTTGAAACGGCAGTGGGAGCCAGTTAACATAACTTCCCATGCCCATATCTTTGGGAGATCAGAGAGCCCAGATTAAAGAAGATCAAGAAATACACAACTTAGTCACCTTGTACTGGCAAGTGCCTTCTTCTTTTCCTGAAAGGGCTAGATTAAATGATCTTTTTATGAATTGGGCAATTCAGATACTTGCAGAAAGGAGTCTCAGACTTAGAGTGTAAATTTCAGCACTGTGGAGGAGGGTGGGTGAGGGAATTGAACTCATTGGAGGCCTCCAGTGGAAAAACGCAGGGTGTGCAAGAAGTAATCTAAGAACAACAAATGCAGGGATTCCTTGTCTTAAGTACATGCATGAGCAAAGTTTGAAAATCTCTTTTTCTGAAAGACCCTTCTAATGTGTATTATAAGCATGTGCAAAACTTGAAAATCTCTTTTTTTAAGAAAGCCCCTTTAACATGTATTATAAGCACATGATCCTGTGTGTGCACTTAGCCCCTTCTTCAGGCATCTACAGCATTCAACAAATCAGAACTAGAGAAGAGAATTCGCTTGACCCTGGTACTCTGCTTGGCATTTTACACATATTATCTCACTTAATCCTCTAACAATCATTTAAGGCCTTCTTTCCCCAAATGAGGTGTATATATTCCAAGATGATTCAGGGGATGCCTAGCAAACTCTTAACAAGTTTTTAACGGCTTTATGTTTATTTTTATGCATATCTAAAAAATATAACTAGCACATGATATCTATGTTATCACACATATTATTCTTTAAGATGAAACTAATTCTTAGAGATAATCATTGAAAGAAACATTTTAAGTCAATAATAGGACAGGCAAACACATGTATGGCAAAGGTCATGACCCAAGGCATAGGAATGGATAAAGTTTGAGAACCACTAGTTCACAGACATGGTTTTGCCAATGAGTCTCAGGGGACTTAAGTCACCTGCCAAGGTCACCCAGCCAGCAAGTGTGGAATTGGATTTAAAGTCAGCCTGACCAGCCTGTGGTCTTCCTCCTTCACTTCTCTGCCTCTTCATACATCACAATTTCTAAAACTGTTTTGAAAAATGATAGATCAACAATCAGAAATGGTCTTGTTAGGTCAGTGGTTCTCAATTGGAGGTGATATCCCACAGGGGACATTTGGCAATGCCTGGAGACCACTTTGGGGCATGCTACTGGGATCTGGTAGGTAGAGACCAAGGATACTCCTAAACATTCTATAAGGCACAGGATGGTTCCTCCAATAAAGAATGACCCAGCCAAAATGTCAATAGTGCCAAGGTTTGGAATTCTTACATTAGATTGTGCTACTGGTATGGAAAAATGTCTATGTTATGTTAAGTAAAAAATGCAAGTGGAAAAAAAGATGTTGTACAGAATTAAACTTATTTTTATTTTTAAGAAAGCAACGTATTTTAAACATGCCTAAGAAGAATCTGAAGGCTACATAACAAATTTATTGTTACTTCTGGGGATGAGATGGGCTTATGGCAACTTTCATTTTTGCTTTATTCATTTTAATGATGTTTGAGGTTCTTTTTCAGTGAGCCTGTATTACATTTATAATGAGAAAAACAAATATTAGTCAAACAAGGCTGCTGTGCATGAATGCACAGGAAAGAACTTTGTTACTCTGAGGCGGGGAGGGAGATTGGGCAGGATGTCCTCAATGTCTATAAAATACCGCAGAAGATCCTCACTGATTATTCTGCCCCCAAGGTGATGAAGTTGATGTTTAATTAATGGATTAAACATTAAACCCAACTGCACTCTGTCACTTTCCCAGGTTATGGAAACCCCAGTGAAGCCAGTTTCTATGGGCTGGACTTGGACTGCGGAGCTCCTGGCACCCCAGAGGCTCACGTCTGTTTTGACCCCTGTCAGAATTACACCCTCCTGGATGAACCCTTCCGAAGCACAGATAACTCAGAAGAGAAACCGGGGTGCGATGAGAACATGAGTGGCTGGTACCGCTTTGTAGGGGAAGGAGGAGTGAGGATGTCGGAGACCTGTGTCCAGGTGGGCCGATGCCAGACAGCCGCTCCCATATGGTTGAACGGGACCCACCCTGCTCTTGGGGATGGCATCATCAACCACACTGCCTGTGCCCACTGGAGTGGCAACTGCTGTCTCTGGAAGACGGAGGTGCTGGTGAAGGCCTGCCCAGGCGGGTACCACGTGTACCGGTTGGAAGGCACTCCCGAGTGTAATCTGAGATACTGCACAGGTGAGCAGCAGAGCCCTGGAGGAGGCAGCTACACAGTCAACGAGATGCACCCCAGGCTCAGTAAAGTGAGTGGAGCAAGTCAATAGGAAACAGGAGAGGATGCAGAGCAGCCTTGACTCAGCTCCTGCCCGGTGAGAACACAACACAGGTGTTGTCAGACCTTCCAACATTTCAAGCCAGAAATTCTCATTTAAGGGTGAAATTTCCCAGTTTATAAATGTCTGTAGCATAAAATCCAGAACTCATGCTCATTCAGATTTTGGCTCCATTTGGGAAGTTAAATTTGCCTCCCTGAGCCTCGGTGTTCTGATCTGAAAAAAAAGGCGTAACGGCAAAAATAACAGCTAACACATAATGCTAACAATGTCCTTGTTGCTATCCTAAGTACTTCAAATGTATTAACTCATTTGATCCTCTCCCCAGTTCCATAAGATAAGTGCTACCTAATTACCACAATGAGGGGCACAGAGAGATTAAGGGGCTGTCCTAGTATCACAGAGCTGGAGCATGGTAGAGCTGGGATTTGAACTTGGCATTCTAGCTCCAGCATCCATGGGCTTAACCACCATGCTGTCCTTTCTCATTTTGATTAAATGGGCTAATACATTCATTGTCCTTAGAATAGAGTCTTGTCTGTAGTAAGTGTTCAGGTGGCAGCTTTAGGGCTCTCACTTATCCCACTGGACTGGGAGTCAGGAAATCTGAGTTTGAGGCTTAACGCTTCCACTAAGTATCACACAACCTTGGCAAGATTCTTGTGCCCCAGTGGAATGAGAAGGTTGGACTTGGGGGCCTCAAGTCCAGCCCACACTGCATCCTGATCTTCTCTCTCCATGCCCCATCACCTAGATCCCTCCACTGTGGAGGACAAGTGTGAGAAGGCCTGCCGCCCCGAGGAGGAGTGCCTTGCCCGCAACAGCACCTGGGGCTGTGTCTGCAGACAGGACCTCAATAGCTCTGGTGAGTGGCTCACTGGGCCAGTAACTACCATCCTGAGTGGGCAGGGCAGGAGGGAGGGAGCTTTAGAGAGTCAGGATAAGGTATAAAGCAGAGTCGGGGGCAAGGACCTGAGGTCAAGGGAATGTGGGCTCTCCAATCCATGTACTGTAAAGCCAGTGGGTTTGCAAGGATAGGAGGGCAGGGTTGGAGCAAATTTCCAGGTCAGCTGCTGGGCCACAGCCTCAGGAAATGGTTCTGACATGCACAGGCTTGACCCCTGAGGCTGAAGGTACTGAAGATGATAATTCTGCAAATGTAGGAGCTATGTTTTCATAGTCACAGGGTCTTCATGTCAGGGACATGGGCAGACTTCTGGGGACAAGTCACTATTGTCTCTGAGCCTGAATGTTCTCATCTGTAAAATGAGGTTAAGGTGATAATAATACCCACCATACAGGGCTATTGTGAGAACTAAATCTGAACTGTCCAATTGGGAAGGCTCAGGAGGTGATGAATTTCTCGTCCCAGGAGATGAGCAAGCAGAGTGAGATGGCCCATGGGTAGGGATGTCATAGACAAACAGTAAGCCCTGGACAGGGGATGGATGAGCCTCCCACTGAGATTATTTCCCTCCATCACTGAACTCTAACAAGGGCCTTTGATCTTGCCCTTGGTACAAGCATGCCTTCCTCTGAGCACACTCCAAGTCCCTATGGAAGAGAGAGTGTTCTAGGCAGCAGGACAAGAAGGAGCATGACACATTTGGAAAACGGAGCTGCAGTGTGAACGGGGCAATGCTTAGATGTGCCCAGCAGGAGCACCCTGGGAAATGAGGGGTAGGGAACAACCAGCAACCTTGATCTCCTTAAAGACTCTTTCTGCTCATTGAGTGGATGAGGCCCCAGAGAGTCAGTGTGGTTTTCTGGGCTTTGGGCCCATCGCAGAGTCAGAACTTGGGCTTTAAGGAGGCCCTCCCTGTACTTGGATGGGCTCCAAGGACAGCCTCAGCTGACTGAGTGAGCAGGTGGCCTGCCTCACGTCTTCATCAGTGGCCAGCAGAATGATGGCTGTCCAGTGGGCCCCATTGCTTACAGACACGTCCCTCTGTACATACTTCTGTCTGTATCTTTATCGTATTGAAGTATAATAAGCTGTGGGTATGTTGGTGTTTACACAAGACCAAGAAATCCTCATAGGCCAAGTCCATGCCTTATTTACTTTGTGTTGAATGCACCTAGCATTTGAGAAGGTGGTTGGTAAAGTGGCTCATGCCTGTAATCACAGCACTGTGGGAGGCTAAAGTGAGCAGGTCACCTGAGGTCAGGAGGTTGAGACCAGCCTGGCCAATATGGCAAAACCCCATCTCTATAAAAATACAAAAATTAGCCCGGTGTGGTGGCACATGCCTGTAATCCCATGCCTGTAAGCCCAGCCTCAGGAGGCTGAGGCAGGAGAATCACTTGAATCCAGGAGGCAGAGGTTGGAGTGACCTGAGATTGCACCACTGCACTCCAATCTGGGCAACATAGCAAAACTCTGTCTAAAAAAAGAAAAAGGAGAGAGAGAGAGAGAGAGAGAGAGAGAGAGAGAGAGAGAAGGTGGTTGATAAATATATATTGAATCAATGCATTCATAAATGCAATAGAAATTGTCTTCCTATTAGTTTACTATTTGTCTACCCTATTCAAATGTTAGCTCTATAACAGCGGGAATTTTGTCAGTTTTGGTAAGTGTTGTAGCCCCAGTGCCTGGCAGATAGTAGATGCTCAAGAAGTTGTGTGTTGAATAAATGTTGAGTTAAAATATGATAGCTCTGAACTTGGTCAGATGTGCTGACTCAACAAGGTAGCATATATCTAACTTTGATTCTAGTATGGAATGCAAGTCCATCCTGCCTCCCCAAATAACACAATCCCCAAGAAGAATTAGACCAAAAAACCTTAGCCAAGCCTGCACATAGGACACTTGGAAATCTTGAATGAGGGGCCCCCTTTGCCAGTCTCACCTACTGCCAGTCTAGGCATGAATTCCGTCTGAATCCCAGGGACCTTCTAGTTTACATAATCTTCTGGGTCATGGAGACCTTACCAAAGAGTAGGGAAAGTGGGCTTCCAGACTCATGTCCATTCCACTTGCCTTCATCTCTGCTTTGCAGATGTCCACAGTTTGCAGCCTCAGCTAGACTGTGGGGCCAGGGAGATCAAGGTGAAGGTGGACAAATGTTTGCTGGAAGGCCTGGGTTTTGGGGAGGAGGTCATTGCGTACCTGCGAGACCCAAACTGCAGCAGCATCTTGCAGACAGAGGAGAGGAACTGGGTATCTGTGACCAGCCCCGTCCAGGCTAGTGCCTGCAGGAACATTCTGGAGGTAAGTGGCTTTCACACCACTGCTGCCAGAAGGTATGTGTTGGGCTGATGGGACCTATCATAGTAGCTCTGAGATCTTGGACAAGCCACTTAGCTTCCCTGAGCCCCAGGGTTATGTAAGAGTGAACATGTTGGTTTACATAAAGAACTTAGTATAAATCTGACATGTGAGTTTCATAAACGTAAGCTATAATTATGATAATTTTAATTAGGGATGTGGGGGAGGGATGCACAGAGAAGCAAGCTTGTCAGTTCCTGACTCTTCCCAAGGGTCAATAATTCATTGGTCTAGTTTTTTGTCTGGTGTCCTCATTCCCCTTCCCACAAAGTGTCAGTAACACTGAAGGAGGAGGTCCCTTTACCTCCATGAGCTCAGAAGGTAGGGTGACTGCATGGTTAAACACATTGACTCTAGAAATCAGATCTGGATTTGAGATACACCTACATACGTTTACACATAAACATCTGTGTGGTTTTGTTTTTATGCCAAAGAGAAATCAAACCCATGCCATCTACAAAAACACCCTCTCCTTGGTCGATGATTTCATCATCAGAGACACCATCCTCAACATCAACTTCCAATGTGCCTATCCACTGGACATGAAAGTCAGCCTCCAAGCTGCCTTGAAGCCCATTGTAAGGTATGGCATTGACCCTTGCCCTTTGACCTATAACCTTAGCAATAGTCACATCACACTTACTTCAAGTGTAGACTATCATGACCACACCATATTACCAACCTCCTCCAGGAGCCTCCAGTCATTCAATCATTCATTCCACAAGTACTCATTGATTGTATATTAAAGATGTTCAGCATGAACAAGACAGACATAGATTATTCTGTGGATACTAAAGATTGTTATAACTAGGCAATGCAGCAACATGAAACAGTGCTTACTAAATGTGCTAGAAAACAAAAACACAGGACAATTTCATTCACCTTGAGGAACAAAGGTATTAAGCAACTAATTAAATCAATAACTACTTATAAGCAAGATGAGTGCAATGTAAAAAAAACGTGGGGTGCTTTGGGAGCAGGAAATAGGGGTTCCAGATCCCTGTTGGTGGTGGATTTGATGGGGACAGAACAGCTTCCCTGAAGACATGAGATTGAAGCAGAGACCAGCTTTTGTCTGATAAACAGGCACCCCATCCCCAGCAGAAATAGCATCAGATAGCAATTTGGGCAGGGGCTTTTCTCTGTTTTGTTGCGTTTCTGTGCCTGGAATGGGGTCCTGTTGAATCAGTTCCTTGGCATCCCTAGATTTGCCAGGGGACTTTCTGGGAAGTCAAAAATCCAGAGTGCCCATCTCATTCCTTATTGCCCCCTGATATCACAAAGCAACAGGATCAGAAGGATTAGAAATTTTCTAATTCAGTGGTTTCCACATGGTTTGGTGCTGGGGCTCCGGGTTCACAAAAAATCAAAAGGAAAACCATTTCTGTTGTTAAAATTGGTGTTTCACTGAAGACTGTGGAATGGAGGGAAGCGATCTGCTGCTAAAAAATGTAAACACACAGAACTGGTTCTCAGCTCCACTCTCCAGGTGAGAAGATGGAGGTGTACACTCAGTTATTCCTTCAGTGAGAGATATATGTGTAACTTGTCCTGCAAGGAGGATCAGTGGAAATCCTGGAGATAGACTTGTCTGTCCACTTTGGTGCCTAGAAGCTAATAAATGCTCAGTTTAAATGAATGATTGAAGAGTTCACTTAAGGATCCAAGATATGTGTCTTTGCCTTCATAAGTGTGTTAAGTAAGTAGCAGGGCTTGATTTATGTTGTTCTCTCTGAGGTTCCCACTCTTGTGGCTTTCCTTTTCTCAGCTTCCTGAACGTCAGTGTGGGCGGGGATGGAGAGTTCATTGTTAGGATGGCCCTCTTCCAAGACCAGAACTACACGAATCCTTATGAAGGGGATGTGGCTGAACTGTCTGTTGAGTCCATGCTCTATGTGGGCGCCATCTTGGAGCAAGGGGACACCTCCCAGTTTAACCTGGTGTTGAGGAACTGCTATGCCACCCCCACTGAAGACAAGGCTGACCCTGTGAAGTATTTCATCATCAGAAACAGGTAACGACCAATTCTAGAATTATCATTTGGCCTTACTAACGTTTACGGGAAAATGTTCATCTCATCCATCCCTAGCAGATGTGTAAGTTGTATTACATATCATAAACACACTCTTTGACTCAGAAATATCACTCCTGAGATTTTAGCCTAAAATATTAATACCAAATGGATGGGTAGGGTGAATAAATGCCAATATTTTTCCATTTCAATATTCTTGATAACTTTGGCAACAGGCTTATTGTTCAAAACCAGGGAATCAATTTGATAGTAATGGATTATTACACTGAAGTGAACACTGGTCAATATGAAAACAATATGATAAATGTTGTGGGATTAAATATTATTGAACATGCCCGGCTGGCAAAAACAAGGGAAAAATGCATTTCTATAGATCATGATTTAAATTATAGTAATAATCCTAGCTAGTATTTGTCATTGAGCTTAGCTATGTGCCAAGAAATATATGTAGGTTATCTGATTAAATGCTCACATCAGTCTCATAAAGTGTATATTACTGTCTCCACTTTACAGATAAGAAAAGTAAGGTTCAGTAAGGATGAGTAACCTGCCCATAATCACTTAGCTAGAACATGGGTCGGGCTAGAATGTAAAATCAGTCTGTTTCACTCCAGAGACTGTGCCCCCAAATAATTTAAGCCATGTGAGTTTATGGATATATCTTGGAGGAAACAGAGGAATAGAAAAAGTCCACTTTATCATGATGGAGGGAACTCGAGGGAATCTTTAATTTTCTCCACTGCTATTTTAAGAAGTCACACCTTTGCCCCTGTCACCCTCCCAGCTGCTCAAATCAACGTGATTCCACCATCCACGTGGAGGAGAATGGGAGATCCTCGGAAAGCCGGTTCTCAGTTCAGATGTTCATGTTTGCTGGACATTATGACCTAGTTTTCCTGCATTGTGAGATTCATCTCTGTGATTCTCTTAATGAACAGTGCCAGCCTGTGAGTTTCTCTTTGAACTGAACTCTTCAGAGCCCGGCATGGAGCCTGGTACCTGATAGACTCTCCATATATATTTATTGCAATTATGAATGAAGGGAGGGTGGGAGGGAGGGGAAAGGGAGGGAAGGGAAGGGAAAGGGGAAGGGGAAAGAGAAGGGGAAGGGAACTGAAGGAAGGAGAGAAGGGAAGGGAATGGGAAGGGGAAGAGGAAGGGGAAGAGGAAGGGGAAGGGAAGGTTAGGGAAGGGGATGAGGAAGGGGAATAAGGGAGGGAAGGGAAGGGAGTCAGAAGGGAAGAGGGAGGGAAAAAGGAATACAGGAGGGATGGAGAAGGAAAGGAGGAACAGGGAAGGAGAGAAGGAAGGGAGCAGGATGAAAAGACGGAAAGAGATGGGTAGGTGTGTGGATGGGAGGGAGGGAAGGATGAAGGATAAATAGATATACTCTAGGTCTCCTAAAGGCCCAAATCTAAGCAATTTTTGTGTCCCCAGGAGGCAGATTTGATAAAGAAATCTGTCTACTAGATTCCATTGGCATCTCTTAAATAATTATAATCATAGATGACGTTTTTAGTGCTTGCTCTTTGTCAAACACCATGCTAAAACTTCTGCATACCTTTTCTCATGTAACTCTCAGAACAACCCTGTAAGTAGATTGTTTTATCTACCCCACTGTGAGGGTCAGAGAAGTCCTTGCCCACAGGGCCACACACAGTTAGAAAATATCAGAGCCAGGGTGTGCCCCAGCCGAGAGGTGACTCCAATGCCCCTGCTCTTGCCTGCATTTGGCACTGCCTGTGAATAGTTGGTATTTTCCAGTGCTTACTTTGTGCCCACGTGTTGCAAGCACATCTCATTTTCATTTTCACAACCAGGTGGGTATTATTTAGTTATTGTAGAGAGGAAAAGTCATTGGCCCCAAATTATACAGCTAAAAGAAAGTCTCTACTTGATGAGATTCAAACCCAGATTTGTTTGGCATGACAGTGATAATTTTCTAGATTGAGATAACCACAGCATCGGAATTAGGGCCATAGCATGAACCAGTTCTGGACCCAGTTCTCGGTCCAGAGTTGCCCATTGCAGGAGCAGTCTAGATAGAATCCAGACATTTAAATTTTGATATAATAAAAGTTCATCATCCCTACAGTCTTGCTCAAGAAGTCAAGTCCGCAGTGAAGTACCGGCCATTGACCTATCCCGGGTTCTAGATTTGGGGCCCATCACTCGGAGGGGTAAGTGGCCAAATCCCAGTGACAAGACCTGCTGGCTGAGTGTTGACAGTTAACCACAGATGCCTGGGGTCACCAGCCCAACTTCTCAGGGCTTTTCTGCCACCTCAGTCTGACCATTACTGAAAAACCTATTCTTTGAGATGCTTTGGGTAATAATAACAATATTGTCATTTGGACCTCCTGTGTGCTTAGAGACCAGGCTAAGCTCTTGCATCCATCAATTCACTTAATCCTCCCATGCCTGTGTCCATTTTACAGGCGAGAAACTAAGACTCAGAGAGATTAAGTGACTTGCCCAAGATCCCCCTACTCATGAGTGGCTAGAGTTAGGACTGAACCCAGCTCAGTCTGATGCCAAAACATGTGGCCTTTTCCTTATTCCACCTGTTTCCAGGTCCCCATAACTCAGTTCCTTACAGGTGAAGTATAAGTCCTAAATCCCATTTAAATGCAACTTTGTTTTCTGGTGAATGACTATGTTTTCCAAAATTCATTTATGGTATTCTGGAGTATAATATAGGGGAGGCTTTCCAATGGCTCCTCATATTTTCATCCATCCTACTCATGGATTTACAGTAGTGTTTATTTAGTGCTTTTATTTCCACCAGGATGGAGAAGTGGAAGAATGAAAGCCTTTTTTTTCCCCCTAAAGAAATTAAGATGTAGTAATGTTGGTAATAATAATACTTTCCTTGTGCCTGGCACTTTGTCAAATGCCTTTATATGCATGATCACTTTGAATGCTCACAGCAGGTGAGGGAGGTAAAGCATTATCACCATTTCCATTTTCCAGAACAAACAGAGGCTATCTCATGAAGAAGGCTCTGCCCCGAGTTTTCCTACCATTTTACTGAACTCTCAACTTGAAGCCTCAAGTGGCATCACAGGGTAACTTGGTGGAGGTTAAGAACTTTCACTTTTGAATCAGACATACTGGGGTTTTAATCCCAGCTCTGCTACTGACTGGAAAGGTCAATTTGGCAAGTCCCTTAACATCACTGAGCTCCAGTCTTCTCATCTGTCAAATGGGGATGAGAATACTTTCCTCACAAATCTGTTAGGAGGATTAAGTCTAAGATGCATGCAATGTGTCTAGAAAGGTGCCTGTGCCAGATCATAGATGCCCCCACAATGTGGATGGCCAGTGGTTGTGATGGCCACGTCTAGGAGGATGTGAAGCAGTTACAGCCACAGTGCTGCAGTCACTGGAGCATGACTGAGGAAACCGTCCCCTTCTGTTCTTGTTCACAGGTGCACAGTCTCCTGGTGTCATGAATGGAACCCCCGGCACTGCAGGTACATCATTTTCTCATGCCTTTCCCATAGCTTTCTCAACTCTCCTTTGTCTTTTCAATTCTGCCCCTTTTATGGCCCAGACCCTATGCTAGGGACACTGACATTAATCAGACCCAAGATTGGCCTTTGAGATGCCCACAGTCTAGCAGAGGAGACAGTCCTTTGACAAGAAATATATACTGTGTGCCAAGTCTTGTTCTGGGCACTGAAGATGTGATGGCAAACAAAAGAGCCCAGGTGCCTACCCTCATAGAGCTTATGCACCAGTGTGGAAAGTAGAAAACAAAAAGTAAACATGGTACTTTGAAAATAAAAGAAAGTGATGTGATAGAAGAGTAATAATGCCTTAAAATAGACATTCATTTCTTTTTTATCAAACTCAAGAAGTTTTTATTTCTTTTTTTAAATTCATTTTCCTTTAAATTCTGGGATACATGTGCAGAACATGCAGGTCTTTTACATAGGTATACATGTGCCATGGTGGTTTGCTGCACCCATCAACCCGTCATCTAGGTTTTAAGTCCCACACGCATTAGGTATTTTTCCTAATGCTCTCCCTCCCCTTACCCCCCATCCCCTGGCAGGCCCTAGTATGTGATGTTCCCTTCCCTGTGTCCATGTGTTCTCATTGTATAGACGTTCATTTCTGTCACACATAAATGAAGCTTAGAGGCAAACTATCCAAGGCTAGTGGGGTAGCACCATAAAGCCGTCAAAGATCCAGGCTCTTTCCAACTCATGCTTCCACCATCTTTGAGGTGTGGCCATCATCTTCATGTTCCAAGATGGCAGCCAGAGCTCCAACATTTGTATCCAGACAGCAGGATGGAGGGAACAAGGAAGAAGCCAATGAGTGTTAAAAGACATTCCTGAAAGCTAGCACCTCATACCTCCACTTACATCTCATTGGCTGGTGCTTAGTCACATGCCACACCTTGCTGCAAAGGAAGCTAGGAAATGCAATCTTTACTCTGGGTGGGCCGTGTGCCTAACCGATGTTTGATGGCTTTATTATCAAGGTAGGAAGGAAGAAAGACTGTCAGAATGGATAAGTGGTCAGAAAAGCTTTCAGAATAAGTGATGTTTAAGCCAAATGAGAAAAATGAGTCGGAGGTGCAAATGTTAGGGGAATGAGCCCTATATGCATGGGAACACCAACAATTCATTGCACAAGTGAGACAGGCACTTGAGCAAATAAATGACAAGTAGGTAGATGGTACAGAAAGAGTACATAAAAGGCTAATTAACTGTATTGGATAAGGTCTGGAAAGAATTTCACCAGGTAGTAACATCTGAATGGGTTTTTGATTAATGACTTGGAGCTAAACAAGATGACTAATAAAAGAAATATCACACACACACACATAGACACACACACAGAGCGAGACAGAGAGAGAGAGAACATTTTTACATTTTTTACATATTTATAGGGTACTAGAAATATGTTTTGGACAAAATGGAAAGCACATACTATTAAGATTTGCTTTCCCACAAAATGACCTATACTGGTGAACCCAGATATGAAAAGGTTCTTTCTATCCTCAAAGCCCAAACTTAGACGGCAGGTTTTAAATTGCCCAAGTAAGTCCAAGATGGACTCTCTATGTTCAGTGCCAGCATTCAGACAATGCTAAGAAAAGTCACGCTCATTGAGAGGAGTAGTTAGAACTCATTCTAAAAGCAGCTTAGGCCAAGTGTGGGTGGCTCATACCTGTAATCCCAGCACTTTGGGAGGCTGAGACAGGCAGATCACTTGATGTCGGGAGGTTGAGACCAGCCTGACCAACATGGAGAAACCCTATCTCTACTAAAAATACAAAATTAGTTGGGCATGGTGGCATGTGCCTGTAATCCCAGCTGCTTGGGAGACTGAAGCAGGAGAATCGCTTGAACCCAGGAGGAGGTTTCGGTGAGCTGAGATTGTGCCATTGCACTCCAGCCTGGGCAAGAAAAACGAAACTCCGTCAAAAAAAAAAAAAAAAAAAAAAAAAGCAGCTTGAAGTCAGGAACCTCAAGTCTCATCCCTTTCTGCCAGTCCTTCTGGTTAGCCTGGTGCCTGGAACAGTGTGGTTTCCCAGTACAGTTTGCCAAATTGACTAATTTCTAGAATGAGTGGTGGATTTTGGACGCTTCTGGATAAGGAGGGAATCAGTCTGATGTTGAGGCAGCCTACCCACTACAAGAGGGCACTTGTGGTTTTCATTGTCTGCTGTCACAATCATCTTTGATGTTTTAGAATTAATTGAACATCAACCTGTTTTATAATTATAACTTTTTGTCATGAATTGTGTCTGAAATTTATATTTCTCTCCTCACTTCTAGGACATCAGCCAATTACTTTGAAATTGGGGTAATGGGGAGATTTTATAATTTGGTAGTACAGCAGGAAGGCTCACATGTTTCTCCTAGGCCCTCTGATACAAGACAGTTATCATCGGGGATCCATGTCCTTCACTGAAACTGAGTACACAGTGATGTGCCAAAGAGATACAATCCCAGCAGAACTAGATCTTAGAGTCTAACTTTTAAAACCAGCATTTATATAGTGTTTACCATGTGCCAGGTGCTGATCTCAATGCTTAATATGAACTCACTCATTTAAGCCGTACAAAAATCCAGTGAAGTCACAGGAGCTATTAATATTTCTCTTTGGTATACAGGAAAATAAAGGCAGAGAGGTTTAATAACTTTTCTGGGACTGCCCAGCTAAGTATAGAGCTGAGATGCTAAGCTAAGTAATCAGGCCTCAGAGGCAGTGCTTTTTAACCTCTGTATCTTTCTGCCCCCTCAGTATTAGTCAGCATAAGTAATGCTAGCTGCTATAACAAACAGTCCCCAATCTTCTGTGTCTTTACACAACAGCATTGTTTCTCACTAAATCACTGGGGGAGGGGATGCAGTTCTACTCCATGTAGTCATTAGGAGCTTGGGCTTCTACTACCTTCTGGTAACTTCTGGCAACTCCACTATCCCCTGCAAGTCCTATCTTGGATACTCTGCATCTGCTCCCTTAGATGGTAGATGAGAGAGCAACAGGACATATCCATGTCCTTCACCGAAACTGAGTACACAGTGATGTGCCAAAGAGATACAATCCCAGCAGAACTAGATCTTAGAGTCTAACTTTTAAAACCAACATTTATATAGTGTTTACCATGTGCCAGGTGCTTTAAGGATCAGACATATAAATGGCACAGATGACTTCCATGTACGTTTTATTGGCCAGATTCAGTCACATGGCCCCACCTACTTGCAAAGGACACTGAGAAAAATTGCCTTACAGTGCATCTAGAGGAAAATGAAAAAAAAAATTTTAGTGATTAGATAGCTTTGCCTCTACCATGTGAGTCTCAGAGACTATAATCAGGCCAGATATCAAAGATGCTTTGCCTTTCTCATCCTTGTGTTGCAAAAGACAAAGAGGCCAACTTATGTTTACTCCTGACTCCCAAAGCCCAACACTTGACAGTCATCTTTCTTGTATTTCAGGGTTCCTGGTGGCCTGGCCCATGGTCCTCCTGACTGTCCTCCTGGCTTGGCTGTTCTGAGAGCTCCACTGAGCATCTGGCCTTGAAGTTTGTGTTCTTCCTTCTGGCAATGGCTCCCTTCGCCACGTCTGCTTTCCACTCCAATTCACACAGTCTTGGTATTAACAGACTCAAGGCCAGGCTAGGTTTCGGGAAAGGGAAGAACTTTCACCTTCTTTAAAACTCTCAGCTGGGCGCAGTGGCTCATGCCTGTGATTCCAGCACTTTGGGAGGCTGAGGCAGGTGGCTCACCTGAGGTCAGCAGTTCAAAACCAGCCTGGCCAAAATGGTGAAACCCTGTCTCTACTAAAAATACAAAAATTAGCCAGGCATGGTGGCAGACACCTGTAATCCCAGTTACTTGGGAGGCTGAGACAGGAGAATCGCTCGAACCCGGGAGGTGGAGGTTGCAGTGAGCTGAGATTGTGTCATTGCACTCCAGCCTGGGTGACAGGGCAAGACTCTGTCTCAAAAAAAAAAAAAAAAAAAAAAAAAAAAAAGGCAACATAGTGGGGTTCCTGTCAGTCTGTCCTGGGCTGCCCTTCTCATTTGTTAATGGGACCTTGAAAGCAAGCTTGCTAGGTGCCCTCTGTGGCTTTAGCCTTTACCGGAAGTGTGGCGCATGTTTTTAACTCCAGGAAACAGGTGTCCTGTCACTAGGGTATGGGATGAGCATGGAGAAGAAGAACCGGCCATGATTCCTTCCTAAGCATCTCCTGTTCTGACTGCTCATGAATTGAAGAGACTGACCCTTGCATTCACTCTGCTTCCTCTGATTGTTTGTATCATGGTTTCCAAAAATCCCCATGGGAACACATCAAAGGACCACTTTTGGAGACTCTGCTCCAGGAAAAACTAGTCCCCATAGCTCCCCTATCCCCCACCATACCACAGACATGCTGTGACTTAGAGAACTACACAAACATCCTTGGGACCTAGATGCTGGAGGAATGACTTGATTTTGATGTAGAAACTTCATCACCCAAGGGAGTACCTCTCACTGTAAACAGTGCTGTGCTTGCTCTGAAGGATTAAGCAACAAGTCCCAGCAGAAGCAATGCACCAGTCCTGCTATGGGAATGTAACTGCAAAGCCTAGGAGATGGGTGAAGTCCCTTTCTGGAGACCTTTAATGAGTACTTCAAAGCACTCCACAAAGATGCAACAAATAGGGCATCACACATACCCAGGCATTAATACTCACGGGCATATATATAGATGCTGAAATGTGTACACTGACTTAGGCCCTTCCCACAGCTACAGACAAGGCCTCGCAAAGCTGGCCTCAGAGACACATCAGGAACCAAGGTAGACCAGCAGGTGCCGAGCCTGTGTATCTGCTTGGAGGAGACGTTCCAACATGCTGCCTTGTTCAGAGATGGTGTGGTTGCGAGAAACAGAAACCCACTACAATTTCTCAGGCAAAAGGGGAGTTAATTATAAGGACGTAGGAGCACAAAGTTCAAGTGCAAGAGATACCTCCAGGCTGCATAAGCTCTGGGAGTGGGGCCCGGCAAGCCAAAAGAAGCCACAGTTTGTCTTGCCTTCTGTCCCTCTTTCTGAAGCCACATAGCCTTTTATGACGGTGTATCTTTGCGTTGCCTTTGTTTTCTTTTTCTGTCTCTGAAGCCAGCTTTTCCTGTTCACTCATCCCTTGATTAAATATGGACATACCAGCTTCACATTACTTTCTAATTCAGGGACCAACAGAGACTGGTTAACCTGTTGCCATCCCACCTCCAAATTGCAACAGGGAATTTGACTTCGCTGCTTGGGTCAGGGTTCAATAGTCTGGGCCACGGGACTGGGACTATCTAACACACAGCCAAAGTGGCTGACCTGATGGGGCAGGTCTCACACAAATGGGGTCGTTTCTTGGACAGACATCCCAAGGGCCACTACGATAGTGGCTTCTCTAAAAGAGGAGTTCCTGAGAGGAATTGCATTCTGTTTCCCAGTGAGTTAGAGGAGTCCTACCTACTACATCCCAAGGCAGGTGGCATGGTAGAAATAGGCCTGAAAGGGAGGTCAGGTTCTAACCTTCTCCTCTCTCTGAGGCTCAGCTGCTGCCTTCTGTAGAATAAAATGGGTTGGTCTGTAACAAGATTTTCAAAAATATATAGCAGTGGAACTTTACAATTTGACATGGACATCCAGAGATTAAAAGCAAATAGATTCTTGATGATGTCAGGTGGGGAACTCAGCTCTCCATTCTGTGATTCCTTCCTCTGCAGGCCCTCAAAGCAACTCCATAAAAACTCACAGAGCTGCCAGAGCCAATGTTTTGGAGCACCCTGGGACATATGAACTCTAGCATAATGTCCAGGAGAAATTACATAAGATTCCACTTAGAGCCAATCTCAGCTATCTATCTGTCTGGCTGTCTACCTATCATCTATCTATCTATCTATCTATCTATCTATCTATCTATCTATCTATCTATCTATCTATCATCTACCTCCTATCTACCTATTATCTACATACCTACCTACTCAATTATCATCTAGCTAGCTAGCTAGTTACACCTTTTTCTTTTCTACAAATGAGCATGTTGTCTGAATAACAATCTCTGAATGTCCAGTCCACTTCATTCATTCAGTCAACACAAATTTGCTTAGCAATTTGTATGTCCCAGGTCCAGGGACCTGGGTACAATAATTAATTAGATGTAATCCCTTCCCTTGGAAGGTTCACAATCCTGGCAGAACCCAAACTCACATAGAGGCACTTACAGGCAAACCACCAACACACATACCCACTTACCCCCAAACACAGGCCTGTATACCCAGAGGCGTCTATCCACACCAACACACACATTCTAACAGACACACACAGCAACCTCATGTGCCCAAAGGCACAGATGCACATGCAGAAAGCCTCAGAGACCCTCAAGCCAGCCACTTACATATTTATTGTCATGAATTAGTTTGTGACAACCAATATTTTTCAACACCCCCTATGTATAAGGCATTATTTTAAGTACATTTTGGGCATTATTATCATTCCACCCTCACATTAGACATGGAATTTAGCCACTACTATTACCTTCAATTTAGTGATGAGCAAACCAATGCTTTAAAAAGATAATTACTCAAAGGCCTATAGCTTTTAAATGCTGATTTCAGGGCTTGAACCCAGGGAGCCAGACTTTAAAGCAAATGCTCTTAACTAGACACTGTATCCTGCCTCCATTTATATACAACACTTAACACGCACACACACACAAACACACACACACAGTGTGGCACCCATATATACGTATGTACATGTTTATAACATATATGCACCCACTTGCAAACAGGTATGTGGACAGACACATGCATTTGCCAGGAAAGGCCCTCACACATACACAGGCATTAATACTCATGGGCATATAGATGTTGCCATGTGTGCACTGACTTATGCGTCATGATTTAGATGCAGACACTTACATGGAACTTCACATATAACTTAATACAGAAAAAAACCCATAGAGACACTCCAATACTCACACACACATACATATGGCTGCACATGCACGCATACGTATGTATACATAAACACACACACATGTACCTATAAGACATAGGATCTGGATCCAGCTTTCCAAGAACCAGGATTCCTGCCGTGTTTCTCTCCCCTCAGCTCACATCTCCCACCCCCAGTGCTGTTCAGCTGGGCTCTGGGGCAAGATAAATTCCAGCTGCAGAGGGCTCAGTGAAACAGGGCCTGGACCCAGCATCTGAAAGTTCTGGAGAATAAGGATGCTGGGGATAGCAAGAAGCAACCTGAAGACTAGTCTTCCATATCGAGGAATACTGGTCTCTCAGGCCTGAGGAAGCCTTTGCAAGCAGCTGGTAGAGGATGCCGAGTGGCTTAATTAAAGAACTTCAACTCTTCTTGGGGAAACAGAATGAGGATACCGGGCAGCAAAAGCTTAGTAGTGTAAGACTGAGACAGATATTGCAGGACTCAGAGAAGGGAGACCTCGGTCCAGCCTGAGAGAAGGGAAGGACTCAATCCCAGTCCCTTCATTTCATGGATGGAAATTGAGGTCCAGCAAAGACAAATGGCATATCCATCCTTAATGACCAGGCGGGGATGAAGCGGGTAGGGAGAAAGGTAAAACTGGTCACCTGAAGGAAATTTGGCATGGGAACCCCAGAGGATAAACCTCACCCATCCTAACTCATTCCATAATCTCTCCCCACTCCATTCCTCTCTTTCAGCCTCTTTCTCCTGTGAAGGGCCAGAAATCACCCTCATGTTTTCTATGATATTAGATTCTCCCTTCTAAAACTCTATCATATTCATCCACCTTTCTTCAACCCCATTGAATCTGATCTTTTCCAGGCTACTGTCATCTCTCACCATAACCACCATAATAGCTTCTGAAGTGGCCTTTCTCCAGGCTCACCTCTCTCAATCCATTCTCTACTCTGCAGCTAGTGAGCATTTAAAACAAAAGTCACTTTCTCCTTTAGATCACTCCAGAGGCTCTTTACCTTCTATAGGATGAGTTCTGCCTGCTTACCTGAGAGATAAGGCCTCTCCAGCCTTAGTCCTTAAACATATCCCCTTCATAACCCAGCTTCCAGTGCCACGGAATTTCTCAGGCTCCCTGAGCTGTTCTGTTGTGCCCTACACTACTTTTATGTGCTGTTTTTGCTGCCTGGAGGGCCCTTCCCCTCACTGGGGTTATTTCTCCTATGAAGGCTTCCTGGCTCCCCTGTCCGGTGTAAAGTAGGCAAATCAATCAATAGAAAATAGACCCAGAAATGACAAATAATAGAATCAGCAGACCAGAAAGGCAACATAGTTTAATAAATACATTCCATTCTTTTCAAGAAAGTAGAGAAAAGCATGAGCATGATAAGGAGAGAAAAGGAAGATATATATTTACAAAACCTACTACCCTATTTATGACCTCTTCTTTACAAACTTTTTTTTTTTTTTTTTTTTTTTTTTTTTGAGATGAAGTCTCACTCTTGTTGCCCAGGCTGGAATGCAGTGGCGTGATCTCAGCTCACCACAACCTCTGCCTCTCCGATTCAAGTGATTCTCCTGCCTCAGCCTCCCAAGTAGCTGGGATTACAGGTGGCTGCCACCACACCTGGCTACTTTTTGTATTTTTAGTAGAGACGGGGTTTTACCATGTTGGCAAGGCTGGTCTCGAACTCCTGACCTCAATTGATCTGCCTGCCTTAGTCTCCTAAAGTGCTGGGATTACAGGCATGAGCCACTCTACAGACTTTCATAATCACATGTAGCAGCTGCATCTGAAATTATGTTTTTACATCTGTCCCACCTGCACCCTTCACCCCAGACTGTTAGTTCCTTGAGGACAAGGACTTTGTCACATTCAAACATTATTGGTTGAATAAATGAAGAAACAGGCTGCATCCTTTCTCTTTATCCTTTTACCTCCTCAATCATCCTGCTGTTATCTTCCAGAAGGAGAGGAAACAGCTTCACAGGAAAAGTAGAGGAGATTTTCCCACTTGAATAATTATGTGAAAGTGCTAAATCAGAATGTGAAATAGGAATTCTGAGCTCTGTACCAGACACTGACTCCCATGCTGTTAGCTGATGTTAAAGAGGATGGATTTCTTTTCCCTTAGGTCTCACTTTCTGTGCCTTCAGGGGAAGTTGGTTGGAAGTTTGAATGGTTTGTTGTTGTCGTTGTTTTGTATTAAGGAGGGCTGTAATGTAACCAATACAATGGTTATTGATGGACAGTAAGTTGAGAGAAGCTGAAGGGTGATTATTTAATGGCAGGAGGGGGAGAAAAAAAAGCAAGTGTTGTGGGGGGAGGGGAGGGATAGCATTAGGAGATATACCTAATGTAAATGACGAGTTAATGGGTGCAGCACACCAACATGAGACATGTATACATATGTAACAAACCTGCACATTGTGCACATGTACCCTAGAACTTAAAGTATAAATATATAAAGAGCTTGGGACACCAAGTCCAGAACTTCATGCGTACAGCAGCCAATTAGCAATCAAATCTTAGAAAGTCTTAGAGAGGGACTTGCAAACACACAAATATCAGAAAAAGCATTTGTAGCGGAGACCAACTGAAACACTGGATTCTGGGAGCCTCTGTCTGAGAGTGGAATTAACTTTGTTTCATAGAAGACTTCATAGGCTGGGTGGCTGGGGAGACGGGGAAGGACCTAGTTGTACGTATTTCATTTCAATGCATAAACATATACCTATATACCTACAAGACACAGGAGGATCTGGATCCAACTCTCTAAGAACCAGGACTTGGACTGTGGGCCCCAGAACATCCATGAAACTGTTCCCACTTCTTACATGGAAGATGAGAGTAGTAGCTGCCCTAAGAACCTGACGGTTGCTAGAGAGAGAAAGGAGACAAAGGATAGGGTGTGTAGTCACTTTGCAATGCATAAAAAAACATCATACAGGCAGAGCCTGCATATGGGCTCATGCCTGTAATCTCAACACTTTGGGAAGCCAAGGCGGGTGGATCACCTGACACCTGGTTAGGAGTTCGAGACCAGCCTGGTCAACATGGTGAATCCCCGTCTCTACTAAAAATACAAAAATTAGCCAGGAGTGGTGGTGCGTGCCTGTAATCCCAGCTACCCAGGAGGCTAAGGCAGGAGAATCACTTGAACCTGGGAGACAGAGGTTGCAGTGAGCCGAGATCTCACCATTGCACTCCAGCCTGGGTGACAATAGTGAGACTCCATCTCAAAAAAAAAAAAGAAAAAATACAGAAGAAAACTGCAGCATTCTCATCACCATCATTACTACTATTATTCCCATTTTAATGGACTAAGCTACTTCTCACTTCTCTTTATTTTCCCTCTTCCTAGATGTGGCCCAAAAAAAGCCATTTAAAAAAACTTTACATCTGCCAGAAATAGGGTTCATGGGAGCATGTGGGAGGGTGTCCCCCTCCCTCAGCACATGGATACATATAAATACTTTATGAATACTTAATACATATAAATCGGCATGCTAAACATTTTAAATTTATCATCTAAGTTAATCCCAAGGAAAGGAAAGAACTTTTATCGAGGAATGTGAGCTCTTTCAAATTATTAGGCCCAGAGAAGCATTCAAATGATATAACAATCACATCTTATTCTCCCCCTTTAGAGCTATGTATTCATCTGTCGAAACTGCCTGCTATTGCCACAAGTAGCCATGAATTAACCTAATAACGCCTCACTGGATACGACATCCCACACTCTAAGGCTTAACCATGGGTAGCCAATCACTAATCAATGTTATTTCTGCAATTCAATGAGAATCTGTGGCAGAACTTTGTATCAGTCCAATCCTTGTCCTCCTCCTTTTTTGCCTTTAAAAATCTGCCTGTAATAAAGGCCAAGTGGAGCTCATATCCCAGGTGACTGGCGTCTGAATCTTCCTTATCCTGGCTCAAGTAAACTTTTTACATCATATACTGTGCTTCAGCCTCTTCCTTTGATATAGGGGCTGTTATTCTATTTTACAGAGGAATAAACAGGCACAGAGAGGTTTAAGGAACTCCTTGACATCACACAGATAACACCTGCCTGCCATGTATTTAGTGCCTACAGAAGGGTCAGCACTTCAAAACACAGATGAGGAAGGAAGGGACAAATATTAGGGAACTTGCTCCAGGTTGCACAGTTAGAAAGTGACAGAATGCAAGATTCGAACTTGGATTTGCTTAAATGTAATACAGGTGCTCTTTCTACCTCCCTGCCTGATCCTCGATGCTGGGCAATGACAAATATAAAATCTACCTCAGGCTGGGTGCAGTGGCTCACATCTGTAATCCCAGCACCTTGGGAGGCCGAGGCAGGTGGATTGCTTGAGGTCAGGAGCTCAAGACCAGCCTGACCAATATGGTGAAACTCTGTCTGTACTAAAATACAAAAATGAGCCAGGCGAGGTGGCGGGCGCCTGTAATCTCAGCTACTAGGAAGGCTGAGGCAGGAGAATTGCTTGAACCCAGGAGGTGGAGGTTGCAGCGAGCTGAGATCGCGCCACTGCCTTCCAGCCTGGGAGACAGAGTGAGACTATGTCTCAAAAAAAAAAAAAAAAAGAAGAAGAAGAAGAAGAAATACAACAATAGAAAACCTACCTCAGAACTGTGGCAAGATGTATGTGTACATAGGTGTGCATGTGCATGACAGCATACAAACGTGCATAGTGTGTATGTGTGTATGCATGTGTGCATGAGAGTGCACGTGTGCATGTGTGTACATGTGTGCCCATATGTGCACATTTTTGTGTATGCGTGTGCTGACAGCTGCTAGCTAATGCAGGCAAGGGTAAATGGTACTGCATCCATTCTTCCTGAGAAATTGTTAAGGCCCTTTTATCCTCAGCAAGAACTCAGAAGAGTCATTGGACCTGGGACACACGGAGGAGCTTTACAGATGATCTAATTCAACTCCTTTGTGTCCACGAGAAAACTGACACCCAGAGTGCACTGAACCAGGAATCAAGAAATTCCTGTTTCAGCCTGACTTCTGCTGATGTGAGCAGTTCAAGAACTGCACTTAACTTCCCTCAGGTCATCTGTAAATGAAGGTCATGATACCTCCTCTGTTATACTTGATGACCTGTGACTTCACTGTTGACAAGGTATGGATATCAAACCTTCTGGCCCGAAAACCGCCCTCTTTTACCCAGCCTAAGGCTGTCTCAAGACAAATCCCCACTGGGGCCTCAGAACCCTCCAGTAAATTCAGAACCTAGGAGAGTGCCTTTCTGGTACTGATATGCTAAGCAGGAAGCTGATTCAGAAATCTGAGATGCGTTGGGAGAGAAAACTTTCCCTTCCTTGAGTCTTTCTGGCTTTTTCTAACGACCCCAGTGAACTAGCTCCTTGTCCAGTCATTCTCCACTCTTCAGGGACTCCGAGGAACTGGCCTATCTTGTCAAGAGTTCTTCTCTACTTGGAGCTCCTTAGGTGGAAAAGTAGCACTTAGAATCTTGTTCTCAACATATTCCTGTCAGTGTTGCTCCTACTGGTGGTGACAGTAAGTGTGACTGTGATGAACAAGTGGATGCCACCTGGTAGCCATATAATGCTTTTACTATGTTTTATTGGCATATAATATACAGATCATGCACATACATCACAAGTACAGCTTCATGAATTTTAACAAAATGAACACTCCTGTGTAACCAGCACCCCATTCATGAAATACAACAGTGGCTGCTCCCAGAAACCCCCTCTTGCCTCTCCAGTTCCTACATCTCCCAAGGGCAACCACTATCCTGACTTCTAGCACCATAGAGGGGTTTTATCTGGTTTTGAACTTTATATAAGAGTAATATATATCATTTGAACTCAGTTTCTTTTTTCCACCTTTTTTTTTATTATACTCTAAGTTCTGGGGTACATGTGCACAACATGCAGGTTTGTTACATAGGTATACATGTGCCATGTTGGTGTGCTGCACCCATTAACTCGTCATTTACATTAGGTATATCTCCTAATGATATCCCTCCCCCCTCCCCCCACTCCACAACAGGCCTTGGTGTGTGATGTTCCCCACCCTGTGTCCAAGTGTTCTCATTGTTGAACTCAGTTTCTTATTAATGTGTGCAACATTCTCTTTGTGAACCTGATCCATATTGTTGTGTTTAATTATACTTGGATCTCATTCTGATTGCTGACATGATTCTGTTGGAAGAATAAAGCCTAATTTATTGATCCATTCTACTGTTGATGGACATGTGGGCTGTTTCCAGCGTTCAGCTACTGGTAAGCATGCTGCTTTCTTATTCGCGCCTTTTTGGTGAGCGCAGAAGCTCATCTTCGTGAAGTGTATATATTCAGCTTTGGTAAATACTGCTAAGCAGTTTTACAAAGTGATTGTAACTCCACCAGTCATCATGGTTTTAACATTCCAAGATTCTTTAGCCTCCAGTATCTAGTAACAATCGACTCTACTTCCTTTGGTTCCGAACACACCCTTGTCTTTTTCTCCTCCAGGACCTTTGCACATGCTATTCTCTTGGCTGTTACAGTCTTCCCAGCTGATCTTCACATGGGCAAGCCTCACTCTTTAGGTCCCCGTGTACATGTTACCACCCTCAGGACAGCCCTGTGCCTGTTATACTCATGACTTCATGCACAGCATCAAGTCCATGTTCAGTAAATGGTTAGCCCTAAACAAAAGTTAGCTAATGCTGCTGTTGTTGCAATAAATAGTCTTTAAGTTTCCCTTTCCAAAATTCTGTGACTCTAGGAAGTCAGACTGCCCAACTCTTATCCTGTGTGCGGATCCAGATGTGCCCCAAGGGTTCTAAATCCCTTACAGAAGAAGGGCAGCTGGCAGTTTCTATTTCTCCCGGTCCCCGGGGCTGCATCTGTATTGTACCTGTTCTCTACTAAACAGCCAATAGAGGGCACTGTGGGAACACGTCCGCGGAAGGAGGGAGGCGTTGGTCAGAGCTCAGATGACACAGAATTAGAGCCGGAAGGGATCTTAAAAACCCATCTAGACCCAAACCTTCATTTTACAGATGAACAAACAGATGCCCAGACAGGAGATGTGACTTGCCCAAGGTCACACAGCTACTGCGTGGAGAGCAGAGATGACTCTTACCCCCTTGGCGTTCTCCACTCTGCAGGGGCGTTGCCAAGAACTGAATGAGGCAGCTGGCCCCAGGTGCTGAAGCTTTAAGCCAGCCAAGGCCTCTGTTTGCCAAGCCTATCACTGTCCTCAGTTTTCTCCTCCCTCCGCACTATTCCGTGAGAGAAATGTTGGAAGTAGGACAAAACACACACTATCCCTTTGATTTTACAATTATCTTTGAGAAAGCATTTCACTTTCCTTAATAATGACTGCCAATTATTGGAACTTTCTACGTGCCAAATATCATACTGCATGCATTACATGCATTATCAAGAATAGTTTTAGGGTTTATTACCTCCCTTTTGGGAGTCTTTCCCTGATCTCCCCATTGAAAAAGATTGCTCTTCTCCCATTTCCTATCACACCAGCCAGTTTACTTCCTTCGCAGCTCTTATAATAATTTTTTTTTTTTTTTTTTTTTTTTTTTTTTTTTTTTTTGAGACGGAGTCTCGCTCTGTAGCCCAGGCTGGAGTGCGGTGGCCGGATCTCAGCTCACTGCAAGCTCCGCCTCCCAGGTTTACGCCATTCTCCTGCCTCAGACTCCCGAGTAGCTGGGACTACAGGCGCCTGCCACCTCGCCCGGCTAGTTTTTTGTATTTTTTAGTAGAGACGGGGTTTCACCGTGTTAACCAGGATGGTCTTGATCTCCTGACCTCGTGATCCGCCCGTCTCGGCCTCCCAAAGTGCTGGGATTACAGGCTTGAGCCACCGCGCCCGGCCTTATAATTATTTTTATAATCGTAAGACTGACTTACTCATCTACTTATCTATCATCTGCTTCATTTCCTCCCCTCCTCCTGGTAGACTTGAACTCCATGAAAGAAGGATGCTGGAGCTAGATAGGCCTGGATTCAAATCCCAGCTCATTCACTTACTAGCATTATGGACTTGAATTCATTACTGAAACTCTCTGAGGCTGTTTCTCCCTTTGTAAAATGGGGACTCATGCTTGGCCAAAGTTCTTGATTCTTTTGGGCCTCAGTTACCAAATCTAAGGGAGGATAATAACCCTTCATCTGCTGGAGAGAAGAGTCTCACAAGATGCCCTGAAAGTCTTGGAGCCATGGTCAAAGGAGAATATAATGGCGTTGCCCAGCTATGGGGTCATGACTGGGCACATGGTTTACAGATGCAAGTGGAACAGAAAGAAGAGAAAACTGGAAGATCTGAATCTAGGAGGCAAGGTTCCATTGTCCACACCGTTAACCATTATAATATGTGCCTTTTCAACCCTAGTTGCGTCCATCCTGTCAGTTTCTCAGGTCCACTAACAATGAACCAGTCACTGAACTTAGGCTTCAGCCATCTTATTCCAGGGTTTCTCAAGCTCAGTGCTATTTACCATTTTAGAGTTGAAGCAGCCAAGGCTCAGAGAGGTTAAGTTATTTGCATACAGCTGAACAGAGTTTGAACTTCTTCCTCTATGGTTTGTTTCATGCCTGGAGCAGCCAGTCTTGCTCTCACCAACAGCTGCCAGAATCCAGCTAATAAATCAATGAAATGCCAACAAGGAGTCTTCAGACTCATGCTGAGGACACCATAGAATAGATTCATGGAATAATTCCATCTGTTCTGGATGTGTCTACATCCTAGCATCTCCCAAGACTCTTTTGTTTAACCCCAAGCTAAATTCCAAGGCTGTTACTTCCCCTCGTCTTGCTGTTGCCCTAAAATGTGTTTATTTCCCTGTGACTCAGAAAAGTCCTCACTCTTGGCAGCCAGAGTGGTGAATCACATGTTGGCTTTTCACCTGCCATTGGCACTAGGCAAACAGATCACCACTGCTAGGAATCTATTCCCACCCTTCTTGGAGCTTACTGCTGTTAGGACCTGCACTCAGCCATGATGATTTGTTTATGTGTGTCTCTCTACCTTTCTAACTGGTAAACTCGTTGAGAAAATGAACCACCTTGTTCACCCAACACATGTAATGGAGAAGCTGGCAGTTAAAGATGCTTTATGGATGTTTGTTGAATGGGTAGGTGGATGATGGATGGATGGATGGATGGATGGATGGATGGATAGAAAGATAGATAGATAGATGGATGAAAGGATGAATGGGTAGATAGATGGATGGATAGGTGAATGGTTGAATGAATGAATGAATGAATGGGTAGATTGATGGATGATGGATGGACAGATGGACAGACGGATGGATGGATGGATGGATGGATGGATGGATAGGTGAATGGTTGAATGAATGAATGGGTAGATTGATGGATGGATGGATGGATGGACAGATGGACAGACGGATGGATGGATGGATGGTTCAGTGGATGGATGAGTGAGTGGATGGATGGATGGGTGGATGGGAGAAAAGACAGATGGATGAAAAGATGGATGGGTGGATGAATAGGTTGATGGATGAGTGGATGGATGGATGAAACCCATATAACTCTCAGTGTGAGCACTGCTCACTATCACCCCCATCCAAACCTGTTCAGGTCCTATTCAGCATCTAGAGAAATCTCTGTGAAGATGCACATCTCATCATGTCACCCTTGTTCCCACCTCTGTCTGAAACATGCCAATGCCTTCCCACTACCCTTAGAATAACATCCAGTTTCACTCCCAGAGCTTACATGGCCCTGCAAGCTGTGGTATCCACTGACTACTCCAGCCTCATTACACATCAGCCTCCTCCTCGCTGATGATGTCTGGACACCCTGGCCATCCTTCATTTCCTAGAATGAGCCCAGTTCTTTCCTGCCTCAGGGCCTGTGTCTGAACTTGCTGTTCTCTCTGCCTAGAGTGCACTTTCTCTGACTCTTTGCATGTCTGACCCCTTCTTCGGGTGTCAGCTTCAAAATAAATTCTTGGGAAAATCTTCTTGTCCACCCCCCTAAATTACATCCCCTCCATTTTCTTTATAATGCTTGTGTAGTACATCCACATTCATTATAGCACTTTGTTGAACATTTGAATCATTATTTGTTTATATCTATTTTCCCTGCTAAACTGCTAAGAGGACAGGGAGAGCAGGGATCATGTCTGCTTAAACTCACAGCTGTATCCTTATTACTTATCAGGTAGTAGTACTCAGAAATATTTTTAACAGGGGCTTGGTGCGGTGGCTCATGCCTATAATCTCAGCACTTTGGGAGGTGGAGGCAGGCGGATCACCTGATGTCAGGAGTTCGAGACCAGCCTGGCCAACATGGTGAAACCCTGTCTCTACTAAAAATACAAAAGTGAGCCAGGCGTGGTGGTGGGCACCTGTAATCCCAGCTACCTGGGAGCTGAGACAAGAGAGTCGCTTGAACCCAGGAGACGGAGGTTGCAGTGAGCCGAGATCGTGCCATTGCACTCCAGCCTGGGCAACAAAAGCAAAACTCCATCTCAAAAAAAAATATTTTGAACAGGTAGTTGGATGAATAGACAGACAAGCACAGGATATGCTCTGACATGTCATCAGGCTGAGCACACTAGGGGTTCTGCATGAGGACAATACCCAGGCTGCCCTTCCTTTCCACAGAGCATCACTGATAAAAACGTTTAGGGACAGAACCATGGAATCTAACTGCCTTGTAGTTGGATAGGGTCTCTTTATTTGATAGGTTCAAATAAAGTTTGATCATTAAGACCAACTTTATTTTACATTGGGCGAGATAGAGCCCAAGAGTGGAAGACACTTGCCCAGGGTTATTGTGGTAGGAACTACTTGTTACTACTAGTTAGAATTAGCAACAGCCATCCTCTTCTTCATTCTAACTAGTAGTAAAGAGTAGATACTTATAATCAGAATCCAGATTTTGTTGGTGGTGGTCATATGCTCAATTAGAAAAACTACATTTCCCAGCCTCACTTTCAGAGAAAGGTGGTCATGGACTAAGTTCTGGTCAATGAGATTTAAGTAAGAGTGGAGATATAAGTGTGGCTTCCAGAAAAATTCCCTTAAAAGAAGGTCTAAGCCAGAGTGTCCAATCTTTTGGCTTCCCTGGGCCACAGTGGAAGAAGAATTGCCTTGGGCCACACATAAAATACATTGACACTAACGATAACTGATGAGCTAAAAAAAAAAAAAATCCTAAAAAAATCTCATAATGTTTTAAGAAAGTTTATGAATTTGTGTTGGGCCACATTCAAAGCTGTCAGGCTGCATGTAGCCCATGGGTTAGACAAGCTTGGTCTAAACCTTTGCTTTTTCCTCCTTTCTTCTTCTAGAATTCAAACACAAAGGCCAGAAGTGTCCATTCTATGCCTGTGAGGCGATCTTGATGATGAAAGCCACAAACTAAAGGCAGTAGACCAGAAAGTTAAAAATCTAGAATATTGCTGACATCTTGGACCTACCACAATTACCCTGGATCACCTACCTCTGCATTTTACGTCACATGAAACAAAAATAAACCTCTTGAATATGTCATTGTTATTTGGGTTTTCTGCTTATATGCAGCCAACTCAATCCATAGCTGTTATGGTCACTAATGGAATTAGTGGCACAGCCAGGACTTGAAGCCAGGGACTCCATACCTTTCGTTGGGATGGCAAGAAAGCTAGTGTGTCTACCCACAATGGACATGGTTAAGGAAATGCTGTCCTGGAGATATTCCTATAATACAAGTGTTCTTAAATTGTGGTCCCCAGAACAGGAGCATCAGCATTACCTGGGAACTTGGTAGACATGCAAATTTGCAGGCCTCATGCAGACCTACCGAATCAGAAACTCTGGGATGGGGTCCAGCAATCTCCATTTTTCAGAAGCTTTCCAGATGATTCCCGTGCAAGCTAAAATTTGCAAACCACTACTGAGATAACATTGTAGTATCCCCTAAGGGAAGCACAAATAAAGCAGGTTATTTCTGCAGCCTGGTGAGGCTTCTATGAAATGCAGAAGGTGCAGAAGTCACTCCCGGGTCGGAAAGAAGGGAGCTCTCTCCAGGTTCAAGAATGCACAGGCTCCCACAGACAGAATAGGCGCATTATACTTGCATTTTTATTCACTTCTACTGAGTGTGGTCTGCAGATTAGCACCACTGATTTCACCCAGGAGTTTCTTGGAAATGCATAATCTCAGTTCCCATTCCGGACCTACTGAATCGGAATCTGCATTTTGATACAGTCCCCTGGTGATTTGTACATACATTTAAATTTGAGTGCCCAACTCAGTGAAGCTGGGGATAGGAACAAGATGGTCTAGGTCCTGATGCTTACAAGGACATGCTTGAGGTCCTTGTATGCTTGTGAGACTATTGCACCCAAACCTGGTGCCAGACAAAGAAGATGTGGACACAAAACTGACAATCAGAGCAGCTGCCATCTGGCACCTATTCCTTGCACCTTCCCCATTTTGGTGTCTTCTTTTTGCCCCCAAACACCCTCCTCTCCATCTGCAGCCTAGTGGTTAAGAGAGAGCATTCTGGAGTTTGATTTGCCTTGATTCAACCTTATAATTCCTTGCTGTGTGATCTTTGAGTCTGAGCCTCGGCAGTGACTTCATAGAGTTGTCATGGAGAGTAAATGAGTTAATACTTCTAAAACACCCAGGCAGGAGCTACTAAATTCTGGATCTGTATTAGCATCACCTGAGGGGCTTTTAAAAAGTGCTGATGACTGGGCTATCCCAAACCAATTACATAAGACTCTCTAGGGATAGAGCCTAGCATTCATATTCAAACAGATCAAGCACAAACCTCTGTAGATTTTTCTAACATGCAGCCAGGACAGAGAACCACTGACCTAAAGCAATGCCAGGCACATAGTAAACGCTCCATAAATGCTAGCTATTGCTATGCACACGGTGTACCCTTCCTCATGCACACACCAGACTGTCTCAGGCCTTTGCTCCAGTCCTGGAGATTGCCTTAAATGACCCGGCTCTCCCAGACAGCCTGGCAAACAGCCATTTTTCCTAGATTCTGTATGAAACTTACCACCCTCATGATGCCTTCCCTGATTCCTCCAAACAGAACTGACCAGGTTTCTCCTCCAAGTTCCAGTGTAACTGAACTGATAATACAAATACTGACTTTACTGTGTTGCAAAGTATTAATCTTTTCTGGGTATAATGCTGTACATTTTCCCTTCCTTCCTTCCTTCCTTCCTTCCTTCCTTCCTTCCTTCCTTCCTTCCTTCCTTCCTTCCTTCCTTCCTCCCTCCCTCCCTCCCTCCCTCCCTCCCTCCCTCCCTTCCTTCCTTCCTTCCTTCCTTTCTAGACAGGGTCTGTTGCCCAGGCTAGAGTGCAGTGATGTGATCATAGCTCACCGCAGCCTCAAACTCCTGGGTCTAAGAAATCCTCCTGCCTCAGTCTCCCAAGTATTAATAACTAAGACTACAGGTGCTCCACTGTCACACCCAGCTAAGCTTTTACTTTTTATTTTTTTAGAGACAGAGTCTTGCTATGCTGCCCAGGCTGGTCTCAAACTATTGGCCTCAAGAGATCCTCCTGCCTCGACCTCCTAAAGTGCTGGGACTACAGACACGAACGTTGCTCTCAGTCCATTTTCTTTTGTACTCCACAGAACTACTTCATAAGGCAGATAGCATTGAATGGCTCCGTTGTATACAGACGAGGAGGAGATGAGGGTTCGTGAAGGCACAGTAACGTGCTTAAGATCTCCCAGCTGGTAAGTTGGGGAAGTGATATTTGCACTCAGCCCCAGTTGCTCCAGAATCTCCCCCTTAAACCACACTACTCGTAACCTGTCTGCAGATCTGTCTCCTGCTAAAGTACATTACAATTTTCAAGGACAAGGATTGTGTATAATTTATCATTCTATTCCTAACACCTGGGACATATTAGGCACATAACGATGATTTAATTAATTACCTGTCAGGGTAGGTGTGCTCTATATTCGCCACCTACTGTGTGCCAGGCAATTGACTTACCACTTTCCCAATGCTGGAGACAAGAAAATGTAGAGTTTGGAGCCAAGAACCCTGGAAGCAGTCTCCCTAGGATTAAAGACCATCCGAATGGCTCCAGTACTGGCGGCCTCAGGCAAGCATGCAGCCTCTCTCAAGAGTCAGCTCCTCAGCTGCAAATGGCACAATGCATGCGGTGACTTCACAGGACTGAGTTGTGCACCGAGACACTCAGCACAGTGTCTGGAACATAACGAGGGCTCAATAAATGCGGCCCACTATTGTCATTTCATTTTATCCTCACAGTTACTCAGTGAGGTGGATGCTATTACCATACTTGTATTTGTTGGGTTTTTTTGTTTGTTTTGTTTTGTTTGTTTTTGAGACGGAGTCACACTCGGTCACCCGGACTGGAGTTCAATGGCACGATCTCTGCTCACCGCAACCTCCGCCTCCTGGGTTCAAGCGATTGTCCTGCCTCAGCCTCCCGAGTAGTTGAGATTATAGGCACCTGCCACTATGCCCAGTTAATTTTTGTATTTTTAGTAGAGACGGGGTTTCACCATGTTGATCAGGCTGGTCTCGAACTCCTGACCTCAGGTGATCCATCTCCCTTGGCCTCCCAAAGTGCTGGAATTACAGGTGTGAGCCACCACACCCAGCCTTTTTTTTAAATTTTTTTTATATTTGTTTATTTTTTAAACAGGGTCTCACTCTGTCACCCAATCTCAGCTCACTGCAGCCTCTGCCTCCTGGGTTCAAGTGATTCTTTTGCCTCAGCCTCCCAAGTAGCTGAGACTACAGGCACCCAACATCATGCCCAGCTAATTTTTGTATTTTTAGTGGAGATAGGTTTTCACTAGGTTGCCCAGGCTTGTATTTTTTGTTTTGTTTTGTTTTGTTTTGTTTTGTTTTAGTAGAGGAAGCTGATTCTCAGAAGCCACCATTCACAGGAAGTCACAAGGCTCATCAGTGGCAACGCAGGAGCTAGAACCTCCTGCCCAGGCCCATCTGACCTTAGGGTCTGAGCTCCTTTCTCTCCAGGTTCTCTCAGGCAGACAAAACAGTTCAGTGACTTTTATTCCTCCCACAGGGGAGGGTTCAAACTGGGGAGCAGGGGAGAGAATGGCTTGCTGGAAGGAAAAAGCTGCCTCCAGCCTCTTGGCTCAGAAAGAAATCCTATCCTCTCCCATTTGCTGCTTCTCTGTGGGATTCCAAGAGAGAGCTGGCTTGAGACCCCAAGCCCTGGAGGGGTGATGACCTGATGGCTGGCCGGGGCAGGAAGAAGTGGGCAAGGGAGTCTGGGGTCAAGTGCAGGGAGAGGACGGAAGCAGGGACACTTGGAGGGGAAAAGCGGGGAGCAGGATGGGGGGAACTGGTGGTGACAGCACAGGACAATTGTCAAGAGCAGATGGAAAGGTGTCTGGGACAGTGGGGGGCAGGGAGCTAGGGGGCTGAAGGAGGCCTCATGGTGCTGAGTTCCATGCAGAAGAGCTGTTGCCATGGTGACGCGGAGAGCCAGATCGATGCTTGGCGTTGGATGAAGCTCTCAGTCACTGCCAGCTCCCTCCCCCTCCTCTCTTCCCTGACTGTGAGGAGTGTATGAGTGTGGGGAGGCTGGGAAGGGGTCATTCCTCTCTCCCCAGAGCCTTCTGGAGTGATGACAGGGGTCTCCCCATCCTCCCAGATCATGGGTCTTGGCAGGGGGAAGATGGGAGCCTTCTGCCACCTCCAGACCCTTTGACTTGGAAGAAATGGTACAAGGAGGGAGAATAGGGATCCCTGGAGACCCCAGGAAACCTCTCAGCTATTGTCACTAGGGCTCAAAGGTATAGGAGCCAAGTGTCATCTCTCTCCCCTCCGTCATGCAGAGGTCTGCAAAGGGAGTGCAAGGCGTGAATTCATTCCTTTCTATGTCCCCTCTTCATGACGTGAAAAACTGCAGCAGGGAATAGATTTTCTCTGAGATTCCTTCCAGCTCTAAAAGCAATGACTTTTTTTTTCTTTTTTTTTTTTTCCTG
Source organism: Rhinopithecus roxellana (assembly GCF_007565055.1). Taxonomy (NCBI): domain Eukaryota; kingdom Metazoa; phylum Chordata; class Mammalia; order Primates; family Cercopithecidae; genus Rhinopithecus; species Rhinopithecus roxellana. The sequence goes on from NC_044568.1 coordinate 45,680,737, forward strand.
TTAGCCTTATGATGGGGACCACTCTTCTGGAATGACTGCAGGGCCATGACCCCATGGAATCTCTTCCTGCCTCAATACAGCTCTCCCCACTGGCCAGTCGAAAAGCCCAGAATTCTATTCGAGAGTCATTTCTATGAGCTTTGTATAAAAATGAAAATACCCTAGGGGCAGGACAATGTCTTAACATAATACCCAGGTGACAGGCCAGAGGTTCTGGACTTCTGAGACCAAGGTTGAAATGCTGAGCCCTCTACTGACTCACTCTTTGATCCTAGCAAGCTATGCAACTTCTCTGGGCCTTAGTTTCCTCCTTTGAAAGGTAGGGATTGGAAGAATATTAATACAAGGGGACATTGGGGTATTAAATGAGATAATAAAAATATATATATTTAAAAGCATAAATCATTATGTAAATATTATAAATTATCATTAGTCATACCTGAGTGAATCTGACCATCAGCTCTGATAGGGAAGGGGTTTTCCTGATCACGAAGAGATGGGAACAAGCCCTGAGCACCTACTGGGTGCCTGGCACTTTACTAATGTATCCCTTCTGATCTCCTCAATAACGCTGGTAGGCATAATATCCCCAAATTCCAGATAAAGAAACAAAGTCTCAGAGAGGTTAAATATATTTCCAAGGTCACAGCAAAGGTTGGGAACCAGGCTAGTATTCAAACTCAGGTCTCTCTGACTCCAAAATCCTCATTGCAAGTACAGTTGCAGAGCAGTCTCCCGTCCAAGGAAGGCCAGGTGTGGGACCATCTTGGCATGAGATGTGAGAGGTCTGGGTAAGGGAGCAGTGGGGCAGCAGACTGGTGAGAAATGGAGAATCAATTTTGTCCACCTCCACTTTGGGAGTCCCAGAAGGAGAATTTCTCAATGAGTCCAAGTTCAAGCAGACACTTCAGGGGTAAATAGATGTGAGCCGTGAGCCATTGATTTCAGCTAAGGAAGGAAGAAAGGAAAGAAGGAAGGAAGGAAGGAAGGGAAGAAGGGAGGAAGGGAAAACAGTGAGCAAGAAATCCTGAAGCCAGGTACGGTGACTTACTCCTGTAATCCCAGCACTTTGGGAGGCCAAGGTGGGCGGATCACGAGGTTAAGAGATCGAGACCATCCTGGCCAACATGGTGAAGCCCATCTCTACTAAAAATTCAAAAATTAGCTGGGCATGGTGGGACACACTTGTAGTCTCAACTACTTGGGAGGCTGAGGCAGGAGAATCACTCGAACCTGGGAGGCAGAGTTTGCAGTGAACTGAGATCCCGCTACTGCACTCCAGCCTGGCGACAGGGTGAGACTCCATCTCATTAAAATAAATAAATAAATAAACGAAAGAAATCCTGGCTCCACTGTAATGAATCTCCCCTTTCTCTAGTGCAAGGGTCACAGGATTTCCCCCAAAGGTCCTACCTTGACAATCTAGAGATGCCCCACCCAGTCAACCCCAACTTCCCTTAAAGTCTGGCCTCCTTGGGGAGTGCAGGGTGGAAGGCACATGCATTTCAGATCAAAGCAAGAAGTTGAAACAGAGAGTGGGGCTTTTCTAGAGGGGAGAAAGAAAGCATCCTCACTCTGAAAAAAGGAGGGAGAGACCAGAATGAACCACACAGGTGCCCCAAGCACCCCAGAGATTCCAAGAAACTCAAAGCTGCTAAATGCCTGGCAGCAGCTCCTGAGCTTCCAGCCTGGAGCCAGCACAGTGTGTGGGAGGCTGTGGGTGCAAGTTGGCCCTGCAGAGAGGAAGAAAGGGCTTTGGGAGAGGCCTGGCACCAAGAAGAAGGCAACGAGCTCGGGTAACAGTGCTGTGGATGCCAGCCTTCTGCTGTCTGCTTTAGTTTGAAATTGAATAAGTTTTTTAAAAAGGAGTACATTTTCATCTTATTTTGAAAATGAAATTTGCCTGCACATGGTGGCAAACTTGCCTGTTAAGAGAAATCTTGGGTTCTTCTTTGGGTCCAGCCCCTTGTTAGCTGTTCGACGCCCCCCAAGTATTAGTGTCTCCATTGGAAAACTGGGCATGGGGACATCTACGTTAAAGGATGGTTGCAGGGATTAAATGAGATGATGTGTGAACAATAGCTTAAAGCAAAGTCTGTTTTACAACTCTGATGTGCAAAGGGGCTACATAGGATTTTTCTTAGAACCCCTGGGTCCAGCCAGGCATGGTGGCTCACACCCATGAAACCAACACTTTTGGAGGCAAAGGTGGCCAGATCACCAGAGGTCAGGAGTTCGAGACCAGCCTGGCCAACATGGCAAAACCCCATCTCTAAAAAAAATACAAGAATTAGCTGGTTCCAGTGTCATGTTCCTGTAATCACAACTACTTGGGAAGCAGAGGCACGAGGATCACTGGAACTTGGAACCCAGGAGGCAGAGGTTGTAGTGAGCCAAGATGATGTTACTGCACTACAGTCTGGGCGATAGAGCAAGAGTCCGTCTCAAAATAATCATCATCATCATCATCATCATCAGAAGAAGAAGAAGAAGAAGAAGAAGTAGTTGTTTCTGAGGAGCCTAAGCAGCAGGACACACCAGGATTGCTTGAGCCCAGGAGTTTAAAACCAGCCTGGACAACATAGCAAGACCCCATCTCTGAAAAAAAATTAGCTGGGCATGGTGGTGTGTACCTGTAGACCCAGCTGTGTAGAAGGCCGAGGCAGGAAGATCCCTTGAGCCTTGAGCCAAGGAGTGTGAGGTTGCAGTGACCTACGGTCGCACCACTGCACTCCAGCCTGGATGACAGAGCAAGATCCTGTCTCAAAAAAAGAAGAAGGACATCGCTGAGGTTGTGGGGAAAGACTGCAAGGCGATGGGGTAGGACATGATGTCCTGCAAGAACAGAACAGAGCATTTCCTTTCCACAGGGTGGCATACCACTGGCCCCATTTTATAGATGAGGGGACTAACACTTAGAGAGAAACCCGTAAAGTCCATACTTAGCCAAGTTTACCTGGTCACCAAGTTCCACCAAGTTGTAGAACCAGAACACAGGTCCAAGTGTTTCTGCTTCCCAAGCCCAGGCCTTTTCCACCCTGTCCTCAGAGACAGCAGCACTTGAAGGCAGGTGGCCCCGGGTGCCAGTTCCGCCTTTGCTACCTAAGGCAAGGGATTTCATCTCCCTGAGCCTCAGTTTCCTCATCTGTAAAGTGAGGATTCTTTAAGCTCATATACAGAAGAAAGCCTAGTAATTTCAGGTGCACAAGGGTGTTTTGGGAAGACGCTGTTCTGAGAACCTGGAATGCCGGCTCCAGTCTTGCCTCTGCCTTACTTTGCTGTGCGACCCTAGACAAGTCATAGCTTCTCTGGGATTTAGACCATTAGAATTCTCAGGGAAATGAAGCACACAAATGTGTGTTCTGGAGATTCTGATTTAGTTGATCTGGGACTAGGCCTATACATTGGATTCTTTTAAGTCCTCCAGGTGCTTTGATTATGCCACCAATCGAGATGACAACAGTGATTCTGAGTGATCCCTGAACCAGCAACATGGCATCACCTGGACACTTGCGAGAAATTCAAAATTTTAGCCCCCACCCAGCCCTCTGCATGGACCTACAGAATGAGAAATTTAGGGGGTGGATGGACCCAGTAATCTGTTTTTACAAGCTCCCCACATGATTCTTCTTTTTTTTTCCAGACAGTCTTGCTCTGTTGCCCAGGCTGGAGTGCAGTAGCATGATCTCGGCTCACTGCAACCTCTGCCTCCTGTGTTGAAGCCATTCTCTTGCCTGAGCCTCCCGAGTAGCTACAGATGTGCGCCGCCACACCCAGCTAATTTTTGTAGTTTTAGTAGAGACGGGGTTTTGCCATGTTGGCCAGGCTGGTCTCAAACTTCTGACCTCAGGTGATCCACCTGCCTCAGCCTCCCAAAGTGCTGAGATTACAGGCGCGAGCCACCACACCTGGCCCTCCCGTGATTCTGATGTGCCTTCAAGTTTGAGGGCCCCTGGGTTGCAGGATTCAGCCATAAGATCCTATACTTTTTTTTTTTTTTTTTGAGAGAGAGTTTCGCTCTTATGGCCCAGGCTGGAGTACAATGGTGCGATCTCGCTCACCACAGCCTCTGCCTCCTAGGTTCAAGTGATTCTCCTGCCTCAGCCTCCTGAGTAGCTGGGATTACAGGTATGCACCACCACACCGGTACTTTTGTGTTTTTAGTAGAGATGGGGTTTCTCCATGTTGGTCAGACTGGTCTCGAACTGCTGACCTCAGGTGATCTGCCCACCTCGGCAAAGTGCTGGGATTACAGGCATGAGCCACCTTGCCAGACCAAGATCTTACACTTTTAAAGTGCATCAGAGGAGCAAGATGAAAGAACCAGGTAAGAGTAGGAGAAAGTGTGGATGAAATTTAGAAAACAAAGTGGGATGGGAGAAGAGAACTCCAAAATCAAGAGATGACCTCAGCCTTGTCCCTTGGTAGACTGGCACTGCAGGCTATGAAATCAGCTGAAAAATTTCAAAGGTCCCCAAGGACATGCTTCTCAAAGTGGGGCATGCAGCGGGAGTGGCTGAAGCCACAGAAAAAGGATGGTGCATCTTCCTGGAAAGACAATTTACTGGAAAATGTTTTAGGGGGAAAAAAGTTAAATTATTTCATCAGTGAGTAATAGAAAACATGACCATTAGATTAAAGCAAACAGATATATTATGACACAGAATACCACCTGCTTATACACTGATAAAATAAAAGAAAAGCCTCAAAGACATTCGATATTTGTAGTCGGGAGTTTTGAACGGAAGCCTCAGACCCCAGGGCAGGCCAGTTCTCTCTTCCTTGCCCTTTGGACAACCTCAGTGGAAAATACAACCATTAATGAATGAATTAATGGATTCACTGATTCATCGATTGATTGGTTAGACAAATGGTTGAGTCTCTACCTTGTGCCAAATGCTATACTAGACAACACGGATATACTACTAACAAAAATAGGCAGAGTTTCCGCACCGGACAAGCTTAGAGTGTAACAGAGCCCAAACATTAATCCAATTGTAATTATTGTAATAAACAATAATTACAAATTGTGATAAGTATTCTGAACTAAAGGCAAAGGGAGGTCTAAGAACATGCGATAGGGGACTACACCTAGAGTGAGGTCAGGACAGGCTTCTCAAGGAAGTGACATTTGAACTCTGACCTCAAGACACATGCACACTTCACTTCCATGAAGACACGAAACAGAAGCGCTGTTCCAGGAGTGGGCATCTGAAGCTGGCAGCCAAGTCTTGGCTCACTCTGGCTTCTCTGCCTGGAATGCCTGAAATTCTCTTTCTCCTAAATCTATTTAGCCCCTCCCGAGGGCCCACATCAACCCTAGCCCCCTCCAGGAAACACTTCCTGACCTGCACTGCCCACTCTCACCTCTCCATCCTCTGAATTTCCTTGGCTCGTTCTTCCAGCACCTACTTAATTCCTGGCATTTGAGTTCTACCTCTATGATGTTTCCTATCCAGATAACAGCAACACTAAAGTTGACTTAATCATGTTCTTCCATTTTTATTTATAGAAATGCATTTTAAAGGAAACTTTTATTCAACATTATAGGGAAGCCATCAATAAGTAATGCCATAAATATGCCATAGATAAAAGGTAACTATTAAAATAAGTGACTCTCCTTTTTTTATAACAGAAGATAGGCAAGAGTTCCAAGGGTTTTTAAGGCACATCAGCACTTACTGAGACTTTCTCCTTGACACATCACAAAGACTGAAGAAAATATGAGAGGGGAAGGTGTTGTCACTCTGATTGGCTGTGATTTGTCCATGCAGCTCCCAAAATAACTTCCTGTTCCACTCATGGTACATAGCATTGTATTTGTGTTGTTGCGTGCATGTTTCATGTTTTATTTTGTTTTCAAGAGAATGTCCGGGCTGTCTAACAAAAACGTAAAATCCTCAAGGACAAAGGTTCCCTTACATACCCCCACACCCACAGCACCTACAGCAAGTGTCAAATGTTTCTTGTTTAAGAGGAAGTTGTTTTGACTTGCCACGACCCACAAGTGCTGAGGTTTGTTGAGTCCTTAATCTCTTCTGTGAACTGTGCTAAATGCCGTACACATGTTTCTTCATTCCATTCTCACCACAATAACACTGGAGTCAGACATGGTATTATCATTTCAGTTCTGCAGAAGAAGAAACTGAGGTTCAAGAGAGACAGGGAAAAAGATTTGGTTAAGGTTGTGCAGGAAGTAGAGGCAGGGCTGAGCCTGGAATCCAGATCCTGCCCTGAAATGCTCATGCTCACTGAAGCCAGTTAATCTGATCGCGTGGACACAGAGGGGCTTATTCAGGCCCGAAACACAGACTTTAAATTTTTTTTTTTAATTTTTGCAGGTACGTAGTAGGTGTACTTACCGGGTACATGAAGTGTTTTGACACAGGCAGCAATGCATAGTAAGCACATCATGGAGAACGGGGTGTTCACCTCCTCAAGCACTTATCCTTTAAGTTACAAACAATCCAATTACACTCTTGTAGGTATTTTTAAATGTACAATTAAGTTACTATTGACTATAGTCACTCTGTTTTGCTATCAAATAGTAGGTCTTATACATTCTTTCTGTTTTTGTACCCATAAACCCTCTCCCTTCCCTCTCACCTGCCCTGTTCACTATCGTTCCCCTCTGGTTACATCTTTCTACTCTCTATGTCCATGAGTTCAATTGGTTTGATTTTTAGATACCACAAATAAGTGAGAACATATGAAGTTTGTCTTTCAGTCCTTGGCTTATTTCACTTCACATAACGATTTCCGGTTCCATCTATGTTGCTGCAAACGACAGGATCTTATTCTTTTTTATGGCTGAATAGTACTCCATTGTGTACATGTACCACATTTTTCTTTATCCATTCATCTGTTGATGGACACTTAGGTTGCTTCCAAATGTTGGCTATTGTGAATAGTGCTGCAATAAACATGAGAGTGCAGATATCTCTTTGACATACTGAGTTTCTTTCTTTTGAGTGTATACCCAGCAGTGGGATTGCTGGATCATATGGTAGCTCTATTTTTAGCTCTTTGAGGAACCTCCAAAGTGTTCTCTATAGTGGTTGTACTAATTTACATTCTCACCCTCAGTGTACAAGGGTTCCCTTTCTGCACATCCTCACCAGCATTTGCCATTGCCTGTCTTTTGGTTATAACCCATTTTAACTGGAGTGAGATAATATCCTATTGCAGGCTTGCTTTGCATTTCTATGGTGATCAGTGATGTTGAGCATCTTTTCATAAGCCTGTTTGCCATTTGTATGTTTTCTTCTGAGAAATGTCTATTCAATTATTCTGGCATTTTAAAAAATCAGATTATTAGATTTTTTTCCTATAGGGTTCTTTGAGCTCCTGATATAGTCTGGTTATTAACCTCTTGTTAGATGGATAGTTTGCAAATATTTTCTCTCAATGTGGGTCATCTCTTCACTTTGTTAATTGTTTCCTTCACTGTGCAGAAGCCCTTCACCTTGATGTGATCCCATTTGTCCACTTCTTGCTTTGGTTGGCTGTGCTTATGGGGTATTGCTCAAGAAATTTTTGACTAGAGCAATGTCCTGGAGAGTTTCCCCAGTGATTTTTTTTGGGGGCGTTTCATAGTTTGAGGTCTTAGATTTAAGTATTTAATCCGCTTTGATTTGATTTTTTAAATAATCATAGGCGTTTGTTCTAATCAACAGTGCCCACGTTTACAGAAGGGTTTCATCCTATAGGATTCTAATGAAAATGAAATGAGAGTATAGATAGATATGAAAAGGGGGGGAAAAGAAAGACATAATGCCAAGCACCCAGACAGCCTCAGTCAAGTCCATTAGAAAGCATGCCTCCACTATGAGGTCTTTTGCAACACCCCATTGCCTGCCGCATGGGTCTAAGATGCTCAACTTGCATGCACCACCATGATGATCGTCACCATCTATACTACCTGTACTCTTACTAATATTAAACAGTTGGACTTTATTTTGATGCATTTATATGATTCCAAATGCAAAAGTTATAAAGAAATACATAGCAAAACCTCTCCCATCCACCCTGTCCACCAGGTCCCCTTTCCAGAGACAACCACCAATGTCCATGTCTTGCTTGTCAATTCAGAGAAAGTCTATTTATATGTAAGCAAACACAAACTCACACACACACCTTTTTTTTTTTTTTTTTGAGACGGAGTCTCTCTCTGTTACCCAGGCTGGAGTGCAGTGGTGCAATCATAACTCATTGCACCCTGGCTTCCTGGGCTCAGGCAATCCTCCCACCTCAGCCTCCTGAGTAGCTAGGACTACAGGTACATACTACCATGCCCAACTAATTAAAAAACTGTAGAAATAGGGTCTTGATATGTTCCCCAGGCTGGTCTTAAATTCCTGGCCTCAAGCAGTTCTCCCACCTTGGCCTCCTAAAGTGCTGAAATTATAGATGTGAGCCAGCGCCTGGCCGACACACTCTCTTTTCAAACACAAATGGGAACGTAACAGATATAATGTTCGCCAATTGCTTTTGTAACTTAACATTATGCCTTAGAGTTTGTTCTATATCAGAATATAAAAACCTTTTTTTAAAGCTGCTTTGAATTCACTTGTCCCATTCTTCAACCAGTCCCCAACTGATAGGCATTGAGGTGGTAACCAATTTTTTGAATGTCACAAACATGCAGTATGAATAATCTCCCAATTGTGACATGAATGTTGTAACATCTTTCTTTCAACTGTTTTGAAAAAAAAAATTCTCTCATCCTAAGCAGTATCTATGAAATCACAGGTTAGGTGGACTAATTGTATATTTTTCTAATTCATGTTAAGATAAATCGATAAGTAACCCATAACTATCTAAATAATAGTGCCTGCCTGTGTATCACCTATGATCAGTTTACTTAGCCCCCGGGTCATGCATCTACTATTTAGAGAAACACTGGCCTCTTGGATGTGTTCCAAACTCCTTGGCCAGGCACACAAGGTCCTTCAGGGTCTTCCCCTTACCTCCCTCTCCAAACTTATTTCTCAGATATTCTGTACTCCAGCCTTGTTGATCATATGCAGTGTTAACTTCGTGCCAAACTTGATCATTCCCAATGACTTTGCACATGCTGTTCCCCTGCCTGTCTCCTGTAGAACCCTTGTACTCTCTTCAAGTAACAGTTTAAGTTCTCCCTCTCCAGGAAGCCTTCTCTGCCTTCTTCATCAAGACCGCACATCCACACATAAGTACCTGCTTCTACCATAGCAATTAGTACATATAGCTAGTGTGGCAGAGTGGTTAAGAGAGCAGCATCTGAAATTGGGTTGCCTAGGTTCAAATCCCAACTCTACTACTTACCAGCTGCCTGACACTGGCCTAATTGTTTAATCTCTTGGGGCCTCAATTCTCCCATCTGTAAAATGATGGAAAAATTGATAACTTCTACCTTATAGCTACTATAAGAATCAAAACGCATTTAGCAGAATGCCTGGCACGGAGCAAATGATTAATACATGTTCATTATAGCCACTATCCTGACATCTCTGTTTCCTCCATTGGGCTATTAATTCTTTTGAGCTTCTCAGCTCTTTATTTACAAATCCTGTCGGTCTTATCTCCAAAATAGATGTCATTTCTGAGCACATCTCCCTTTGTCCATTAGCACCAGTCTAGTGTGAGCCACCATCTCGTCCCACCCAGACATCAGCCTCCTAACAGCCTGCATGCACCATCTCAATCCCCTTCGATCTGTGTTTTCTGCGTTCAGAGTGATCCTTTCAAACAGAAGTCAGCTTAGGTCTCATCTTGCTGTGAACTTCCAGTGTTTTCTCATCATTCTTAAAATAAACCTCAAAGTCCTTACAATGACATATAAGGCCTTGCGATCTGGCCCCTGCCTCCCTCTCTGCCCTCAAGCTTCCTCTCCTCCAGCCACACTGGCCTCCCTGCTATTCCTCAGACACACGGAGCAAGTCCCCATCTCACAGCTTTGCATTGGCCATTCCCTCTGTCTGCTCTTCTCGCAAATACTTACACAGATTTCTCAGTTCCTTCAGGTTGCTTCACAAGGGCCACCTCCTTAGGCCCTCCCCACTCCATCCCAAATGACCATCGCAATCCTAGTCCTTCTCTATTCAAAACACACATGAATTCCTAATACAATGTTTATATCTGTCTCTCTGCTCCATTAAAATGTATGCTCCATTAGGACAGGGACTTTATTCATGACTGTATCCCCAGTCCCGAAGCCTGTGCCTAGCACATAGTAGGTGCTCAATAAATATTTGCTGCATGGAGAAATGAATGACTGCAGTGCCAAGCACAGGGCTGGGTACACTTGTGAGGTTTAGTAAATGTTTGGAGAAGATTGGAAAGAGGGAGGGAGAGAAGAACAAAGGAAGGAAGGAAGGGAAAAGAGGAGAGAAGGAAATTGAGAGACGTTTGAATTATCATGTCTTTTTGTTAAGTTATAACATACACACTATAAAATGTGCCTATTGTAATTGTATGGTTCGGTGAGTTTTAGCAAATTTCTACAGTTGTGCAACCATCACCACAATCCAGTTTTAGAACTCTTCTATCATCTCCGAAATTTCTTCTTGCCTATCTGCTGTTAATTCATAGCTCTAATCCCAATGTCCTCTGATCAGCACCCTGACTCTAATGTTCCCTTTTCTAGAAATTTCACATACATAGAACCATACATCGTGTCTTTTCTAGCTTGCTTTTCCCATGATGTTTCTTATGGTTTGTTGTTTGTTTTGTTTTTTTGTTTTTCAAGGTTCATTCATGTCATTGCACGTGTCAGTAACTTGTTCCTTTGAATTGCTGAGTAGAATTCCATTGTGTGGATATACCACATTTTGTTTATTCATTTGCCATTTGATGGGTGTTTCTACTGTTTCCAGCTTTTCTTTGGCTATTGTGAAGAATTTTGCCATGATTTTATGTACACGTTTTGGTGTGGACATACGTTCTCAAATCTCTGGGGTAGACACGTAGGAGCGGAAATGCTGAGTCATACCACATGTGCATGAGGATTTTGATGCCCCAAGGCACAGCTTTCTTTTGGTGCCTCCGCCGAGGCCTGCAATGCTCCAAACACCGTAGAGGAAAATGCCTGTGAAACTCAGTTTGAGCTGCAAGCTCAGCTCCAAGTCTAAGTGCGTGGCCAATTCATTATGCTTGTGTTTGAAGTCCATTTGTAGCTGTGTTTGATGTATTGTCTGCAGGGAGACAGTGAAATTTGCCAGCCTTCAGACAAACAACTGAGCCTAATTTTTCACCCAATGATTCTAAAGAAGTTTCTTCTTGGCAGAGGCTTGAGCAAGGCACAGTTGATGAAATTGATTGTGGCAAGATGACGTGAGAAGAGGAACACATTCTTTACTACTGAAAGACGCACATAAAAGGTGAGTAGCCATCAGGAAGCGAACAGAATCATCAGGAAATTTGCTGGCCCCTGGGAGATTTGGGCCCCTTTAAGTATTCTCTGCCTCCTCTCACCTTCCCAACAGCAGAGGACTTGAAACCTGGCCTTCAGCACCCAAGATCTCAGATCCTGCTGGATACATCCTAACAAATCCTTCCTTCAGGTTTTAAACTTCATTACAGGCCGGGCGCGGTGGCTCAAGCCTGTAATCCCAGCACTTTGGGAGGCCAAGACGGGCAGATCACGAGGTCAGGAGATGGAGACCATCCTGGCTAACACGGTGAAACCCTGTCTCTACTTAAATACAAAAAAAAAAAAAAAAAAAAAAAAAACTACCCCGGGCGAGGTGGCGGGCGCCTGTAGTCCCAGCTACTCAGGAGGCCGAAGCAGGAGAATGGCGTAAACCCGGAAGGCGGAGCTTGCAGTGAGCTGAGATCCGGCCACTGCACTCCAGCCTGGGCGACAGAGCGAGACTCCGTCTCAAAAAATAAAAAATAAAAAATTAAACTTCATTACAGTGATGAAGATTATCAGGAGTTGGTGCTTGCTTGGGCTACAGGTAGTATTTGCAGAAAGCTTCCAGGCTTTCATCTCCTGCCGTGCCACCCACACTCCACTTTGCGTTGATTTCAAAGACTTCACCCAGCGAGAGATCTGACCTTCAGGTGAAAACCTCAGGGGATGGACTCTCTCGGGTCCTTTTCTTATCCTAACCCTTGAGAAAATGAAATGCTTACTGCAGCTCTCCTAGAAATCTTTTGTAGCATAAAATCAGTATTGGTCCTAGGATGTAATTTTGGCTTCAAAAGCCAATCTCTGATGTTTGCAATTGAACAATGCTCATTTGAAGGAGGAAAAAAAAAAAGCAGACTGAATGCAGGGCTTCTCAGAGATTTGGGTAAATCTCTGATAGGCTCCAGCCTCTCTGCAAAGAAAAAGGACACCGAGAAAGTGATCGGTCAAGTGGGCAGATTTTGCAGGAGTTTTGTTGTTTGTTTGTTTAAGGTAACAAGGGTTCTATCTGAGAAAAAGGCTTCATGGCTAGGGTCTGAGCCCTGAGGAGAGGGATACTGAGGAGTGTCTGTGAGACTTTAGGGGCTCTGACAATACAACTCTGGGGGCTCTGGGACAAACTGGGGCACATGCAGGCAGAGAGCAGCATTTGAGTCATTTTGGCACAGCCCACAGTGTGGCTTCTGCTCAGGGATGACAGTAGGAATGCAGCATTATCTAGTAGGACCAGACTGCAGGCTCCAGGCTAGATGACCTGGATTCAAATCCCGGCTCTGCTTCTTCTAATCAACTTTGGGCAAGTTACTTCATGTGTCTACCCCTTGGTTTTCTCATCTGTAAAATAGGTATATTAATAGTGATTACCTCCTAAGCTTACTATGAGTGATAAATGAATTATTACATGGAGGGTGCTTTTATGGCTATAGAGGAAGGATCTGCTGAGTGCTGGCTCGTTTTGATGTTTTGGCTGTGTTGCGGATTGCCAGCTTTGAGGAGTACCCATTGACATCACCCTTGACTTATGCATTTGTCAAGATGGCTCCAGCGGGAGCTGGTGAGAAACAGCCACAGAAGAGGGACTTGGAGTAAACACACTCTGAAAGGACTATCTGGGAGTTTATGTGAAACTCTATGGGTGAGAATTTGCCTAGCACAGGGGAGCCCAAAGACCTTCATTACACAGATGAGATGCCAGTCAGTGAAACGGGTATTGCCACTATTAGAATAACCTCCTCAGACTCTCAGTTTCAGGGGACTTGAGAAAATACATTACCCCCAAAGAGGCTGAGGGAAACATAATCAAAGAAAATAGTTGAATAGTTTATCAGCTGAGAGCATAGTCACCTGTACTCCCTGGATTCAAATCCCAAATCTGCCAGTTCAAACACCAGATCTGCCTAACTGTGTTTGGAGCAAGTTAATTAAATTCCTCTGTGCCTCAGTTTCCCCTACTACAAAATAGAAATAAAAATAATAGTCCATATTTCATAAAGTTGTTGTTGGGCTTTAAAGACATCATTAAAATAAAGCACTTAACATGGCACAGTAGTCAACGAATATTAGCAATCATAATTTTTCTCATGTAACTCAAAGGAGAGAATGACAGATACAGCCACAATGCCTTCTTGTTAAAGGAAATAGCAGTGTCCTGCCAATGGAGTAGAGAGTCCTCTCGTTCAACCAAAGACAAATTTCACAAACTCGCTCCACCCACACTGGTCTCTTTTCAGCTCCTAGAACCTGCCAGGCTATTACCAATTTGGGTGATCTTGCATATGCTGTTCCATCTTCCAAGAATTCTCTTCCTGCTGCTCCTCCTATGGTCGGCTCCTTCTCATTATTCGAGGCTCTGTTCAATGTCAACTCCACAGACCATCTTCCCTGCCCATGGGTGTTGATATGGTTTGGCTGTGTCCCCATCCAAATCTCATCCTGAATTCCTACGTGTTGTGGGAGGGTCCCGGTGGGAGGGGCAGGTTTTGAATCATGGGGGCAGGTTTTTCCCAAGCTGATCTTGTGATAGTAAATAAGTCTCACGAGATCTGATGGTTTTAAAAATGGGAGTTTCCCTGCACAAGCTCTCTTTGCCTGTCATCATCCACATAAGATGTGACTTGCTCCTCGTCTTCCACCGTGATCCTGAGGCCTCCCCAGACATGTGAAGCTGTAAGTCAATTAAACCTCTTTCTTTTGTAAATTGCCCAGTCTTAGGCATGTCTTTATCAGCAGTGTGAAAACAGACAAATACAGGTGTCTACAGCAGCACCCCCAACCCCACCCACATACACGCCCTATGTGCTACCACATCCCCCACAAATGCCCTCCCTGGAATCCATCATGATCTGAAATGTTCTTTAGTTTTCTTATTTTCTTACTGTGGGCCTTGTTTGCCAGAATTTGCCCTCCATCTGGACAGGAATCTCTTCTGTCTTGATTACCATGACACCCCCTGCAGTTTGCACAGTGCCTGCCACATAGTAGATGCTCAATAAATAATTACCAAACATGAATGAGTTAGAAGCTCCCAACCACTTCTGCACATTTGGAGGCTTTGGGAAGGGGCCTCCTGTTCTCAGATGATGCTACCATTTCCATAAAGCAGAGGTTGGTAAATTCTGGCCTACAAAGGCATCAAATGTTTTTTTCCAACCCAACCAATTCTCTGACACCAACTTGGTGTCCAACAATTCAGTTATATTTTGACATGCACTGTTAACTATTCAGAATTAGTGCAGACCCCACAGCTCAAGAGCTTAGTTCCTCAAGACTGCCCCCAGTGCAGACACCAGCCACAAATGGGATATCTAAGTTACCTACACTGCTGCCCAGACAACTACAAATTCAGGGGTTCCCACAACCTCTTATCAGGTTCAATAATCATTAGAAGGACACAGAACTCAGAAGGGCACTTTACTTCCATTTGCAGGTTTCTTATAAAGGGTACATCTCAAGAATAACCAAATGAAAGATTGCACAGGGCAAGGTATGGGAGTGACAGGGTGGCACAGAGCTTCCCTGCCCTCCCCAACTGCACCACCCTCTCAGCACATCAATGTGTCCACCAATCCAGAGGCTCCCTGAATCTCAATGATTAAGAGTTTTTGTAACTCAATCTTCAGTCCCCCTTCCGACCTCCAGATGTCAGTGGGCAGGGATGAAAGTCCCCCCTCCACAATCACTTGTGGTCTTTCTGGTGCCCAGCCCCCAGCTATCTAGGGACTCCACTCTGAATCACCTCATTACTATAAACTCGGGCATGGTGGAAAAGGGCCCACTGCCTGTTTGTGTAAATAAAGTTATATTGAATACAGCCACACCCATTTGTCTGTACATTGTCTATAGTTGCTTTTATGCTTTAATAAGATTGGCATAGTCACTACAGAGATTGTATGGCCTACAAACCTGAAAATATTTACTCTCTGTCCTTTTGCAGAAAAGTTCGCTGACCCCTGTCCTAAAGGATGAAGCTCCAAGAATGTCTGAACACTAGCAGCAGCTGCTGGACAGGTGGGTACCCAGAACAATTCTTGGGAAATGCTTGAGGCAAATGTGGCAGGGATGGAGGCTTCTCCATTGTGCATCTCATGGAGAATATGAAGACTCCTGGGTACTAAGATCAAGCCAATGGGGTAGAAAGTCTACTCAGCCAAAGATGGCTCCAGCCCCCACACTGTACATTCCCTGTCACTTGTTAATCCCACCCTACACACACACTTAAGCATGTGTTTCCATCCCAACGTCTAAAGGATCCTGTTCATTTCCCCCTTCCCATTTGATTTCTACCCATTCTTCAAAGCTCAACCCTTCAATGTAGCGAATAAACACAATTTTAAGAAGCTCCAACGATGTCCCAGGTATTGAACTTCTTTCTTCTCATGGAATTTCAGTGCAGAGTGGAAGACAGATTAGAAACCAAGTAACCACAACACTTCCCAGTAAGGGCTGCACTAGGAGCATCCTGGGGCCCTGGGAGCACTGAAAAGCAGTCCCTACCCCGACTCTGGGGAATCAAGGACGACTTCTTGGAGGTGGGGAGGTCTGAGCTAAGTTCTGAAAAAAATGAGCCAAGCAAGCAGATTAGAAAAGGGTGGTAGGAACAGCATTTGCAAGGCCCAGAGTAGGAGAAAGAGCAGAGCTACAAGAATGAGCAGGGTGGCAGAGTGGACGCTGCTCAACCTCAGGCCTGTTCTGAGCTCACAGGGCTTCTTTCTACAAATGGAGTGATGAGATGTGCAGGAAGAGGATTTGGGGGAAACTGGTAAATGACCTGTTTTCTGTTTGTGTTTCATCAGCTCAATTGTAAGCCCTTCATGGGCAGGGACGTTGTTTTGTTTTTTGTTTGTTTGTTGTTTGTTTTTGAGACAGAGTCTCACTCTGTTGCCCAGACTGGAGTGCAGTGGCGCGATCTTGACTCACTGCAACCTCCACCTCCCGAGTTCAAGCAATTCTTCTGTCTAGGCCTCCTGAGTAGCTGTGATTACAGGTGTGTGCCACCATGCCTGGCTAAATTTTGTATTTTTAGTAGAGACAAGATTCCACCATGTTGGTCAGGCTAGTCTTGAACTCCTGACCTCGTGATCTGCCTGCCTTAACCTCCCAAAGTGCTGGGATTACAGACATGAGCCACCACGCCCAGTGACCTTGTTTTTTGTTTTTTTGTTTTTAAATCTCTGTACCATAGCACATTCCATCATGCGCAGCATGAAATGAGTGCTAAGTTGGTTTTTGCAGGGCATTGTTAAAAGCTCTGGAAAAAGCTCCAGATTGGGATACTGGTCCTGCCTTGGCCTTTGCTGATTCACTCTGGGACTTTGGCTGAGTCATGCCATTGGTGCCCAGATTTGCTGGAACAACAGAGATCACAGAAGGGATTTTAGAGATGAGGAAATGGAGGTCCAGAGGATGGGAAGGACACAGTTAACATCAAACATTAAGTTAGCAAGAGTCAGGGCTCAAAACCATTTTTTTTTTTTTCCTGCTCAGTCCAGTGCGCCATTCCCATCTGATTTCTCATAGGGCAGATCAATGATGAATTTTGCTGGATAGTTGAACTTCACATCCTCTATCAAGCTTGCATATTTATTTTCAATGAGCTGGCCAATTCATCTCAAGTCTTGACTCTTTCAAACCAGGGTGGTGGTTAATAATAAAAACGTACATCTCTGATATAAAAATATATGTTAATCCCATATCATAAATGAAGAAACTGAGCCTCCAAACAGGTAAATTTAGTTGTCAGAGTTCACATACCTGGCAAGAAAATTACAGAGTTTGGATCCGAACTCAGGTCTTCCTAAATCCAAAACCCATGCAAGCATCTATTTTTTCTGCTAAGTCCAGTGGACCGTTTCCACCTGATTTCTCACAGGGCAGATCAATGATGGATGTTGCTGGGTAGCTGAGCTTCACACTCTCTGTTGAAGTGGATTATGAGTACTTAAGAAGCTTTGCTGAGAATACAAGAGTTCTATGGGAAGTCGAGGGTGCCAATTATGCTCTCAATGGCTATGGTCTGGGGTGATGGCTCAGCTGTTCTGGAGGCTTCATACCATCTTGGTGTGCTTGGCTAAACCAATAAGAATCTGAAACTCCTCCTTACTTCTCTTCCTCTTTCTTTCTCTAAGGAGCAATAGGCCTGTAAGATAAACCTAGGCTCTCACCATGCCCATTGCCCAGGCTGATAAACGAAGGTGAAACAAAAGCATAGCTTTATAGCTTATAATCACTGGCGAACAATAGGGCATGCCCTTGGCTATGACATCAGATACAGCAGAAAAGATGCTGGCTACCGTCAGGTTAGAAAGTCTCCAGAGAGTCACAGTTTCCTCTCTTCTAGCCCCAGTCCCCTTCAAAAGAATCAATGCATTCCTTTTTCTGGAGTTGAAATTCACATTTAAGTACCCATTACATCATAAAATATGTCTTATGCATCTGCACAGATTTACCAAATGTGTTACTGTCATTTTCATTTATTTTTTTCCATAAATATCTACCTTAATCCAATATTGCTTCATCTCCATTAAGGTTATCCTTATCCATTAAGGCCATCCCTGCAAGAACACTCCATAAGTGCCTACAATTTCATTCCCACTGTTAGGTGGAGAACCCTAGAAATGAACAACAGCTACAATTTAGTGAGCACCTACTATGTGCCATGTATCTTACACAATGATAAACTATATGATCTAGAAAACAAGTTTGGTTGCTAAAACAGAAACCCGCAAGTAATAATGGTTAAATAATACTGAATTTTATTTTGCTTTCATTTAGTAGTCTAGAAGTAAGTTGTCCCGGGCTGGTATGAAGGTTCCATGATTTCAGAAATCTCAGGCTTTTTCTATATTGTTGTTCTGCTGTCTTAGGTATTGCATTCATTCACCTTGTCCAAGATGGTGCATTTCTACCTTCCAGCCAGCTGAGAAAAGAAATGCTTCTTTCCTTTAAGGATGTGCAAGTACAGACTGCATAATTATACATTTCCCATGAGCCAGAACTTAGTCATATGACTTTTCTCAGCTGCAAAGAAGGCTGGGAAATGTAGTCTTTGATCCAGGTGGCATGGACCGTGTTAGAAATCAGGGGTTCTATTACAAAGAAGAAGAGGATAATGAATGTTGGGGCACCACCAGCAATATGAGCCACGCAAGTTGATCCTGAGACGAGGCCCTAAGATTTTTCAACCCATGATAAGAACAGATTGAAAATAAAATGCTCTGAGGGCAGCTCAGCCTTACCTGGACTGGGATGTCATTGCCTCATTTATGGCTTTACTTAACATGAAATAACCCAAATATTGGATGTGACTTGTTCTATCTGTGTGGCAGGCAGCGATAATACCTCTGTGGGTGGGTATGGGGTTTCCCCTGAAGAGGAGAGATGTTCTCTTAGTCAGATCTTCTGGCGTGTGCTCCGTCTTGAAGCAGGAGATAAGGATTCTGAAAATTTACCTTAAATGGAGGTGATCAGAAACTGTCTCCTCCCTCTTGACTGGGAGCCAGTTTAGCCTGGCTCCATAGAATAGAGATGCCTGAAGTGTTTCTGGTGAGAGGAGGGGGAAACTGAGGCCCAGCCATGGAGAAACTGAGACAGACATGAAGCCAGGCGCTGCAGAGACATAATGAGTCAGGAATGGAAACCCTGCCAGTTTAAAAGGGTCACCTAAGAGCCTCCCAGAAATATTGAGGAGAGATATTGGGGGATAAGGAACTTCACCTGATGGGCTATAATGTCTTCATCTAGATTACACACACGAAAATGATCTCATCTAATTTTCTATCCACCCAGTGGGGCAGGTGTTTTTATTCCCAATTAATAGATGTGAAAACTGAGGTTCAAAAATATCTGAAAATCACTCAAGGTCACACAGCAAGTCAATGGAGTCTAGATTAAAAGCCAGCTCTACAGATCTCTAAAAACTGCCCTTGTTCTATATACCTAGTTTGCCTCCCAGAAAAACAAAAAGAAATGGTGAAAGCCTCACTGAAATGACTTGGACAACACATGTTTCCAGCTGGTGGCTGCTCCATGAGCACTTTTCTTCTGCATGAATGCCTCTTTGGCTGAGTTCTCCCAGCCCATTTTCTGAAAGCCTCTACCATTTAAGCTTGACACTGATTACTTTTCATGAAGTTTGTTTTCAGCTATGCCCTTCGGCTTCTGCAATCAGACTCTCAGTTTTCTACATCTGTGAAAACTGCTGTTGGGGCTCCCCTTAGCTGCCTCTCTCTCAGCCTCAGTGGGATCTTTTCCCTCTCTTCTTACTCATGTAATAAGCATGCTGTCCTGATCCTGTTCTATGAAAACACAGCAGTTTATTTATGTTCCTCAAGGGTGGCATCCAAATGGAACATGCTGAGAAAGACCCAGTCTTTCCAAAAAACAGTTTGGGTTTACATTTTCCCGAGTTTCTAAAATGTATACCTATTTCATCTAGTATTTCTACTGATGGGGGAGGTTAGCCCAAGAACATCATTAGACAGATGTGCAGAGATGTCAGATGAAGAATTGCCAAGACTGGGCATGGCAGCTCACGCCTGTAATCCCAACACTTTGGGAGGCCGAGACGCGTGAATCACTTTGGCCAAGGAGTTGGAGACCAGTCTGGGCAATAAGATGAGACCCTGTTTCTATAAAATACACACAAAAAATTAGCTGGACATGGTAGCATGCACTTGTGGTCCCAGCTACTCTGGAGACTGAGGTGGGAGGATTGCTTGAGCCCAGAAAATGGAGGTTGCAGTGAGCCATGATCACTCCATTACACTTCAGCCTGAGCAACAGAGTGAGGCCCTGTCTCAAAACAAAACAAAACAAAACAGAATTTTCTGTTGGAAGAAATGTTTGTAATAGTGAAAAAAAATGAAAACAACCAAATATCTAATAACGGGAAATTGGTGAAATAAGTGGAGATATATCCATGTGATGATATACAATGCCATTGCTAAAGATAACAATGTAGACTTTTATTGATGATAAAAAATGTTCACAGTCAGAAAAAGTAGGTTCAGAAGCAAGTTGTATAATTTCATTTCTGTTGAAATGCAGATTATTTATTTGACAAAATATATTAAACGGTTATTTATAAGGTGCTATGTTAAGAGCTGAGAATATAGCAATGAACAAAGTATCGGGGGATTACCAATCCATTGACCATTTTCTGTGAGTCATCACTTAGGTCAGTGGCTCAAACTCTCTGAGCTTCTGTTTCCTCACCTATTAAAGAAACCCATGCCTGCAATCCCAGCACTTTGGCAGGGCCGAAGCAGGCGAATCACCTGAGGTCAGGATTTCGAGATCAGGCTGGGCAACATGGTGAAACCCAGTCTCTACTAAAAAAATACAAAAATTAGGCGGCTGTGGTGGCACACACCTGTAATCCCAGCTACTCAGCAGGCTGAGGCAGGATAATTGCTTGAACCTGGGAGGTGAAGGTTGCAGTGAGCCAAGATCGCCCCATTGCACTCCAGCTTGGGTGAGACAGCAAGACTCCATCTCAAAAAAAAAAAAAAAAAAAAAAAAAAAAAGAAAAGAAGAAAAGAAAAGAAAAAAAGAAAAAGAAGTACATCATGGTGACTACAGTTAATAATAATATATTGTATACTAGAAAATTTCTCAGAGTGTGGATTTCAAGTATTCGCACCACAAAAATGGATCAGTATGTGACATAATGCTTATATTAAATAGCTTGATTTAGCCATTTCACAATGTATACATATATCAAAACATCATGTTGTATACCATAAATATATAAAATTTTTACTTGTCAACTAAAAAACAATTTTTTCAAAAAAGAGTAATAGCAGTAAACAGAGATGTAGGAGGGTCAACTATATGCATGAAGTTGCATAAATATAAGGACTTAACAAATGTAAGATACTATATTTGTTACACCAAAATCTACCATTTCTACTCCACCCAAACTACCAGGGAGTATTATAGTCTTACTGGAGGATGCATTGAAGTTCTAGTCTCAGTACAGCCATTAAATATCTGTACAACCCAGTGTAAGTCACCACATGCAGTCACTTCAGTCAGTTGGTTAGTAAGTCATTCAATAAATGATGATGAGCACCTACTATGTGACTTATCATAGCCTATAAAGTTCTATACCTTCTAGTCCCTCCCTACCTCCCTATCCTCTGCTCCTACTGTCTCCCTCCCAACATTGGTCTTCTTGAAGCCCCTCAAACATGCCAAGTTTGTTCCCATCTCAGGGCCTTTGCTCTTGTATTTTCTGCCTGTAGTGCTCTTCCTTCTGGATGCCATGACTGGATATGTCTTTGAGATCTCAGCCTGAATATGTCCTCTCATATAGGCCCTGAGTATCCAAGGGCATCCTAAGTCTCCTCTTCACTGCTCACTTTATTGTCTTCTTAGCATCTACTACTATCTGATATGATGAAATTTATTTTCTTGCTTATTATATCTTCCCTATTACAATGCAACCTCCATGAGAGCAGGGACCTAGACTGTCTAGTTTATTGCTGTATCTCAGTGCTTAAAACTGTGCTTGTCACATAGTGTGTGTTTAAGAAATATTTGTCAGAAGAATGGATGGATGGATGGATGGATGGATGGACAGACAGACAAACAGATGTACCTGGCACTGTGCTAAAGCAGAGGATACATCAGTTAGCAAGGCACATACAGTCTTTTATGATCATCACCTTGTGGTACCCAGCTTCTAGTCCTCCAAAGGGGAATTATTCTCGCCTGGTTTTACCTGAGAATTCTTACAAAACCAGCATTCATTTAAATATGCGCAACCTCCATCAGATCCTTTCTCTAGGACTCTCCTCTGCCAAAGTGCTGAGTAATTATCCTTTAGAATCTACAATGGCTCCAAATTTTGATTAAACACTTTCCTGGCTTTTAAAATTCCAGGCCAGACTATCAGACTGTGCTCTGCTATGGCATTACCCAGTGCAGTGATTGACCGAGATGGACCTTGTCCCCTCTTACTTTGCAGCTATTTCCTTGAGTATTTTGATCCGGGCGAGAAGTATGACATTATTGATTTGGTCTGCTCCACTCACCAACTGCCGCATCTGCAAGAGCAGGAATCTTTATGGCTTCAATAATTTCCCGGAGTGCAGAGAACTCTTTTGTATTTTTGCTTGGCACTTTGCAATTCTGTAAATTTTTTATCGACTCTGAGGTTAAATTTCATCTCCCTTGCTCCCAGGCTCACTGCGTATCTGCTTGTGCTCTAAGAAAGAATCTGACCCTTTTCTACCCAGTCGTGTCCCACCCTACCTTTATATTTAGAGAGGGAGGAAGAGGGCAAGGGATACAAAAATAGAATTCTAGGCTCTAGGCTTTTCTACTTTTTTTTAAGTGAAAATATAATTTTTTTAAAAAAAGCTCAGAAAGGTTTAGTGACTTGCTAAAAATAACACAGCCAATAAAGGAGAAACACTCCTCTGCTTCTGGAGTGGTCATTGGCGTTGTTCACCAACACTTTGGTTCTCTTATTCCTGGGCACAAACTAGGATAACCCTTGTCTGCCTCCATAAAGCCAAGTGATGTTCTGCAGCCAGTGAACGGTGGGTGGAAGGGAGCCGCGCCTCTCCCACGTGGAAGTCTTTAATAGCTGGTGCACAACTCATCATGTTCTTCCCACCTCCAGATGGTGAAGACTCCATTTACCTGCATCGCTAAACGAGGACAGTGATACAAAAGTGACATGGAATGTGAGCAAGAAATAAGTCCATCATTTTAAGTACTGAGTCAGGGTTGTTCATTACCACACATAGCCTAACTCATCCTAATCCATACGACCTCCAATTCCAGAGCCTCCCAGTTAAGATGATTTGAAAAGCTTTCAATTCTTTTTGTTAGCTGATCTGGAATATTTGGGTAAGGAGATAATCTGAAAAATGCAGTTGCTTTAACATCACAGATTTCCCATCTATAGTTTTGCTTAGACCAAGAGTTGACAGCTTGAGCTCAGGAGTTCGAGGCTACAGTGAGCTATGATTGTACCACTGCATTCCAGCTTGGGTGACAGAGTGAGACCCTGTCTCTTAAAAATAATTTTTAAAAAGAGTTGACAAAGCTATGAAACAAGGATAAGTCAAATTCATTAGGAAAGTATTCAAATCCCTTTCAAACTTGACCCTAAGCTTCCTATGCAGATGCAATTCTCCAATTTCATACCCTCTCCCACCAACACTCTATGCTTCAATTTTCTTAACCTATTACCCAGCACAGTCCCAGAAACCTGGATGAGCCAGATGTTTGGGTAGTGTTAAGTCTACAAACATACTTGGGGTGGGTTGGCATGAATAGGGAGCTGTTTATCTCTGTGCCTGCCTGGCACAGGAGAAGCAGAGACCCCATGGATGTGCTAGTATGTCTGCATGACAGATGGTCACCAAGAGTGGCTTGCTGAGGTGAGCAAATGCCACCTAATGAGTGGGAATTACCCTCTCTTAGGGGGCCCCAGAACATAATTATGCCAGAGGGATGTCCTCTTTTTCTGGTTGCATCTCAAATGTAACAAATCCTACATACCCTCCTTAGGCCAAAGCTTGGATCCTGATGGTGGGAGCATAATAAGGTACAGGCTAACCAATAAGCTCTGTCATTTATCCAAAAACGTCAGCACCATCCATCTGTCATCATGTCATCTGAGCCTTGTGATAACCACCTCCTCCATCAGTTACCTCCTTCCCATGCTTGTGCCTGCACAGAAACTGGACTTTCTGTATTGGTTTCCTCAACCACATTTGACATAATCCATATTTTCCACTTTAAATATTTATAGCAAACTTGGAGAGAAAACACTCTCTTTTCAAGAGGCATTCTAATTTCATTTAACAGTGAAGGTCAGAGTCGTGAATGTTCTGTAGAAACATCTCTCTACTGATTTTCAGTCTATGATAGCCAGAATTGAGGACAGGAAACTGACAATTCTTTTACCCAGCTTCATCCTCCATACCTCCCGCTGCTAATCATCTGAATGCACCCCGTTAAGGGGAAAAACAGCTGAGAAATTACTTTCGAACAGATTTATAGTATTTTTCTGCTTATAAAAAATGCATGTCCTCTGCAATAAGTTCAGAATATATATACAAGTATACAGAAGAAGATAATCACCATTCTTCTACCACCCAGAAGTAATGATCATTAACAATTCGGTGTCTAATCTTTTAGATCTTTCTTCTAAAAAGGGATTATATTATTTCTTACTAAAACGGGATCATATTATGCATCCTCTTTTGCAACAATTTTTTTCTAATTTTAATTATATTGTGGAGGGCTTTCTTATGTGTATGTGAATGCATGTGTATAACTCACATGACAACTTTTAACGGCCACAGAAAATTTTGTTGTATGTAAGTACAACAGATAATTAATCAGTTCCCTATCACTGGACATTTAGGTTATTTCTATTTGTTCACTATTATTTTAAATAATAATTTAAAGATGTGGTGACTATCACTCTACACACAGGTGCTCTTCTTTTTGTATTTCTCTCATTTTCTTCTTCTTCTTTTCTTTTTTTTTTTGAAATGGAATCTTGCTCTGTTACCCAGGGTGGAGTGCAATGACGCAATCCGGCTCACTGCAAACTTCACCTCCCAGGTTCAGGTGCTTCTCCTGCCTCAGCCTCCTGAGTAGCTGGGATTACAGGTACCCACCACCATGCCCAGCTAATTTTGTATTTTTAGTAGAGACGGGGTTTCACCATGTTGGCCAGGCTGGTCTTGAACTCCTGATCTCAAGTGATCCACCCGCTTCAACCTCCCAAAGTGCTGGGATTACCCGCACCCAGCTTCTTTTATTTAAATTTCCTAATGGTAAATTGCTAGGTCAAAGGATATGAGCCTTTTATAGGCTTCTGACTCATTTTACCAAAAACAAATCACCAGTTTGATTTCACAAGTAGTGTGTGACAATGTCTATTTCCTTGCAACCTCACCGGTTCTGAATATTAGTAATCTTTAAATTTTTGACAATCTGAAAGCAAAATAAGGTTATTTTATTGCTATCTCAATTCAATATATCTCACTAATATTAGACTATTTAATTTTTTGCTTTCTCTCTCTTTTATTAATCTGGTTAGATGTTTTTAAGTTCAGGGGTGCAGGTGCATGTTCGTTTCATAGGCAAACTTGTGTCATAGGGGTTTGCATTACCCTTGGCAAACTAACACAGGAACAGAAAACCAAATATTGCATGTTCTCACGTATAGGTGGGAACTAAATGCTGAGAACACATGGACACAGAGAGAGAAACAACACACATTGGGGCCTATTGGAGGGTGGAGACAGGGAGGAGGGAGAGGATCAGGAAAGAAAACTAATAGCTAAGAGGCTTAAAACTTAAAACCTAGATGATGAAATAATCTGCACATTTATATTTCTCTTTTGTGAAATTGCATATTTAGATATCATGCTCAAGTTTTTCCATTGAAGTAATCCAATATGCTGGATTTTTTTTTTTAATTTTTTTTTTTTTTTTTTTTTTTTTTTTTTTAGTGAGACGGAGTTTCGCACTTGTTTCCCAAGCTGGAGTGCAGTGGCGCCATCTCGGCTCATCACAACCTCCACCTCCCGGATTCAAGTGATTCTCCTGCCTCAGCCTCCCAAGTAGCTGGGATTACAGGCGTGCGTCACCACACCTGGCTAATTTTGTATTTTTAGTTAGAGACAGGGTTTCTCCATGTTGGTCAGGCTGGTTTCGAACTCACAAGCTCAGGTGATCCACCTGCCTCAGCTTCCAAAAGTGCTGGGATTACAGGCATGAGCCACCATGCCCGGCCTTAAGTTGTTATTTTAAATAAAGAAATAAAATCTGCAAATATTCTTCTCAACCGCCTTTTGTCCTTTAACTTTGTTTTCCATTGTGTGAAGATTTTTAATTTTATATAATAAAATCTATCGATGTTTTCCCTTGGTGACTTCTGACTTTGATTTCAAACTTCCCAAGGCCTTCCCTTCATTCCAAGAGAATGAAACTCACTTACACATTTTTATAGTAATTTTGTATTTATTTATTTACTTTTTATGTAAGTATTTAAACAATATGAAGTACGGCTCTCATTTAATTTTTTTCTGTGTTGTTAGTTCATGTAGCCAATATCTTTTAATATACAATTCATTCTTCTCATAGATTTGAAATGCCACTTACAAAAACTATTCTTATATTTGTGTTAGGTAAACATATTTTCTTTGTAAGGTATGTTCTTTTTCAGAAAAATCCCTGGATATTTTCTGATATCAATTCTTCCAGATAAACTGTAGTATCTCATTCAGTAATTATAAAAATTGCTAATATTTTAATTAATATTGCATAATATTTATTTAATTTGGGATAAATTGGCATGTACCCAATATGGATCTCTTATATACTTCAATAAAGGTTTGTAATTTCATACAGTAGCCTAGCATATGTAGATTTCTTATTAAGTTTATTTCTAGATAGCTTACATTTTTATTGTGATCAGAATTTTATTCTCGTTTTATTTTATTATTTAATTTTATTGATCTGTAGGAAAGCTATCGGGGTTTTTGTGTGTGTGTTTATTTTGTACTTGCAATAATTTTTCAACATGATGGTTTGGCAGCTAAAGCCATCTCATTGTACATCATAGTTATTTGGTTATATTACAAATAGGCATAAATTATGCAAGCTCATCTGGAAATCCCACGGGTTTCTTATGAATGGCTGTATGGCTCGGGAAGTTCACCAAGGATAGTCGTATTAATTATGTGTTTTATTTTCTGTATTCTATGATGTGTTGACACCTTGTGGCCTTGCTGACATGAGAGAGACTCCCCCTCCCAGGGCTAGCTAATTCCTAGAGATAGCAAACTATCCCCCTGCAGGCATGCCTTTACTATGCAAACCAACCAACCCAGAGTTGATACCCCTCAGACACCTTCTTCCCCAGGCTCTTATGCCCCAGGCCAATTTTTCTCTGTCCTAATACCCCTAGAGCCAGGTACCAGACAACCTGGGACAGCCTCTACACCCCAGAGTCTGCTAGAAATTATAAAATCAGCCAATCCCAAACCCTCTTACTCTGCCTCACACATTCCTTTCTGCAGAAATCACAATAAAGCCTCCTGTCCCTCTTTTCCTCCCGCTCCTGCTGTCTCCTGACAACCACGCAGCTTCCTCATATAGAATGAAGCACCCCCTCCTCTTGGGAACTATGGATAACAAACTATCTTTTCAATGGTGGTCATTCCTGTTCTCTTGGCCTCACCATACCTGAATAATAATAAAAAGTTTACATTTTAAAACGACAGTGGGCATATATATATAGATGGAGTCTCACTCTGTGGCCCAGGCTGGAGTGTAGTAGGGCAATCTCCACTCACTGCAACCTCTGCCTCCCAGGTTCAAGCAATTCTGCCTCAGCCTCCCGAGTAGCTACAGGCATGCCCATGACTCCTGGCTAATTTTTGTGTTTTCAGTAGAGACGGGGTTTCACCATGTTGGCCAGTCTGGTCTCGAACTCCTGACCTCAGGTTATCTGTCCACCTCGGCCTTCCTAAGTGCTGGGATTACAGGCGTGAGCCACCATGCCAACTCAGATATTTTTTATTTTATTTTTTAGAACCGTGTCTTGCTCTGTGGTTCAGGCTGGAGTACAGTGGTACGACCACAGCTCATTGCAGCCTCAAATTCCTGGGCTCAAGTGATCCTCTGGTCTCAGTCTCCTGAATAGCTGGGACTACAGGCACGGGGCACCACATCTGGCTAATTAAAAAAAAAAAAGTTTCTTGTCATATTACCCAGGTTAGTCTCAAACTTCTGACCTCAAGCCATCCTCTCGCCTCAGTCCCCTGAGTCACAGAGATCACTGCATGCATGCCTGGCTCTTAAAACCATAGTTTTAATAGAACATCAGGAACAGACAGCCTGATATAGGAGCAAGAGGCTGAGCTTTGGAGTCAGACAGTCCTGAGGATCAATTAAACTGCTTGGCTTGCTAGCTGTGTGACTTTAGAACAGTATCTTAACTTCTCTGATGCTCTCTTTCCTTCTGCGAGGCAGAGGTTCTGAAGTGCACCCAGCTGGTAGGTGGCTGAACTAGGATTTAAACCCACCTGAGTCTGAACCCAGGGCCTGTGTTCTTGACACTGTATCACATCGCCTTTCACCTCACTGTGATGTGTGAGAGTCCTGCAGGGCCCAGCCACCATTCTGAGTCCCTGTTACCATCATCCAGGTCTAAGTCTAGAAGCTAAGATGCAGACAAAAAGGTGCAAAGGCACAAAGGCTTCCTAGCTGAAGCCTACCATTCCTATTCATCTAGAGTCCTGGTAAGCTGTCTTCTTATTAATTGAGGTGGGGCTATTCTGAAGCCAGGACGTGCACTGCATACCCAGTGCCTCACAGGACACACCAGCAGTCATCTTCAACAAGCAAGAGAGCACAGCAAGTAATTGCTCGGATGAAAATGCCCGCGCTGTGATTCATAAGCAGCTCCAAGAACCCACAGCCTCCCCTCAGCTTTTATGATATGTACACAGAAGAGAGTGCCTATGTAGGCTCTTCTCCTTTATACACACCTGTCACTTAGTGAGAGTTTACTTTCCACCGTACTTTAAATATACATAATAAAATTTATTTTAAAAAAATCTGGCTGGGTGCCGGTGGCTCACACCTGTAATCTCTGCACTTTGGGAGGCCAAGGCGGGCAGGAGTTCGAGACTAGCCTGGCCAACATGGTGAAACCCTGTCTCTACTAAAAATATAAAAATTAGCCAGGCATGGTGGTGGAGGCCTGTAATCCCAGCTACTCGGGAGGCTGAGGCAGGAGATCACTTGAACCTGGGAGATGGAAGTGGCAGTGAGCTGAGATCATGCCATGGCACTCCAGCCTGGGCAACAGAGTGAGACTCCGTCAAAAAATCTCAAACAAAACAAAACAAAAGAGTGTCTGTTGGTTTTAAGGACATATCCAACAATGTCCAACACAATCAATTCTGTAAATAAAATGCTCCCACCCATACATTCCCTATAAAATAACTGAGAGGAGACACACATTCGCATTGACCAGTGGAGGGGGGATCCACACTTGTGCAGAAACATGTTGGCGTACAATCTATAACTGAGTGTTCTATGTTCTTATTTAGGCCAGTGGATGTTCACTGGGGCTGAGGTGGGCCCTTTTATTCGAACAGCTGTATTCCCCGGCTAGCTCAGTGCCACTTCAGTCTGTCTGCTCACACCCATTGTTTGCAGGAGTCAGCGAGGTCCAGAGAGTCGTTACGGTTCCAGATATTCCCAAATGTCGGGCTCATGGAGCTCCACATCCCAGGTGTGAATCTGCTGCCCCTACTGGTATGGAGCACATCATCTTCCCTGGGAGGCGGAGGGGCAGCATTTGGGAGTGAGCAGGAACAGAAAATCCCTCTTCTGAAATATTATGCATTAATGGTAGAAAAACATCTGGCCTGGAAGCCAAGGACCCCAAAGTCTTTGGTTTGCGTGTGACCTCAGGAAGCCCGAGGCTGCCCAGGATGCGTCTTACTCATCTCAGATATTGCCACAAAATCACATCAAAAAGGACACTGCTCTCTGCTAAGGACACTAGGTCACAGAGGCTGCAGAGCATATGGTGAAATGGATTAAGAGGGCAAAAGGGATTTCCTGTGCCAAGGCACCAGGCTCATTTACATACATTAGCACCTATGACTGAAGTCATTTCCTCTTAGTCAAAGGCTGAGAAGACCCAGAGACCAGAGCAGGGACCAACCAGGGCAAGATGTCAGGAGAAGGGGTGAGTTACATCTTGCGACTTTGCTGGTTTGGCGTTCTGAAGAGTAAAAATCTATTTGCTCCGACGGTGCCAGAGAGCAAGGAAGTGCACATCCGCAGTGTACATCATGTAGATGTGGCTTGGACTTGACCATGGGGATTTCCTGGCAAAGCCTCAAAAGCACTCCTTTCTTCATTACCAGGTCACTGTGCACAACAAGCATCTCTGAGCCTTATCCCAGACCCTTATTCAACCCTGGCTCTCCCAGCCTTCTTCTCATCATTCTTTGTGCTTTCCCTGCACTGCCTCATTAAATCCTTGAAACCACCCATCAGTGGCAACCCAGAGGAAGCAACATAGTATGGTGGTTAAGGGTGCAGACTCTGAACGGGGTCCCTCTGCCACCCACTTTCCATGTGATCTGTAAAACAGGGAGGTGGGGCTTGAGTGGTGGTTCCCAAAGGCAGCAGGATCTCGTCCCTAGAACCTTTGAATATTGCCTCTGTGAAACAAAATAGAATCCCAGGACCCCAAACTCACTGTGCCAAAGGGAAAGTGAAGTCTGGGAATTGAGTCACACAAAAACTGCCTTCCTTTTGTTCCCAAACAGCCGTGATTTCACAACTCTGTGTCATAGCCTGACTTCCTCTCCTCTCTCTTTTCACATATTTACCTTGTCTAATGTAAGATGTAGACTTACTGAATGTGAGACAATGCATAATTGACTTTTTCCTCCACTCTCTTGCACATGTAAAATGTAGATTCACTGAGGCTAATCAGAGCATCTCCAGAATGTAACCCTTTGTCTCACTGCCTCCCTCCCTTTTTACCCTCTGGCTTGCTCTTTCCCTTTGAAAGGCTGAAGTTCCCAAAGCCCCCTTTGGAAAAAACACAGGTCGCAGATGCTCTTGTGATTTGTATTATTTTCCCGGGTACATCCTCAACCCTGGCAAAAACAAACAAACAAACAAACAAAAAACACCTTGATGAAGACCTGCCTCAATCACTTCATGGTTTATATCTCCTATAGTAAAGTTTCTGCAGATGTGGTTAAATTAAGGATCTTGAGATGAGGAGATTATCCTGGATTATCTGAGTGAGCCCTAAAGGCCACCATCAGTGTCCTTCCAAGAGAGGGGCAGAGAAATATTTGACACAGACACAGAGCGAAGAGGAGGAGGCATGGCCATCATTGAAGCAGAGACTGGAGTGATGCAGCCGTAAGCCAAGGGATGCCAGCAGCC
The DNA here is from genome assembly GCF_007565055.1 of Rhinopithecus roxellana. Taxonomy (NCBI): domain Eukaryota; kingdom Metazoa; phylum Chordata; class Mammalia; order Primates; family Cercopithecidae; genus Rhinopithecus; species Rhinopithecus roxellana. Next base: position 45,712,097 of record NC_044568.1, read on the forward strand.
ACCAGAAGACAGAAGAGGCATATAAGGGATTCTGGCCTGGAGCCTCTGGAGGGAGCACAGTCCTGGAGTTCAGACCTCTGGTCCCTGTAATTTTAAGCCACCAAGTTTGTGGTAATTTGTTTTACCTCTCACTGGAAACTAATATGTGGAAGTTATAATATTTCCTATTTCCTAGGACTATTTGAAGAGTTAAACGATTTAGTATGTTTAAAGCTTTTGCAACAGTGCCTGGCATAAGGTAAGTGCTAGCAAAAGTCTTTACCAAATAGGTACTGGCACCATTGCTTTGTTTTGGTTTTTGAGACAGGGTCTCGCTCTGTCACCCTGGCTGGAGTGTAGTGGCAAAGTCTCGGCTCACTACAGCTTCAACCTCCAGGGCTCAGGTGATTCTCCCACCTCAGCCTCCCAAGTAACTGGGATCATAGGTGCACAATGCCATGCCTAGTTAACTTTCATTTTATTTTCGTAGAGATGGGGTTTCGCCATCTTGCCCAGGCTGGTCTCCAACTCCTGGACTCAAACAATTGGGCTCCCAAAGTGCTGGGATTACAGACATGATCCACCACACCCAGAAAGCACCTGTGCTTTTAAACAGAGGAAGAAAACAGAGTCACAGGGAAGCCCAGGCAACACAAAAGCTAAACCCCAACCCCAGCCCTAATGCCAACATGACACAACACTATTTCTCTTGTCTGAGCCCAAGAGAGACTCCTAATTCCAGCAGAAGCAGCCTAATGGGCTGGCCTCTGCCATATCCTCACAAGCCTTTCTAAGAAGGGAGGTTCCAAAAGCCAAGGGTCAGACTCAAACCACATGGTCACACTCACAGCCTGGGCTGAAAATCAGGCACATGGAGCACAGCTCCAATCTCCTGCTTCTGGGTCAATGGTCCACCCACACCTGTCAGTCAGATCTAAGGTAGGGACATTTCCCTCTTCTTAGATGACTCGCGTCTGACCATTCACTCTGGTTACATCCGAGGCTTCCTCAGTCCCAGCCATAATAATAATAAAAATAACAATGACTGTCATTTATAAATTTTACTTACAGTGTGCCAGATTTTGAAGTAAGCACCTTAGATATCTTACTATCTTCAATATTGTACCTATTTTACAGATGAGGGTTATGAGGTTCAGGTGGGTTAAGTGGCATGCCCAAGCTCAAAAGAAATCCAAACTCAGGTCCATCTGACCCACACTTTTAGGTCCAGCAATCTTCTTCATCATGATGGCAGCATTCTATGTGGCAGGCACCTTGCTGGGGTCTTCCATGTTCTCTCTCCCAGAGCCCTGCTTGACTGTATATATTGCAGGTGAGGAAACTGGTGTGCTAATGGAATGAGCTGCTCCAAGTCTCCCAGAGAGAGGGCCAGCAGCTGAGCCAGAACTTGAACTCCGATCTCTGGTTCTAGAGCCCAAGTTCCGCCTCTGCCTGGAATCTCCCTCCTCCATTGTGGTTTAGACTCCTGTGCAGACATCTGCCAGTCACAGAGAACACTAAATTCACTTTCTACCTGCCTTCTTCCATCAAACTCCGAGGAGCCTGGCTAGTAGGAAGTCATACACCTGGCTGTACCTAGAATATTTCTAACCTACAGTGATGTTAACTAACTCCTTAAAATGTTATTTCCCATACAGCCTATTGGCTACATTGGGGTCACATGCTCCTTGGGAACCATTTTTTGATTGGGGAGTGAGAACAGGCACAGACCAATCAGATTTGCTGCTTGTACTGGGGGTGGGTCCAGCTTCCTGGAGACTCTTGGGTGGGTCTGGGAGTGAAAGCTGCTGAAAGCAGGGATGGGCAAGGGAGGAGCGAGTGGATGCTGGGGTGGGGGTATGTCACACAGGGGATATGTCATCTGCTGAAAAACCAGGAGAGGATTTGTAGTAAGGAGTAGTGATGGTTCCTTCTGGGGTAGGTCAGTGCAGGCTGGCAAAGCTTCCTTCCTGTCTGCTGTAATCAGACTCAGTTAGTGGTGACTGTCTCCATAAGAAACGGTCACTGCAGTACTCTCTGAGGCCCCTAAGCCCAACTCCTATAGGAAGCCCCTCCAAACCACCAGGAGACTGCCTTCCCTGAACTTGAGGCTTAAGGCGTCTCTTCTATGCAGTCCTGAATTTCTGCTCAGTGACCGCCCAACTGAAAACTTGGACAGCCTAAGGGAGTATGACTGGGTTTTTTCTCCTCTTCTTTTTACCAGGAGGAGGCTTGTAGAGGTATTTAGAAGAGGCAAGCTGATAAGAATGAGGAGTCACCTGTGGGGGTTGGCAGGTTGGCATTGTGCATACATTTTCTAACTTCTTTCTCACAACAACTCTGTGAAGTAGGTTTTACCATTATCCCCATCTTACAGCTCCAGGCCCTTTCAATGATGCTGGAAATGATGCTGATTATGCTAATCATCACGCCAAATGGCACTGTCGCAGACACTGTTATAAGCACTGACTCTTCAAGCATTAAATCATTTAATTCTCACAATCATATCACGGGATATTACAATTATAATAGTATTATGAGATATTATGATTCCCATTTTACAGATAAGAAAACTGAGCACCAGGGGAGTTAAATAAGGTCACATAGCTGGTAATTGGAGAAGGCAGGAGTCAAACTCGGGGATCCCTGATTTACTTCAGGGATCAACTAATTATTGCATACCAGCTGGCTGACTGTTTTCGTAAATGAAGTTTATTGAAACACTGCCACGACCATGTGTTGACTTAACATCTTTGGCTACTTTCATGCTGCAACAGCAGAGTTGAGTAGTTGGAATAGAGACCCTATGGCCCACAAAACCTAAAATATTTACTATCTGGCCAATTACAGATAGAGTTTGCCAACCTCTGGTCTAGCTCCAGAGCTGAGGCTCTCAGAAAGCCAAATGTCTCCTCTTTCAGGATGGCTTCTCAAGGCCCAGGTGGAGAGATGGAGAACACCAAGTTCGTGGCCTCAGATACATCTGTGCTGAAGTCTCTGCCCTGATGTATCACCTCTCTGCAGCACCTTGAGTTCTTCATCTATAAACTTAGGGGTAACCATATCTTTCCCAGCGAGTTGTACATAGAGAGGATTAGATGAGATGCCATAAATCAAATGTAAGGCAAACAGTAGGGTCACAACGGTGCCCAGAAATCACCAATGTCACAGGCACGTCCCCTGCATATCAAAAGAAGAGAAGTGTCAGCTCCGTCCTCCACCGTCCAAGTAGAAATAACACCTGTTATTCCATTGAAGTGCAAAACAGTTCCCATCTATTTCACATTTGGAGGCCATCATCAGTATGCCGCTTCAGCTTGCCAGATGCAAAGAGAATACGCCAATCTCTAGCACAGCCAGCTGCCTCCCTGGTGGGCAAGGAGGAGGAGAAGGAAGAGAAGACTGGGAGAATAGGAATGGAATCCAGTACTTCCCTGGATAACTGGGGGCCTGCTTGCCTCTTTGGCCTTCCTTAGTGTCCAAGTGGTCCCCCCTCTGAGTTGGACAGTGGGTCTTTTAGAACAGAGAGGTGGAGTTCTCAGAATTCCATGAATTGATCACTTCCACGGAATCCTTTAATAATGGAAGCCCTGTAGAGGACAAGACCTGGAATCTGCCTGCAAGAGCCATCCCCTGTTACTTGTGGGAACCCCCAGGGTGAGACACAATTGGGGGTGCTTTATCAGACTGGCTTCCCTGAATAGCTTCCCAGGGGGGCACAGTCAGGATCCCAGCCACCACTAGTAGGAATAGCTAATGTTTATTCAGCACTTACCATTTAATACTCACTATAACCTAATGAGAAAGGTACTATGATGTCCATTTTACAAGTGAGGACACCGAGGCACAGAAAGATAGAAGATGTAAGTCATTGGCAAGAGAAGAGGTGTGCTCTGGAGGAACACAAGCCCTGAGGTCAGGCTGATATGGATATAAATCCATGTGACCTTGAAAACAATTTCATTTCACTTAGCCTCAATTTCCCCATCTATAAAATGGGCACAATTTATGTCTATTTCATTTAGTTATTCTGAGTATTTAGTGAAATAACACCTGAGAAGTCTAATATAATGGTTGCAATTGGATTTAGAGTAATATTAGCAATTATTATTGCTTTTTGTTTAGATACTGTTTTTTTGTTTGTTTGTTTGTTTGTTTGCTTGTTTGCATACTGGTACCTCTTTCCCTTCCTGGCAATAAATAGTTCTTTATTTTTTCCTTGAAGAACCATAGTTCTCCCACTTTTAGATGGTTTGGGGATGGAGGGAGGTATAAAGAAGAGAGCTTCACTTTTAACTGTCATCCACTTTCTCCAGATATGATCAAGGGCAATACTACATCCCCATGACATCCTCAAGTTTCAGATCTGGGCACATAACCCATACTGGACCAACAAGTTTCAGACTGGAGGCTTTTGATTGAAATACTGGGCAAGAAATGCTTTTCTTCTGATTGAGGTTGCTAAACTGGGAGATTATAAATTTGGATCTGCAGAAGCCCACCAGAATAAAGCAACACATTAAAAAATCTTATCCCAGAGAGGAAGGGAAGGATGAGATTTACATCTAAATGACATTATTTAGATCCCTGAATCTAGGCAAGCCTGAAGGGAAAACTTAGACCTTTCATTTACAGGGGCCAATAAATTCTCCCTTCTGCTTCACCCAGTTTGAAAAGCGATTGTTTTATTTCCCAAAGAGTCTTGATTGATACATCTTCTCAAGTAGGCATCTCTAAGAGACAAATGAGGCCACAGTATTCAAGACTTCTCTTTGCAACTTTCCATCAAATGCCAGTTCTCTTTTCTTTTTTCCTTTTCATCGCTTTATCACCTTTCACCACCTCTTCTCTTTTGAGTCACTTTCTCTTGGTCTCTTCCAATTCATCTTTTTCCTACATCTTTGAGGGTGTGTAGACCTCCCCTCTGCCTTTGCTTGCTCCACATGTTCTGTGGGTGATGAGGGAGCTGAGGTCAAGTCCATGGCACTTGGACCAAGGCAGGCAGCAGCAAGCCTCTATGCAGGGAATGATGCTTAGATAACCATGCAGAAACAGAACCAGGCACTTGGAACTCATGTCAGAAAGGGTTTATAACAAGGACTTTAGCTGCCTTCTGCAAAGCTCAGCATTTCTGAATAGCATGCATATTCCCTTGGCCTCACTAACTAGCCTACTCCTTTAATTGTGAGAGGGGAGTATATTTATATTTGCTCATTAAGTGCTGCTATAATATCTTGTATAGTATGAATGTTTATGTCCCCCCAAAATTCTTACGTTGAAATCCTAACCCCCAAGGAGACGGTATTAGTATGTAGGGCTTCTGGGAGGGGATTAAGTCATAAGGGCAGAGCCATTACCTCTTCTGTTTTCCCCTCAAACTCTCTTGACCCCTCTCCCCCAATCCAATCTTTATTGACATCTGGAATCACGTTTTTTAAAACTATGACTGAATAAGATTAGTGCCCTTATAAAAGACACCCTAGAGAGCTCCTTTGCCTCTTCTGTCATGTGAGGTTACAATGAGAGGATCTTCATCTATGAACCAGAAAGCAGGCCCTTACCAGACACCAAATCTGCTGGTGCCTTGATCTTGGAATTCCCAGCCTCCAGAGAACTGTGAGAAATAAATTTCATTTGGTCATAAGCCACCAAGTCTATGGTATTATTATCATGGCCCCCAAGGACTAATACATGATCTTCAAATCACAACAGTGGAAGTCAAATGTTCATTGGCTGCTTAGAGAATACTAAGCTTTATAGGCCAGGCTCAGTGGCTCACGCCTGTAATCCCAGCATTTTGGGAGGCTAAGGCGGGTGGATCACCTAAGGTCAGGAGTTCAAGACCAGCCTGACCAGTGAGGTGAAACTCCATCTCTACTAAAAATACAAAAATTAGCCAGGTGTGGTGGTGGGCACCTGTAATCCCAGCTACTTGGGAGGCTGAGGCAGGAGAATTGCTTGAACCCGGAAGGCAGAGCTTGCACTGAGCTGAGATTATGCCACTGCATTCCAGCCTGGACAACAGGAGCGAAATTCTGTTCCAAAAAAAAAAAAGAGATAGAGAATACTAAGCTTTATAAATACACAAACAATATGAGGGGTGAACTACTATAACAAAGCTGTTGACTCTTTCAGGAAGCCTTCCATGACCACCTGCCAGCCACCAAGACTAGGATAGGTGTTGTACCTTGGTGCTTCCACATTACTTTTATCTTCCTCTTTCTTAGCACAGTCTTGTGGTTGCCAGTTGCCCATCAGTCCACAAACTCTTAAAAATCATTTCCTTTTTTTTTTTTTTTTTTTTTTTTTTGAGACAGAGTCTGGCTCTGTCGCCCAGGCTGGAGTGCAGTGGCACGATCTCGGCTCACTGCAAACTCCGCCTCCTGGGTTCATGCCATTCTCCTGCCTCAGCCTACACAAGTAGGCTGCGACTACAGGCACCTACCGCCATGCCCGGCTAATTTTTTTTTTTTTTTTTTTTTTTGTATTTTCAGTAGAGATGGGGTTTCACTGTGTTAGCCAGGATGGTCTCGTTCTCCCGACCTCATGATCTGCCCGCCTCGGCCTCCCGAAGTGCTGGGATTACAGGCATGAGTTACCACACCCGACCTACAAACAGGTCATTTCTTATTCACCTTTTTATCTCTAGTGCTATAATGGCTGAACAGTGGCTCCCCAAAAGATATGTTTATGTCCTAATCCCCAGAATCTGTGGGTATTACCTCATATGTAATGAGGTAATTTTTCATATGTGCAAAATATATGATGAAGTTAAGGATCTTTAGAGGAAAAGTTAATCCTGGAATATCTGGGTGGGCTCTGAATACAATCACATGTATCCTTATAAGGTAGACACAGAGGAGAGAGACACAGAAGAGGACATCATGTAATGTAGTCACAAGTCAAGGAATGCCAGCAAATACCATAAGCAGAAAGAAACAAAGAATGATTTCACTCCTGGAGCCTCCAGAGGGAATGAAGCCCTGCTGATATTTTCATTTCAGACTTCTAGCCTCCAGCACTGTGAGAAAATAAATTTCCGTTGTTTTAAGTCACCCAGTTTGTGGCAATTTGTTACAGAAATCACAGGAAACTAAAGCAAGTGCTTTGCACAAGGTGAGGCATGTAGTAGTCAAGGGGGCCATGTTGATTTCACCAAACTCAACTCAGATCAATTGGTAATGCCTGGAGGAGGGGTTGAAAGTACTAAGTCTGGATCCTCAGGACGTAGAGAACGATTGATTAGTGATACCTGCTGTGGGTAAGGAAACAAAACACATGAGCAGGAGGACCATGTATTTGTACTTCCCATAAGGATGCTCAAAAAAAGTTGTTAAATTAATAATACACAAATGATCCACAAGGGAATCCCCAAGAGGTTGGAGTACTGAGATTGACTAACTCTCCAGAAGTCTCTGAACACAGCTCAGCTCCAAGCATTCTGAGACCCTGAGAAAATCCAAGGCTTCTGTAGGGGAAGAAGAAAAAGACAAAATATTTATCAAATCTGTATCTTTCTTAGCTTTTTTCTCTATTTCATCTCCCCTCCAGACAAACTGAGCAGGCAAAACAAATGCCCTGGGTGCAAGAATCCAGGTCTTTGGCCAAGAAAAGCCCCAGGGGTGCCCAGTTGTTTGTCTTGGTGTGTGTTTGGGAACGTGTCAGTTATGACTACTTCAGCTGTGGCTAACATAATTCCGAACTTGAACTGTCTTCAACAACTGGGAAACGAGTCATCTCATCTACAGTTTGTCCCAGTGAAAGTGGGCTGGGGGTGTGGGTGGTTTATCCACTCAGCAATGCTATGAAGGACCCATGTTCTTTTTGGTTCTCCCCTCAGTCATCCTTATGGCTGGTGTCATCCTCAGTTTGGTGTTACTTTACTTTCAGATAACAGACATCTGGGGGGGATAAGAAAAATCACTTCCTCTCACCTTTAGGAGCCCTAAGCTTTTCCCATAAGTCCTTTGCAGATTTCCCATAATATCCTATTGGCTACATTGGGGTCACCTGCTCCTTAGGAACCATTTTTTGACTGGGGAGTGATGACAGCCACAGACCAATTAGATTTGCTTCTTGTACTGGGAGTGGGTCCAACTTCCTGGAGACTCTTGGCTGGGTCAGGGAGCAGAAGCTGTTGATAGCAGGGGTGGGCAAGGGAGGAGCGAGTGGATGCTGGGGTGGGGGTGGGGGTTGGGGCAGACAACGACAAATATAGAAGGATTAAAGGCACACCTTTGGATTTGATGGCTCTGAAAAATCCTGAGCCTTTCAGGCTAAGGTACCCCACTTCCACCATAATCTAAGGCACGACCATTTCTTGACAGAGCCACTGCCACAGCATCCCCCGTTTTCCCCCACATCCTCTCTTGACAACTCCCCCACCATTTATTTTTTTCCCCACATTTGGAGTCACATTTTAAAAATATACATCTGATCATGTCCAGTATCCTCCCATGGCTTTCCACTGCTCTTATGATAAAGCCCAAACCTAACATTGGTTTAAGTGGCCCTGCATCACCTGGACTCTGCCAACTCCTCCAACATCACCTTGGGCCACTTTCTTCCCTCCCTCACCAGCCTTATATTTATGCCTTGATTTTGTTCCTTCAACTGCTGTGAAGTTGAAGAAACTCTTTCTCTTCTTGAGGCCTTTTACAATAGGCTGTTTCCTCTCCCACCCCACTGTCTTCGCTTAACAAATGCCTTCTCACTGAAAGAAACTTTTTTATGTCCAGCGTTAGTCAGCTTCTTCCAATATTTGTTCTCAGAGCACTCACTCCTTCATCACATTGATCACAATTATAATTACAAAGTTTTTGTAATTAATTAATATGCATATATTCTGCCAGGCTCTGTGGCTCACGCCTATAATCCCAGTGCTTTGGGAGCCTGAGGTGGGCGGATCACCTGAGGTCAGGAGTTTGAGACCAACCTGGTCAACATGGTGATACCCTGCCTCTATTAAAAATATAAAAATCAGCCAAGTGTGGGGTGTGCACCTGTAGTCTCAGCTACTTGGGAGGCTGAGGCAGGACAATCGCTTGAACCCAAGAGGCAGAGGTTGCAGTGAGCTGAGATTGTGCCACTGCACTGCAGCCTGGGTGACAGAACAAGACTTCATCTCAAAAAAAAAAAAAAAAAAAAAAAAAAACCATCTCTCTCTCTCTCTCTCTCTCTCTCTCTCTCTCTATATATATATATATGTGTATATATATATATGCACACACACACACACTTATATTCTTGCTAAATTGTAACCACCATGAGAGCAGGGGCTGTGTTGCTTTTCTTCTTACTGTATCCCCCAGAACCTGTTATGAAGTAAGTACTCATACTCAATAAATCATGAAATTACTCAGGACTTTTGGGGTTGCAAGTGACAGAAACTCACTATATTATTTAGATTATAATTTCTGCTGCTCTACCAGTACCCACAGCAACAGAAGCTTAACAAAATAGAAGTTTTTTTCCTGTGGCATGTAATGGTCTTGGTGTAAGCATTCTTGGACTGAAAAAGTAGTTCCGTGATGTTAGGGACCCAGATTTTTTGGAGCTTTTTGTTTCACCACCCCTTGGGTGTGCTACCCTCATCTTTATGATGCAAGGTATTAGGTTGGTGCAAAAGTAATTGCAGTTTTTGTCATATAAGCAATGGCAAAATGACAATTGCTTTTGCACCAACCTAATAGTTTATAACCATATCAACATTTCTGTCAGCAGAAAGGGAGAAAAAATGGTCAGAGGAAGGGCCACTCCTTTTGTTCAAGAATACAACTCAGAAATTACATACAGCTTTCTGCTTACATCTCATTGGCCAGAACTTATACAGTTACCCAGCTGTAAGGGGATAGGTGAGAAATGTAAACATGGCCAGGTGCAATGGCTCATGCCTGTGATCCCAGCACTTTGCAAGGCTGACACAGACGGATTACCTGAAGTCAGGAGTTCAAGACCAGCCTTGCCAACACAGTGAAATACTACCTGTATTAAAAACAAAAACAAACAAACAAAAATTAGCTGGGTGCAGTGGCACGCACCTATAATCCCAGCTACTCAGGAGGCTGAGGCAGGAGAATCGCTTGAACCTGGGAAACAGAGGTTGCAGTGAGCCAAGATCACGCCACTGCACTCCAGCCTGGGTGACAGAGTGAGACTTCATCACCCCCCCGCAAAAAAAGAAAAGAAATATGAACTTTATATTGAGCAGCCATGTAGACAGCTAAAACTCAGAGGTGTATAAAAGCAAAAAATAAAAGATGAGTAGGAAAAAATTATCACCACCTTGAACAAAGTTAGGCAATTTATTGCTTCATGTAGTCCCTAAAATGTGGTTAACAATCAGACCTCATAAGGGGCAGAGACATTCTGGCCTCAAGAACAAGAAGAACTAGGATAGACTCTCCCTCTATCTTCATCTCAGCTTCTTTTTATCTGACCCCTCTTTCTCAATGTGACAGCTCCTGAGTTATACATCTCACAATGCCACATCTGGAGAGAGAGAGACTGGCCTTCTTCATCACTTCCTGAGAAAGTACAATGCCCACTGTGAATTAAGCAACCGTGGTTGGGAGACAATAAGAGCATTTTACTAAAACGAAACAGATTAACATAAATGCCTCCTACATGACAGACAGACAGAATGAATAAATAAATTTGAACATCAGTACCTATCATCATTCATTTCTGGCTAATATTTCATGTGTCAACTCCTTGTAGGCCAAAGCCCATGTCCGACACCTCTATACGACTCTATTCCTACCTTCCCAGACACTAGGATCATTCAGTGAACATTTGTCGAGATGGAGTCAAAGAATCAATATTTGACTTTAATGTCAGTACCATAAAGATGATCGCTAAATACATAGTGAGGCTGAGTGGGAAGACTTAGCCAATGTGCAATGGAAGGTAACAGCGAACTTGGAAAAGCCCCACAGCTGCGGTTTGCTGACTTGGCTCTTTGTGTCCAGCTGATAGGAGATCCTCAGGGTGCAATAAGGGCAGCACGTGCTAATTGAGGCCAGAAATTATCTTCATTATCAGAGTGTTTTCTGTTATCCTTTACATCTAAATGAGACCCAGTGGGGTAAATTTGGAACATGATTATCAGGGATTTTGCAAGGTGGTTCATTAACATAATTCCCCTAATTAGAAACCAAAGAAGCTCTTGTTGAAAATTTTCCGCTAAATATTACAAGGCCATAATTCCTGCATCATTAGGTGCATACTTCTGAATTCTCATTTCAAACCTTCCCCTGTGATCTGTGAAGGGCTCTGCTCTGGAGACCCTTCCTTCATCTCACAATTGCTGAGCTCTTAGTGTTGAGTACTAGGTTAGGTGTTGAAGATACAGAGACATAAGACAGTTTTTGACCTCAAAAAGCTCACAGTCTAATAGGAAGGACAGACAAGCAGACAGGCAATTGCAATGCAAAGGAGGTACAGTGAGCCTGTGTGTTTGTGTGTGTGTGTGTGTGTGTGTGTGAGAGAGAGAGAGCTAAAGAGAGGAGAGAGGAGAGAGGAGAGACAGAATATGAGCAAGATGCAAGATGCTTTGGGAAAAGCTAACAGCTTCTCAGCTTGGTAGAGAAAGTAGAGATGGGAGAGGAAAGTCAGGGAAAGCTTTCTGAATGAGACAATCATTAGCTATGTTGAGAATCAGCAGGTAAAGACAGGAAGAAAGGTGTTTCTGGCTGGGAGACAATAATGTACGAAGGCCCAGAGGTGTGAGAGACAATGACAAGTCTAGGGACCTGCAGGTCGTTTAGAACTTAAGAGAACAAATTGAGAAGTGGGGCAGGCATATCTGTATTGGTACAGAAGTTGATGGGGAGGTCAAATCACAACACACGTTGGAACCATGATGAGAAGACATTTTTAAGAGCCAGGAAAAGAGAGAGAGTAATAGGTGAAGAAGGACATTGACCAAAACCACTTTACATTTGATGCCTAGGGTATTATCCTCCCAGCAAAAGCCCTTTCCTTTAATTCTAAAAACTTTTCCACCATCACTCCAATCTCCACCATCTTAATATGGCTGTAATCAGATAAACCAAGTTATAATTTGACTTTGCCCATTGGCCACTGTTGATGGTATGGAGGACAATTGTCTGATTCAAGCTGGACCAGTGAGGCTCTTCAGGAATGTCCTGAAATTGGGTGCAAAATGTTGTAAGCATGTGAGTGCTTCCATTAAGGGTGAGTGAGAGCACCCTTAACTTTCTGAGCTTATCAGAGGGTGCATTAGTCAGGACTCTCCAGAGAAACAGAACCAATGGATATATAATAAATATGTATTTTATAGACAGATAGCATAAGAAAGAATTTATTATGGGATTGGTTCACACAGTCATGGAGTCCGCTAAGTTCCATGACCTGCCATCTGCAAACTGGAGAAACAGGTAAGCTGGGAGTATAATTCAGTCTAAGTTCAAAGGCCTGAGAACCTGGGAGCCTGGTGGTGTAAGTCTTGGAGTCTGAAAACCTGTGGACCAAAGGCTCTGATGTCCAAAAGCAAAAGAAGATGGATCCCCAGCTCAAAAAGAGAGAATGAATTTGCGTTTCTTCTACCTGTTTGTTTTATTAGGCCTTCCACAGATGGGATAAGGCCCATCCACATTAATAAGGGTGATCTCCTTTACTCTGTCTACTGATTCAAATATAACCTCACAGATACACCCAGAAATAATGTTCTACTAGTTTTCTGGATATTCCTTAACGTGGTCAAGTTGACACATTAAACTACACCCTCATTTTCTGGGTCCACACTGGAAGGTGGGGGTTGGGGTGACTTTTCTAGCAACACAGAGCGGGACTCTCAGCCTCACATTTTTTTTCACTTGCTCGAGCAAAATAGGAGAACTGTTTTGCAAAGCACAAATCACCTCCATGCCCTCTGCTCCAAATATTCCGCTAGCCTTTTCATTATTTCAGACCCACCCCCACCTCCCTTATTTTTGTTTGACATGATACAGCATCTATCTCGTGAGAAATGGTGAAATGGACTGTAATAAATACATTGCTTCAGCAAAGAAAGTTGACAGGAATATAAATACGGGGCATGATATATAAAGCCCACACATCCCAGTGGCCTCATTTATTAAAATCTTGCCATGCTAAATTTACAGAGTCCTCCTCTCTCTATGTGTGCTCATAAAATACCGCTTATGCTGTTACTCACATCTACACCCTCCCTGGTTTCACTATTAGCTGACCTTTCTGTATGTACACCTCAAGGACTGGTTAATGCCCTCAGGGACTCAGTATTTAGGTGTATTCAGGGTAGGATTTAGATTTGGATTACCATGAAGATATGACACTCTGGTCAAGATTAAGATGGAATTTCTCAAGGAACTGTATTCTCTGGGTCATTTCCATCATTAGCCACTCATTGAATTCATGCTGAGCCAGACCTCCAATGAACAAAATTCATTGATCTAATTAATATTTCTTGAACATGTACTATGCTTTAAGTATGAACAGGACAGAGATGAATTATCTATAGCTCTTAAAGTACTCACAATAGAATGAGGGGGCATACATGTATAAATATACAGTTTTGACACATTGTGATAAATGGCGTGATTGGAAAGGCAAATCACCATGAGGGTCCATGTGGTCCAGGCACTACATGTTTCTATACCTCTGTTTTGTATTTACATAGAAATCTCCACTTTACAATTGGGGAAAATGAAGCTTTCAAGATAAAGGAGCTTTCCTGAGTTCAATGGCGAGGAAGCAGTGGTATTGGGATTTGAATCCAGCACTGTTTGATCCTAAAGACTGCACTTTATTCTCTAGTTTCTAGTTCCTTTTTACCCTGACCTTTAAGATGGCTTTGGACTCCCCAGGCAGGCTCAATACTGGATGGTAACTAACACATGTTGAGGTCCCCCTGCTTACCTGCTTGGGCCTGTTACTTCTTGTCTCTATTCTCCTCACTCCCTAGATGGACACTTGAAGGACTTTCTTGCATTGCCCTTGGCCCCTGCTGGTGTAGATCTATTGGGTGTTGCCTGCCCATCATCCATTCCATCTTTACCTTGTAATGGAACCCTTGTATCCTTTTCACTCTCTCTCCACATGCTCAGATGGAGCCAGGCCTATTCACACGACCCAGGCGTAGGCAAGCCCATGACACTGACTGGTTCAGTGAAAGGCATGGGATCCATCCCAACTTAATCGAAACAAATTTGGGGCTGTGGCTGGAATTGGGAAGGAAGTGCTCTCTGTTTGTTGGGGTTGCTAAGGAGGCAGAGTGTAAGCCTGAAGCTTCCCATGGTCTTTCCTGCTTCTCTTTGGGGGGAATTAACTGTAGAATGCGATCAACACAGAGAAAGTAGAGCCAAGAGATGGAGAGAAACAGGTACCCAGTTCCCTTTCAGTTCATTTTCAGCCTTGGATGCCACCACTCTTGACACTTGTTCCACCATGGACTATCAAGGTACATGAGTCAGTAAATGTCTTTTTTGTTGTTGTTGTTAACTTCATTTAGGTTTATATTATTTCAATCAAGAGTCATAGTAATGTATCCACCCATCTTGTCTCTGAACTCCTATACTTGGGTAAACTCTGCCATGCCACTTAACTCCTAAAATCCCCACCAAATAGCCAGTTCTCCATCTGAGCAGCAGAGCAAAGGAGAATTCAGTCTCAGACTCAGAATCCTGTCAATTCAATCCATCATCTTCTTCAGTAAAACTGGCAAGAAAAAGTTAAGAGAAGTCTCTTTTATGGCTCAAGGAAAAGACTACCTCACAACGTTGGGTATCTTTAAAGCTATTCTCCAACATGAGTTTCTAAAAGAAAGGTGTATGTGTTGGAAAGCTAGGTATCTGGACTTGAAATAAACAAAATTTCTTCTCATTATATAGTGTTATCAGCATCCTGGGTCCTTGCAATCTTCCAGGATAGGAATCAAGGGAGGTCACCAGACAGAGCAGCAAAGAGAAAGATAAGCTTTATTTTAGCTTGTGCACAAGGGGAGTCAGCACTGCAAAAGGGAAAAGGTGAGTTTTTCCCCAAGGGTAGTTTATGGGTGAGTTTTATAGGGCCTTTCTATTTCTGTAGGGAAGGGTTTTGTCAGGGCATACATAGGAGGCTTTCTCTAGCACCGGCACAGTGGCTTTACATGCTTCTTCGTACACCACATGTGACATTAGCATTTTACATCTCCACCCCTTCATGTGAGTTTTATCATTAAAATGAGGGTGGGGTAATTACAAGTTGAAGTTTAAGTCTAACTGCACATCCAGGGCCCCAGGGAAGTCCCTAGGCCCAGAAAGCAGGAACTTGTGGTTAATAGCTTCTTGGGTTTTTTGTTGCTGATGAAAGTTAGGTAAGCTACAGCTTGAGTAAGGGGCTTTTGTTCTTTTTGGCTAAACCACATCAAAATAGGAAACCAGCCCATCCTACCTGTCTCAATAGTACCAAGTTAAAAAAAAGTAAAATAGAACTCTAAAATATAGTGTTAATTACAAAAAAAAGGAAGGAAATGAATGATACTGATCACATGCCACCATTTAAGCATATCAAAATCACATACATGTAGAAAACAGCACTGCATATTTTACAAGTAAACATGCATTAGGGATATACATCAAAAACATCTGAGTGGATGCCTATGGGGAAGGGGTTTAGGAATAGGGACTGGGAGTGAATGGGGTAGAGATAAATAAAATGAGAAGGCATTGCGTAGACCAACGGTGATGGTGTGTTGTGATGGGAAGTGTGAGAGATTCAGCTCTCTGCATCCAAGGTTATAAATAAGAATGGAAGGAAGGAGGCCGGGCGCGGTGGCTCAAGCCTGTAATCCCAGCACTTTGGGAGGCCGAGGAGGGCGGATCACAAGGTCAGGAGGTCGAGACCGTCCTGGCTAACACAGTGAAACCCCGTCTCCACTTAAAAAATACAAAAAATTAGCCGGGCGAGATGGCGGCGCCTGTAGTCCCAGCTACTCGGGAGGCTGAGGCAGGAGAATGGCGTGGACCCGGGAGGCGGAGCTTGCAGTGAGCTGAGATCCGGCCGCTGCACTCCAGCCTGGGCGACAGAGCGAGACTCCGTCTCAAAAAAAAAAAAAAAAAAATGGAAGGAAGGAAAGAGGGGAGAAGGAAGAAAGCCTAGAATAAGACATTCCAGTATGTTAACAGTAGTTGTACTTTGATCAGGGATCATTTGGTTACCAAGAAGAGAAACTCACTCAAGGAAGCTTGAATGAAAAGAGGATTGGTTCTATGGACACAGTTGTGGACAGCACAAGCTGATCTCAAAGACCTATAATCTTTTGGGTGTTCTCTCACTTCACTCTTTTTCAGAACCACATGTTCTGTTAAATCTGCCTCTCATCCTACCTGCTTCCTCTTCCTCTCCTTGCAGACCAGCTTCCTTGCTCACACATCCACTTACACAATATCTATCATGGAAACTCCACTGGCAACTCCACATTGGGACCCCTCTCAAAGGGTCGTGCTCCTTTGCAGTTCAGCAACCCTACCTTCCCCCACCCAACTGACTCAGTCTCTGTCACCGTATTTTAAATTGGAGAGAGACAGATGTAACTGGCCCATCATGAGTCAGCTATTTACCCTTGGTTTAAACAGCTCTGGTAAAAGTGAAAGGCAGTGAGGTGGATGAAAGGAAATGAAAATGGGTCTGGAAGCTAAGAAGATCGTGGGAGGTAAAGATTAGTATATCTTATACACACTGTCCCTCAGCATTGGGATTATGGATGATTACTTTCTTTATACGTTTTAGCATTATCCAATTTTCCTAAAATGATATGAGTTGGGGATAGAATGATTAGTGTTTAAAGGGACAGGCTCTGGATCCAGACAAAACTAAGTTCAAATTCTTGCTCCTCTACTTCCTAATTGTGTGACTTGAGCAAATCCCTTCACCTTTCCAAGCCTTACCTGAACTACAGGGTATTAACTTTCTTATAAGCTATTGTCAGCATCGGTGAGATATGTAAGCAGAGCACAGTGTCCCATTCGCGGCAATCGCTCATGAAATGCGACGGCACATTATTATTGTACATGATGCTTATAATTAAACATTCTTTAAAAATTAAAAAAATCCTCACAGTCACATGTCAGTTATCACTATTGAGCTGGCAGGACAGGACACTTGCTACTGTTGTTTTCCTACTCCATTCCTCCCTGGAACACAGAGTTTATCTGTGCTGGAAATGGCTATTGGAAATTATCACTGTCTACCCACTGCCCTTCTAACACACATAATCAATAAGCTAAGACAACTCCCTCTTCCTCACAGCCCTCATCTACTAGCTCTAATTGATCATTACTGGGCATGCTCAGAGGGTCCCGGGGCTCATATGTTAACTGACTGCACACTCACTTAATGGGGAACTCCCCAATTCCCCAAGCAGGAGCAGACTCTGTGCTACCTCCTCCATCCTGGTGCATTCTGGGAGCCTGTAGAGGAGAGGGGGTCGGCAGGTGGTGCATCTGATCAATTAATTAGGAGCATGTTGAGAGGTTTGACTCCAAGCCTAGATAACTGCATAATTAAATCTCCACCCATCCTCCATCCCAATTCCCAGTCCAAATGGCTCTCCCCAGCCTGCCATCCCTGTTAGCTGGGGAGAAGACATGAATCCTGTTCAGGTTCTTTCCCAGGCAGAGACAGCCCCTACCTCTTCCTGCTCCTCATTCCGGCTGAAACTGGCTGGGGAAATGTTTTTGAGAGCATCTAAGAATGAAAGTGGACCAATTTCCTCAAAAGGTTGTGTGGGTGTTAAAGGAAATAATACAAAATGAAATGAAGCTTTTCAAGGGGAAATACCTCAAATCCTTTGACCTGTCTTCAATTAGCAAGGCTTGTTGATGTGGGCCCCCACAGATGCTCTGCCAGACAAGGCTAGTTCTCTCTGCCATATTCATTCTCCTCTTTTCTTTACCATAAGAGCCTTCTTTTTGTTCATGGCACTCACGTATGCAGCTGAAATAAAATGTCCTTCCCAGACTCCCTTGAGCAATGAGTGGCCATGAGGCACTTCTGTGCAGTCAGATTGTTGGTAATAGACTTCAGGGAGGGAGACCCTGTACGAATAACAGTACAGAAGAGGAGTTTGCCTCCTGCCCTCCACCTTTCTCCTTTTTCCTCTCTTGAAGACACATGCAATGCCTGGAGGTGAAGCAGCCTTTTTGCAACCATAAAAATAAAAGCCAGCCTCTGAAGATGACTGAGCTGAAAATGGAAGGAACCTGCATTTATAACATCATCATAAATAGCCATAAAAGCTCATGCTGCCACTCTAGATTTGACATGATATAAGAAAATAAATAAATAAGTAAATAAGGATTGGGCGAAACTGCTGTGATCAGCTATTACCTGCAGAGGAACACACTCCTAACTGCCTGACACAGGTGCTAACATCGGTCACACACACACACACACACACACACACACACACACACACACACACATATATATATTGAGGTGGAGTCTCGCTCTGTTGCCCAGGCTGGATGACACTTAGATATGTCAATATGTAATCATAGTAATAATAACAACCACATATAATGAACATGTGCTATACCATAGGGTTATTGGGAGCATTTTGTGAGATGAATTATTTAGAACCCCAGTACAATGGCAGGCACAATGAAAACATTAATGAATCTTGGCTCTTATCAGAATTTGAGGTTGAGAGAGTTCGTTCATAAGACGAATTAAGAAGAAATGAAAGAAAGGTAGAAAGGAGAAGGTAACACCAAGATTTGGGGAACCGCAAACAGAGGGATAGCACCCATGCTGGACTCAGAAAACTTCTCCATTGGCAAAGATCCTGGACCTGCCTCTTACATGCTATGTGATCTCAGGCAAGTTACTTAACCTCTGGGAACCTCAGTTTCCTTTTCTGCAAAAATGAAGTAATTATGAGGATTAAGGAAGATATGACCAATGTAAGGGCTTAGTGCCTGTGGTTAGCACTTGTGGTTAATTCTGCCCAGAGACAGGCAGGAATCTTAAGAAGAGCCTCTCTCAGAGCACCGAGACAGGTTGCATAAAGACAACACTCCAGTCTTTCAGCAAAGGAGTTTTGCAGCAGTCCCCATGAGAAGCAAGTGGAGGTACTCAGCATATTCCTCACTTTGATAAAAATCTCTCAAAGAGGCAGTAAATTACCAAGTCCTTCTTTTAGCTAAATCAAACATACTGCAGATTCCATTGGCATTTAATACTGATATTATGGCCCCAGGAATAACAAGTGAAAGTAATTAAGTTTAATGATGCCAACGAACCCAGTATGCTTGATTGCAGTGTGTATGTCTAATTATCTTCTTTTTTGTTGTTGTCGTGTGTGGTATAAATAAGTCCTAATTGTAAAAATAAAAAAGGCACTAATTTGAAGACGTATCAGGGAAAGTTGCATTTGCAGCACCTTTTTGAAGGGTTTGCTTGCTTTCTCAAAACACTGGTAGGGAGAAAGTCGCTTGGCTTGTCAAAGTGGCAAAGGAGAGATGATGTAATGCTTGGGTCTCTAAATGGTGGGACAAAGCCAGTCTTCCCAATCGCAGAGGAGGAAAGGAAGGAGGCCCAAGCCTGTAGGTCCTCACCAAGGTAAATGATCAAAAGACGTTGGGTAAAGGTTAAAGGCAAAACTTGGGCTGAAAATCGTGAGGCCTGACTATTTCCCTCAGAGAAAGGGTATGTTCTGCTCAGCTGGACAGACATCCCTGGGAGAGATTGTTTCACTGGCCTCCATTTCCCCCACACTTCCTTGCATCCATGTTCTTTGCCAGGTGACTTTCAGTCCTTTTCACTAAAAGGACAGAATGGATTTCCCCACCTTTTGACTTCAGGTTTGAACATGTGATTTCCCTTAGCTAATGGAATTAGGTGGAAGCAGCATGGTACCACCTATAGGCCTTGAATGTTTCCACTTACTATCTTGTGTTTCTGTACCATGCTGCTTTCACCTAATTCCATTAGCCAAAGGAAGTCCCACGTCCAAACCCAAAGTCAAGGGCTGGGTTTAAGAGGCCCTGAATATTTCCATTTACCATCTTGTGTTTCTGCCATTGCTGTGTGCCCAAGCTTCAGCTAGCCTGCTGATCCCAGGCAGAGAATGACCGACACCTGGAGTGGAGCCCCTGCAACTAACCTAGCTTGATCAGCCAATCCCCAGCCAAGCTGCAGATGTATGAGCTAAATGTATCCTTATTGTTGACTTACTTATTAAATATCATAGGATTTTTTTAATGAAGCATAAGGGCTCTGATATAACCATGAAAACCTTGAAGTGTTTTCAGAATTTTGTGACAATAAGAAATTTTCTGGGGAAACAGTTTTCCAGTTTTCAGGGAATTCTTAAAGCTGCGTCTGACCAAGGGAAATCAGAAAGTCCCTGTAACTGTTAACCACACCTACCAGTACTCAGCCACAAGCTGTAGACTCCCGAGTCATCCTCAGCTCTTCTGTACTTCCCACTGTCTCTTCCCAACTCTCATTTGGTAATATCATGTTAGTAACTTGAAATCAGCCATGGAGGAAGTACTCATACCGTCTAAATTGGAAAACACTACAAACCAAGTCTTCCCCACTTCCCATCCCCTCACAGAGAGTCAATTTACCAGTATTCATGCTTCCCACAATCAGTTGGGGTCAAGTCCTCTTACTCCTTTGATATCAGCAGCACCTCTTGCAAATGGTCCATATTCCACAACCTCACAAGGACATCCTCAGCATCCTTGCACAGGGAGCAGCCTAGAGTTGCAGGGTGCATGTCAGAGTCAAATGATCTGTGGTTGATTCCAAGCTCGGCTACTTAGCAGTTGCATGATCCTAGCAAGTTCCTTAAACTCTCTAAGCCTCCTTCTCCCCATCTGTGAAATGGACATAACAAAGTAGTATCTAACTCTTAGGGTTGTTAGGAGGATTCAGTGAAATGACTTAGGCAAAGCATGTAGCACTGAACCCGACACCTCCTAAGCACACGATAGGTGACAGCTCTCATGACTTGGTTCATGTTCACATCATCTTTTGCCTCATTTATTTGCAACACCTTCCAACGGACCTTCCTCTTATTGGTCTTGCCCCTTTCACTCTATCCTCTCCACAGCAGACAGAGAAAATGGGAGGAAAGCATTCCAGAAGTTGTTCTCAGAGTCAGCATGTGGATAATGCTCTTTGTACAATTCCACCATGGTGTACCACGGCCAGGGCCAGAAAGTGCAGAGGGTTATGGTAGAGCCCTTCAACCTCATCTTCAGATACTTACAAAATAGATCGCAGATTCAGGTGTGGCTGTATAAGCAAGTGAATATGCGGATAGAAGGCTGTATCATTGGCTTTGATAAGTATATGAACCTTGTGTTAGATGATGCAGAAGAAATTCATTCTAAAACAAAGTCAAGAAAACAACTAGGTCGGATCATACTAAAAGCAGATAATATTACTCTGCTACAAAGTGTCTCCAACTAGAAATGATCAATGAAGTGAGAAATTGTTGAGAAGGATACAGTTTGTCCTTAGACGTCCTTCGTCCCAATATGAGCATTTATTCATATTGTTTTGATTACCCTTATGTTATTACAAGATGGGAATAAATGCTATAGGATTGTTTGTATTAAAAAAATGAAAGTAGCCAGGGTGGGGGGTGTGAAGCACAAATACAATTGTGTTACTCCCTTGCTCAGAACTCTCCAGTGATTCTCCTTTGCCTTCAGGAGACAGTCCCAATTTATAAATGGGGAAACTGGAGTTTGACGAAGTTAAAACATTTGCCCAAGGCCACACAAGTAGTAAATGACATAGGATTTGAATCCAGACTTTCTATGTCCACATTCTGCCTTTTTCACCACTAAGAGATACCAAGGATAAAAGAATAGGTGATTACAAGGTATGGATGGGTGAACAGATAAAATTACAAAAGGGACAGAAATACAGAAGGATAGAAGCATGAGTGGAAGTCTAGAAGGATGGCAGACTACAGGAGGAAAGGATGGGTGGATGGATGAATGGAAAGGTGGAAGGATAGAGGAACAGAAAGATAGAAGAATAAATAGACTGAAGGATGAAAATATGGAGGGATTCTCCTAAGTTGCATTCACTTCCTCTGTCTTACCTAGGTTTACCTAGCAAGGGCTCTGTCCCTGGACACCTAGCTGAGACATTTGCTGAGAATGTAGCAAATCCTATGGACCCTTCCATTTCTTAGTTTCCTTTTCCTCCATCAGTTCAAACCTAGCTCATCTCTGAACAAGTCTCTCTTGGTAACCAGCTTCCAGGGAACTGACCACTTCTGTCTTCTTCCAGAAGCTCAGGCTTTTTGATGACCAGGGACCAAATTTTGTATCTTAAGAACTAACATTCACTAGGCACTTACTATATGCTAATCATATAATTCTGTCATTTAGTCTTCACAACACACTTATATGGTAGGTACTGTAATCCTCTCCATTCTGAAAATGAAGAAAGAGTCACAGAGAGCTCACATAATTTACTCAAAGTTGCAAAACTACAAAATGGTACATCCCAGGATTGCTCAGGCAATCAGAACCCAAGGTGTGCACTCATAATGACTACACTATACTTTTTCTCTCCTAGTTATCTCAACTGGTAGCTGCATTCCCCATATTTGGATGAAAAATCTATTATCAGTCCATGAGGACTAAAGTCATATTATCTTTTAAGACCTTACCTACGGCATTTCTCATGCACCTACCAATTTATACTGAACAATAGTCATAATGAACAGCCACTAAGTGCAAGTTACAAAAGTTTCACCGTTATGAAACCATAACCCTATATGCCACAAAGGCACCTCCCACATTGATCAAAGGGCCACCGGCATCCTGAGAAAAACATTCCTATCAGTGACATAGCCTAGTTGGAACAAAAGATTCATAGAATTGTGATGAATGAGACTGTGGGTAAGCACCCACCCAATTTGGTTGAAAATATACCACAGTGTTTTCAGAATCTGGCAAACTTGGATTCTGGCTCCAGCTCTGCCATTTGGTTAAGATATGTGATGTCAGCCAGTACTTGACATCTCTGAGCCTCAATTTTCTTATATGCAAAATGGGGAGAACAATAGCAGCTTGTATGAATGGTTGTAAGAATGAGTGAGATAACCTGTACAAAGGGCTTAGTACAATCAGGAATACACTATTGATCATTATCATGGTGGTGGCTGTTATATCCAGACTGCTGGAGCAACTATGTCTTCTTTCTCTTCTCTCTCTCTCTCTCTCTCTCTCTCTCTCTCTCTCTCTGTGTGTGTGTGTGTGTTCAAACAAAGCAAAAAATCAAATTCAGCCCACTTTGACCAAAGGTCCAAGCCTCTCACCTCTCTGTTTGTTTTTTTCCTTTTCCAAAAGCTTCCCAAAGTCCTTCTGCCAGAGAATCAGTTGGGTGAACTCTTCCTCTGGCTTGATTCACTTCCCCTTGTTAACTGACCGGGTTCAATACAATTTAATTTCATTGAGAGGAAGTGGTTCAGAAATCAAGGTCATTTAATTTCTGAAAGGTGAGTGAAAGGTTGCCTTTCCCAAGTGATCTTTCTGCCATTTATTCCCCTTAAAATGCAAAGTACAGTGGTTAATACAATGGCTTCAAGGTTATGTTGGATCACCTTTGCAAATAAGAGAAGAATTCTTTCTACAGGATTTTAATTAGGTCGAGTACAACTAATTCTTCCTTTGGTACTTATTCCATTTCCTTTCCTTTCTGTAATTACTGCCAGTGTAACACTCCTCACACACACAAATGGAGCTGAAGAAAGCCCTGCGATTATCCTTTATTTCTCCTTCATGCAAGAAAGGAGGGGGTTATCTACTGCATTCAGCCTTTGTAAATCTGGGGACTATAGTCTTAATAGCCTTACTCACATGAGTGCCAACCTCACTGTAGGAGTGAGGAGGTTCCTAATTTGATCCCAACACCACAACACACACATCTCCCCTTCACCTTATCTACAGAAGATGACTAGGCATCAAGACAAAGGAAACCAACTCAGGTACACGTTGTCAATCAATAAACCTGTATTGAGTGCCTACCAAGGGCTCAGTAGGGTGTTAGGTACATGAGAGTGGGGTTGCAAAAGAGTTAAAGGAGCTTAGTCAGGTTTGGCGAGACAGATAATTAGCAGGTAAAATAAGTCAGCAGTACTCAGTTTGGTTCTGGAAGAGTGAAAGCACTGTGTGTGGTGGAGGACATGAAGGAAGTGGGGGAGGCAACCGAATACTTCACAGAGGAGGTAAGCCTTGAGTTGACCTTGGAAGCACCAGTACAATGCAGATATCTCACTCCTTTAAAAATATATATTTACTGAGTGCCTAATGTGTTGGGCATTGTTTAAGTATTTTATATGCAATATTTCATTTACTCCTTTCTTCAATCTGAGATGCAGGTGCTGTCTTTGCCCCCACGTTACAGGTGAGAAAACTAAGACTCTGAGATATAAAGCAGTGAACTGTTCAAGAACATGTAACAGTGGCAAAGCTTGGATTTAAACCCAGGTTTTCATTTATTTTATTTTATTTTATTTTTTTTTGAGACAGAATCTCGCTCACTCTGTCACCAAGGCTGGAGTGCAGTGGCACAATCTTGGCTCACTGCAACCTCCACCTCCCAGGTTCAAGTGATTCTCCTGCCTCAGCCTCCTGAGTAGCTGGGATTACAGGTGCATGCCACCATGCCCAGCTAACTTTTGTATTTTTGGTAGAGATAGGGTTTCACCATGTTGGCCAGGCTAGTCTCAAACTCCTGACGTCAGGTAATCCACCTGCCTTGGCCTCCCAAAGTGCTGGGATTACAGGCGTGAACCACGGCACCCAATCCCAAACCCAGGTTTTCATCAGAGCACTTGTTACTGGCTGTAATTCTTTTGCTTTAATTCTGTATTTATGAGTTTTCTCCCTCTATTATGTGAACTCCAAGAGAGGAAGACTTTATCTGGTTTGATTACTGCAGACTACTCAACATCTGGATCCCTCTGGCATATAGTAGGTGATGAGCAAGTACATGTGGAATAACAGACTGGATCGCATACTCCAAGAGCCAAGAGGAGGATGCTACACTGTAAACTCCAACAAGTCACTTTCCATGGCTGTCTTGCACCCTGCAGTATCACTAGCACCCAGGACAATGTCCACAGTACATGACAGCTACTCAATCACTGTTGAATGAATGAAGAAAGAAAGGAAAGAAAGATCACTGGAACAGAAAGACACTCATCAGTTTAGTAGAATGCAAATTCAGATCAGCTAAACTATTATTCTTTGTCATTGATGGACAAAGAAATTGCTACAGACCGAGCCAGAGATACTCACTGCCCTGAATCCATTCCCAAGAAGATCCAAGTGCCTGGCAAGCCCGTGTTCCCGGTGATCCCCTCTGTGTTTGTCACTTTGGCCTCACTTAAAAGAGAAAGTGCCCTCAGGATCTTACAGATCTCACTGCCAGCTTTGATTCTCTTTTCATTAATTTGTGTTTTCCTAAGGAATATTTATTCATGTAGTCTGTGTTTGGGCAATTATTGAAATTAAGTGTAATTACGTGGTGATAGTAAATAATAATAATCACCTAGCTGCAACATGCACTGTTTCTATTATGGATAGGAATTTTGTGCAATTTACTAAGAAACGTTCTAATGTAGGAGTGCTGATTAGAAAGGAGGGAAGGTGTTGTTATGAATGCTTGGTTATCACTATTCTTATGCAACTGCGTGCAGCAAAGTCCTATATCCTGTTTATCCAGCCTTGGAACTGTACTCTTTGAATATTATTACCATTATTACTATTAATAATAGCTACTCAATCCACCACTTACAATGTGCCAGATCCACTTTAAATCCAAATTAAAATTCAGTGCAAGATTGAGTGCCTTCCGAGACCGAGCAAGCTTGGAAAATGACTTAAGCAGACTGGGCTGGGGATCAATAGGGAGGAGTGGGGTCTGTGGTGAATGGCAGATTGCATTCCTCATCTACAGAAGACAGCTGCTCCTCAGCTAAAGCCAAATATTGCCGTGAGGAGATGAGGGAATGGTGCTGCCATTTCTGATCTTTTTTCAGAAGTCAGAAATGTGGATTTTAATGCAAAATTCCCAGAGTTTTAACTGCTGTCTGCCAACAGTCTGTGTGCTGCCTGCGTGCAAGCCTCCATCTCACATCCTCTATCAAAAGCCTCTGAGGAAAACTGGTCTGCGAGCAGGGGCTGTGTTTACTTTGTTGATTGTGGGCGGTGGGGGTGGGGGGGAAGGAAGGAAAAATTGCATAGAGCCAATGTAGAGCTGTAAGAGCTCATTTCTCATTTTTATTTAAAATTTCATGGAGGTAATTTCAGAGAACAATGAAATATCATCGGAAGTCTGGCTGGAGAGGAGAGGCACATGAAGGAGAATGATGGAATGACTGGCAGTGCTGATAAGGAGGGTTAGGATAGACCAGCCAGAGTCATGAAGAAAATCACCCTCTTCCCCTGGTCCCCAGCTTGGTGGGAAGAGGGCGACATGCCCCTGGAGATCTGCAAAGAGAGGGTGCCAGGCTGCCCAAGTCAGAGGCCCCAGATGTCTCCATGCTAGAGTGCAGTGGGGTGATCTTAGCTCACTGCAGTCTCAAATTCCTAGGCTCAAATGAACCTCCCACCTCGGCATCCCAAGTAGTTAAGACAACATACGTGCACCACCACTCTAGGCTGATGTTTTCATTTTTATTTTTGTAGAGACGGGGGTCTCGCTATGTTGCCCAGGCTGCTCTTGAACTCCTGGGCACAAGAAATTCTTCTGCCTCAGCCTCCCAAAGTCCTGGAATTACAGGCATGAGTCACCACACCTGGCTGAACCTGACTTCTATGTGACAGGGCGAAGAAGGCTCATGTTCTTCTCATATCCATTTAATTATCATAACTCAGAGAAGTCTTGTAGCCAAGTTCCAACATCTTGATATTCCCTCCCCAAAATACCCTAAACTTCCCCCTTGTAACATTCATCACACATTATCTCTTATCTCTTTATATCAGAACTACTTTCCCTCATGTATATGAGTGCAGGAATTTCATCTGTCTTGTTCACCACTGTCTCCTAGCACCCACAGTGCTTGGCACATAGTAGAGGCTCAATAAATATTGACTTGTAAAGGAACAAGTGAATGAAGAGTCCTTTGACCTTAGGCATGGGTTATTTAATCACAGAATGCCTTACCTGTGAAACAGGGCTAACAGTAGTACCTCTTAGAATTGCTGTCTTCTTTGCGCTACAACCCACAGAAAATTTGTACTCTGTATTTCATCTGTTCTCCACAATGTGCGTATGAAGTTGGGAGTATTTTTTATCCCAACGTTGTATAGTTGGGCTTAGAGTAGTTAAATGACTTGCCCAAGGTCACACAGCATGGAAGTGACACAATGGAGAGATTCTAACCCAGGTCTGTGTGAGTCTTTATCTCCTTCCCCACAGGAGTTTAGAGAGGGAGAAAAGCCATTCTATCAGACCGGTGGAAATCAAAGTAAGCTTCATAAAGGAAATGCATGTATCCTGGGTTTTAAGAAGGGATGAGAATATGGGAGGCAGAGGAAGCAGAGAAAGTATTCTAGGTGGAAGGAATAACTCAGGCAAAGGCCCAGAAATAGCAGGAAATGGCAGATCGATTCACAGAATGGCTTGTGAATCATAAAGATAAAGTCCTGAGAAAGGCTGAATTCATATCATAAAAATGAGTTCACTCATCCTCTCAACAGTTATGAACTAAGTGCCTGCCAGGTGAGGAGGACATGGACCAAAGCATCCTCATGTCCTGTCCTCAGGGAGCATACTGTGCAGGGCTCTGCCACACTGACTCTTTGCTGCAAGGACCACATGAAGAAGTAGGCAATAAATTACTTTGAAAAGCTCAAATTACAATTTAAATGCTCTCCTCTGTTCTGCTCTGTTAGACTCATCACAGTAATTAAGTAAAAGCTCCAGTTCAAATTGACATGGCTTTTACAGAAGAATTCATTGACTCAGGTAAGAGAAAAATTGGAGAACTATCTGACCTTGCTGGTTCCAGAATTTTTCCAAGTCATCAAGATGGGATGAACAACAACTCTCCAGTCCTCCTGTGTGTGTAGTTTCACTCTCCTACAGACTGTTGTCTTTCAACAGTCCCAGATCTCACACCTTCTCAGCTTCACATCACACTGAGATAAAAGATTCTCTTCCCCAACAGTTGAACTTGAGTTCAATTTTCATTGGCCAGAAAGTGTCTGTGCACTTATCTTAGAACAAATCCCTAGATGCATAAGGACAGAATAAGCTAAATGACTTAAACTAATCAGGACCCTCCCTTTTCTGGCCTGGCCAAGCAAAAAAATGTAAGTAAAGAGTTAAAGAAGCGTGGTTCTTCAAATGCAATTCCAGGAATAATTTTGCTAGGAAAACAGTAAATTCTGGAAAAAAAAAAAAGTACAGCAGTCCACTCTTACCAACATAAGCTTTGTGATCTTAAGAAATCTCACATTATTAAAAATCACATTATAAATACATACAATGGTTTCAGGGGAGGCAGAGGTTGCAGTGAGCCAAGATTTTGCCACTGCACTCCAGCCTGGTTGACAGAGTGAGACCCTGTCTCAAATAAATAAATAAATACATACATAAATAAATACATAAATAAATAAAATTATTTCAGGGAACTGAAGAATGTCAGATTTGCAAAGCCAAAATTGTGAAGGGTTTTGGCAAAAATTTTAAGCACAAAGGTTTCTTTTTTTTAAGTAGATGTGTTTATTTTGTCATTGCAAGCTATAAAATAAACAAAAGTGAACGTAGACCTCACTGAGCAAATCCTTAACAGCACTTAGGATTAGATCCAAATAAATGAGCGTTGAGAGTGGTGGCTGTCAACCCTGGCTGCACATTAAATCTCCAGGAGAGCTCTTTAACATGCTGATGCTCAGGCCTCAACCACAGTGATTCTGATTTAATTTGTTTGGAGTGTGATCTGGATGTGGGTATTAAAAAAAAAAAAAAGTGGTTCTTAACTTTGGCTGCAATTAGAATCACCTGGAGACTTTTTAAAAATCCCAAAGTCCAGGCTACAACGCAAACCAGTTGCATCAGAATTCATGGAGGTAAGACCCAGGCATCAGTATATGTTGAAGCTTCCATGAGCAGCACAATTAGTGGCAACCAAAGGGAAGCAAAAGAACATGTCCCTAGCAGCCAGGCAACAGCTCCGTAAGGCAGCTGGGTGTTCCTCTGCAATGTGTGAGGTCACTTTTCTTCTCATAGCCACATTTTTGTTCCCAGTTTTATTTCCATTATAGACAATTGATGTTTGAGTTGAGTAAGCCATATCCACTAACTGAATTGATGGCATCAGAACCACGTTCCATTATGAAAACTTGTGCCATAAAAGAAGTGGCCTGAGCCGGAGTCGATTTTCATGGTTGACACATGAGATACCACGAGCCACCAGTATTGTCAATGAGTCGAGGTCAGGATTTATATCCAGAGCTAGTATTTAATAAGGGCTTAGCTTGTGCCAAACATGGTTCTAAGCAGTTGACATACATATGACTTATTTAATCTTCAGAACAACCATATGTGTTATCATTATCCATGTGTTACTGATTAGGAAACCTAGGCACAGAGGAGTTCAGTAACTGGCCCAAGATCCCATGGTGACTAAATGGGGCGAGTCAATATTTAAGCAGCTTGGCTCCAAAGCCTGCACACTTAACCTCTACATTGTAGGAAGCTGGCCAGAAGTGAAAAGAAATGTTCAAAGCATCTCACTTTATTGACATCCTAGAGTGAGTACACACACAGCTTGAAGGAACTTTCCTCTGTGCTCTCATTAGAGAGAGTGGCTGGTGGCCTCTGGGCTGGTAACCTTTCAGACTAGGTCCATATGGCTCCCGCTTTCATCCGCTGGCTCAAATGATTTGGTGAAGGTTAAAAGATGCTCTGAGGGAGGAGGAGTGAGACAGAGGGGATGGATATTCACCACTCTCATGCACCAAGATGTACGTTCAAGAATATTCTCTCTTAACCTCTCTCTTGGGTCAACCGCAACTTCACCTTCAAGAGACATAGCTCAAGATCACCATCTCCTCTGAGAAACTTCTCGCCTTCTCTTCCAAATGAAGTGTAGAGAAAACAATTCTTAAATTAAAAGTTGAGATTCTTAGGGGAGTGGGATGCATTTGTTTAGCAAAGCCACCTTGAGGAGCAATTCTGGTTGTGGAAGGATGATCCCGAATGTTTGGAAGGCTCAGGAGACATAGATGGAAAACTGAATGTCTCTGCATAACAATGCAGGAAGAATTTGGAAGCTGCTTGGCAAGAGAGGTAGTGAACATGTGTGGAGATTCCTGGAGGTGAGTGATAATATCATAACTATCAGAAAGTTGAGGAGTAATGTTAGTCAATGCCATCCTCCCCATATCCTGGCAGGTCTGGCAAAAGAACCTTAGAATAAAAATACCTACTAGTTCACCTTAAGCCATTGTATGTGCTGCAACTTAACCTCTTTCATTACCTCTACCCACAAAAATAAATACATTCAATAGACCTTGACTTGGCCAACTGGCATTTGGAGAGACAAGATAAAGTAGTTTTGTTGCTTCTTTTTTTTTTTTTCCTTTGGAGACAGTCTCACCCTGTTACCCAGGCTGGAGTGCAGTGGCACAATCTCAGGTCACTGCAACCTCCACCTCCCAGGTTCAAGTGATTCTCATGCCTCAGCCTCCCAAAGAGCTGGGACTAAAGGTGTGCACCACCAAGCCCAGTAAATTTTTGTATTTTTAGTAGAGAACTGGTTTTGCCATGTTGGCCAGGCTGGTCTCAAGCTCCTGGCCTCAAGCGATCCACTCACCTCGGCCTCCCAAATTGCTGAGATTACAGGCATGAGCCACCATGCCAGGCTGTTGCATATTTTGAATGATGGAGAGAAGAGTGAAGAGCACATCAGAGAAAACAAGAGACAAATACACCTAATAGTAATGGAAATGAGAGCTGTAGATATGAACATAAGCCACCACAGGATATAAGAAAATCTTGAGGAAGTCTTAGTTCAATAGCGTGAGGTACAGTTGGGGATATAAGCCGATGTTATTTCATTCTTCAAAGGCAAGGCAATTCCAGCCATTCTTTGAGTGACACACTGTTTCTTTTAATGATGGTTTCTCAAAGGCACTAACCTCTCCTGTGCACGTTTGTAGCATTTTATAGAAAGATTTAACAAGAAATTTTTTAATAGTCTTAATATTGGCCATTCTGAACCATTTTAAGTTCCCCAAATGCTTCACATTTTTATTCCATTACAGACTTTTGTACATGTTTTCCCTTTTGCCTGAAACACGTTTGCCCATCATCTTTGTCCGTTTTAATTTCTACTAATCTGTCAGATCTTAGCCTTAGCAGTTACTTCTTCTGACATATTAGTGAGGATGCTTTAGATTGCTAGTAAAAATAAAATCCAACTCAAAATGGCATAAAAATAGGTATTTGCCATTGTATTAGAAACTTCTTTTTATAATTTCCATTTTTTATTTTAGATTCAGGAGATACATGTGCAGGTTGGTTACATGGGTGCATTGCACAGTGCAGAGATTTGGGGTATGAGTGGTCCCATCACTCAGATACTGAGCATAGTACCCAATAGGTAGTTTCTCAGCCCTTGCTCCCCTCTCGCCCTTCCCCTAGTGTCTATTGTTACCATCTTTATGTCCAGGAGCATCCAATGTTTACCTTCCACTTATAAGTGAGAACATGCCATATTTTGTTTTCTGCCTCTGCATTAATTTGCTTAGGATAATGGCCTCCAGCTGCATCCATGTTTCTGCAAAGGACATGATTTCATTCCTTCTTATGGCTGCATAATATTCCATGGTGTAAATGCACTACATTTTCTTTATCCAGTCCAACATTAATGGGCACGTAGGTTGATTCCATGTCTTTGCTATTGTGAATAGTGCTGTGATGAACATACACATGCATGTATCTTTTTGGTAGAACAATTTATTTTCCTTTGGGTACATGCCCACTAATGGGATTGCTAGGTAGAATGGTAATTCTGGTTTTATTTTGTTTTTGTTTTTGTTTTGAGATGGAGTCTTGCTCTGTTGCCCAGGTGGGAGTGCAGTGGTGTGATCTCCACTCACTGCAAGCTCTGCCTCCCAGGTTCACACCATTCTCCTGCCTCAGCCTTCCGAGTAGCTGGGACTACAGGTGCCTGCCATCACACCCGGCTAATTTTTTTTTCTTTTTTAGTAGAGACGGGGTTTCACCATGTTCGCCAGGATGCTCTCGATCTCCTGACCTCGTGATCCACCCGCTTCGGCCTCCCAAAGTGTTGGGATTACAGGTGTGAGCCACCGTGCCCGGCCAGTAATTCTGTTTTAAGTTCTTTGAGAAATCTTCAAATTGCTGAAGTGGTTGAACTCATTTGCATTCCCACCAACAGTGTATAAGTGTTCTCTTTTCTGCATAGCCTTGCCAACATGTTTATATATATATATATATATATATATATATATATATATATATATATATATATATAAAATCAGATATTTCTTATGTGCCACTTCTGATCTTCTTAGTGTGTTAGCTTCTTCATGCTGCTGGATCAGCAGCCAAGGAAAGGAGTTAGTTACAGCACTGATGAGGTTAGTTGATTCTGAGTATGTAAAAGACTAGGGATGCCACTGCAAAGCTGGGGCAGGAAGAATTCACTGGGGAATCTTTTGGTGTTTCCATGCCTGTGAGCACAGAAATCTATTAGTTTCAGGAACTGTGGCCCCAACAAGGGCAAGGTAACAAGGGCTCAGTCTTCTCAGGCATGAATGTCCAGGTTCCTCCCATTCAGTCAGACATGCTCAAGTGCTGGTCGGGATGAGAGAAACCCAGCATAGTAGTGGAGGATGAAGAGGACGGATATGAATTATGAGCTCCCAACCTAGTTCAGCTTGTTTCACTAGCCTTCTTGCCTTGAGTCATCTCAGAGAGTTTTGCCAATTACCATCTTGATAGGGACTCTGTAATTGGATCAGGCTTATACTCTTCTCCTCAAGGAAGAAATAAGGGCATCTTGTTTTCAAAAGTAGAAGTAAAGACAGGATCTGGTGATGCAATGGGTAGATTGTATCAGACACTGTACCATCCAACTCATTCTAGCCACCACTGAGATTCCATCAGAATTAAGCATAATCTGACTGTACCTCAATTTATTGCTCCACCTGCATCACATGTTTCTCATCTCCCTCCCAGAGTTTCCCTGTTAACACCAAGCTGTCGGACAGTATGGGAACTGAGTTGCTACCCATCCATGCAAAATCCAGAAATTTGAGGCAATTAACAAACTATAGGCAAATCTTGTCTTAATGGGAGATGGAAGTTGATCATCCTCCTTTCTCCTGTAATGCACTGACCCAAGATTCAGTTTATATCTGTTCTTGGAGGACAGTCACACTAAGGAACAGCAAACTTAATAATGTTTTCTCATACTGACTCTTTCTGCCTTCCCTGCTTTGTTCTCTCTGTCTCTCATACCTGTTCCCTAATATTGCACCCTTTGACAAGGGGATATTTGTTCTTTGCCTCAG
This sequence comes from Rhinopithecus roxellana, assembly GCF_007565055.1. Lineage (NCBI taxonomy): Eukaryota > Metazoa > Chordata > Mammalia > Primates > Cercopithecidae > Rhinopithecus > Rhinopithecus roxellana. Next base: position 45,745,633 of record NC_044568.1, read on the forward strand.
GATCTGCTTTTTTCTTTTCTTTTCTTTTCTTTTTGTAAACCAAAGATAATAGTAATGCATAACAAAAGGTAAGGAGGTAGGAAATTCCAGAGTTCAGATGCATATGTGCTGTTTTTATCTTTCCAGTTTTCCATCTTCCTTGTGTTGCAATCTGCCTTCACATTTATCCTTTCAGAGTTGAACAAGGCAATAGCAACTCCAAGCATCAGAACTTCAAACAAAACTGTTCAAATTCTGAAAAAGAAGAAGTGAGCATCCTTCCTAAGATAGAGGATAAGTCACTCAGAAACTCTCCAGACTTCTGAGAGACATCTCACATTTCATTGAACAGAACTGCACCCCATTCCCAAGCTGTCAAGAAGAATTACATTTCTTAGTCCAATCATAATTCATCCTTTGGGACTGGAAATGATTCATCGTACCCTGAATCACATTCTTAAACAACAACAAAATGTTCTGTTACAAAGAAAGAAGTGAGGAATTAATAGGAACTGCTGGCACAGTTGGAGTCATTTTCAATATTCCTTCACCTTTTCCTATTTTCCACTATGGAGACTAAACAAGCAAGATATTCACTTTCCAGCTTCCCTTGCAGCTAGGGGTAGCCATGTGATCGATTTCTAGACCTTTGCATGTAAGGGGAAGTTCTCTGGGGGCTTTTCCTTCTTGTTAAAAGGATAGTGACATAAGAGCATGCTCTCTCTCTTCCTAAGTATGAAAGACCAACAAGCTGATAAGGGTGGAGTAGAAAGATGAAGCAAACCTGGCTCCTTAATTACATCCTTGAGCCACTAAAGTAGCCCTGGGATTGTTTTATGCTATATTTTTTAGTTATATTAGATAACTGTTTTTCTTATTTAGTCATTATCGTTTAAGTATTACATTACATGCAGCTAAAAGCCCTTGTAACTGATGAAGCAGCCAACAGTGTCAGCAATTTCCAGGAAGTACAGATGGTATTAGCTATCCCTTTCCTCTGACACCCAAGGCTTACCGTTATTATGGCCATTATTGCTCTACATTTTCATTGCTTGGTTAAATAGAGAGTCCTTTGAAGTATATACGTGCAGGCCAAGGCTGGGCACAGCCACGAAGACTGTGGTGCAGGATTCCTACACAGGGCAGTGGGCTGGATTAAATGGTCCCCAAAGCTTCTTACAGCTTTGAAATCTATAACCCCAATTATTCTAATATAAATGTCCCCTTTCTATGTATAAACAGAAAAGAAGTTTTCTGACTCTTGATCTAGACGAGTTTGAATTTCCTGGAGTGGTTCAACATGGCAGCCTGGGAGCCAGGACTTGAACATGAGTCTAATTGACCAGGATTTTCCTACCACGCAGGGTAGCTATGAGAATTTTTGTCTTTTTACATGCATGATGTCATGGCAAATCACCAATTTGTGATTCAAAATAGGGAAAAGCAATGCAAGCATGCAATTTGTGCAAATGTTCCCATTCTGTTTGTAACATGCGGAATTTCCAAGCTAAATTTTCACTTTGCAGATGACTTGGGGGTTATTTGCTATTCTGAACAGGTCTATCCTCATTCTCCTTCCACTGTGTGAAGAATGCATATGGGAAAAAAAAGACCATTTGTAAAGGTTTCTTTCATATTGAAATAATATTAATAAAGCATTTCCTGTGGTTATGGCTAATAAGCCATTTATTTCCATTTTCTGTATGCAGTAAAGACACATGGAAAAATTCTGATCAACACCCTGTTAAAAGGAGCTTAGAATCCAAAACCTTCTCGCAGAGTGTGGTATTTGTAGAGTTTGTTATAGTCTGTATTAACAAAGGAATTATTATTGGGGAAACACAGAATATCGAGAATTTAAAAGTTGACCGAACAGAAACCTTTAATAAGAAGCCAATGACACTTTAAATGTGTAATACCTCTTTTGTTTAGGAAATGTTCCCAATATTTTGTCTCTCTTCTTTCAAATGACTTCCTGGTGGTCAAGCAGAGAGGATAGAAGAGAATGAAACTAGATATCCTCTAGACAGATAACTGTGTGCCAGGTACTTGCTAAGTCATGTCATAGCTATTATCTAAGTAATTTTTATTTAAAAAATGTTTTAAAAATTATATAAATACATGCCCACTGCAAAATTTTTAAACAATTCAGAGGCATAAAAATTAAAAAGTGAAAGCTCCCCTTCATCCCCAAGCCCAATTCCACTTATTCCTTGGCAATAATCTCTATATTCTTCAATATATATCCATACAGATATATATTTTCTGCACATTGTCAGAAATACACATATTCTTAAATTAATATGCTAGCAAACTATGTTTTCACCTATTCTAGGATGCAACTTTTTAAAAATTTAAAATATTGAAATAACACTGCATTTTACAGTTAAAAGACATTATACGCCGTCCACTTTCTTCCCTTCTTATAGACACACAAAATAATGGTGACTCCTGCGATAAGTGGCATTTTAGAGTAACAAAATACAGTAGATATGGAGCTTACATGATTATATAGATGTATGATTGTGTGGATTGCTATAGACAGCTTTCAGCACACTTGGGTCTGCCTCATTCATTTTAACAGCTACATGATCTGTCATTGTATAACTGTAGCCTCGTTTATGTAGTCATATCCATTAGAGATGGACTTTTGGATTCTTTCTAGATTTTTCCCAGTAGAAATAATGCTACAGTGACCATTCTTGTCCCTAAATCTTTGGTCCCGTGTGTAAACATTTGTGAAAGAGAGATTCCTATGTCATTAATTCTCATAGCTACCCTGTAGGGTAGAAATCAGTCAGTCACTCAGAGCTCAACTAGGTACATATTCAACTCATGGTTCCACAGCTGCCATGTTGAACAACTTAAGAGAGTTCAAACTGTCGTCTAGATCAGGAGTAGCAAGCTTTTTTTCTGGAAAGAGCTAGATCGTCAATATTTCCATCTTTGTGGGCTATACTATCTCTGTTGCAACTACTCAACTCTGCTGCATAAAAGCAATCATAGACAAAAAAGTAATGAATGAAGTTGTTGCAATAAAACCTTATTACAGAAACAGGCTGGGGCTGAGTGCAGTGACTCAGGCCTATAATCCTAGCATTTTGATAGGCTGAGGTGGAGGGATCACGAGATCAGGAGATCGAGACCATCCTGGCTAACACAGTGAAACTCTGTCTCTACTAAAATCACAAAAAATTAGCCGGGCGTAGTGGCACATGCCTGTAGTCCCAGCTACTTGGGAGGCTGAGGCAGGAGAACTGCTTGAACCCAGAAGGCGGAGGTTGCAGTGAGCACAGATCGCGCCACTGCACTACAGCCTGAGTGACAGAGCAAGATGCCGTCTCAAAAAAAAAAAAAAAAAAGGAAAGGAAAAGGAACAGGTTGGATTTGTCCCATGGGCTGTAGTTTGCTGAGCCCTGAATTAGGTGAAGAGTCCTCTCCTGGGAGTTGAGAAGTGCACAACATGTATGGCCCTTTATAGTTGCTCTGTCTGGCTCTTTACCTTCACGGACACAACTTAAGATAAATTTCATAGTCCTTCCCAGCTTTAGTTTTCAACCTTTAGTTTTGAACTATAATACGCATCCTAAAATATTTCAAAAGTATGCGTTACTGAATCAAAGTGAACACATGAATATATATCCATGAATCCATTTCTCCTTCTGAGATTTGTTAAGAAAATAAAACTATGTTTGTGTTTATGAGAATTAATGAAATGCTACACATACAGCATTTGCAAAGACTTAAAAAACACTATAGCTCTTCAAAAATTTTTGTTTTCTCTTACTGATGAGGAAGTTCATAGTAATTAATCCACAAAGCCAGGAAGCCAACAAGGTCATTGTGACTCCATAACCTGTGCCTCTCTTACAGCACCTGCAGCCTCAAAAGGAGCTACTACCTAGAGAATCTGAACCCAGAGAAATTAAAAGAGTTTGATAAAACCCCACCTTGTCAGCAGTGGACAGAATGGTAGGCTCTAGATCTTAGAATACCTAGCAAATTCACTGCCCACAAGAAGAGGCAGATTGTGTAAAATCCAGGCCTTTGGGCTTGCAGACATTCCCAATCAGTGGGTTTTCCTGTTATTTATGCCAATTCATTTACAACACAGTTCCACCACCAAGATGGAAATGCAGCCACAGAGGTGTTGATAAAGCTGTCACAGCAAGACGGAGATAGTAACTCTCATCAATATTAAGAAAAGAACAAACCCATAAATAAGAGATTATCAAGTGAAATAAGATAGTCTCTCCTCCAACTTCTAACAAATCTCATGTGCAAAGCCATGTAATTTCCCCAGGCATCCTCCTTGCCATCCAGATGTATAGAATATGAATTGTGCAGGGGAGGGAAATTGATATGCAGAAGAAAGAGTTGGCAAAATAATTAGAGCCGTGAGGCTTTCTCAGTCTTGTGTTTCATCGGAGAAGTCACCAATTGTGGAATTATGGCTTCCAGAGCACACTGATTATGTAACGGAGCAGTCCCTGAAAAGAACCTATAAAGGACAGACAGGTGATGAGACTGTACCCATGAGGGTGAATGGCAGAGCCACTAAACAGCTAAGAGTCACTTCCCAGGGGGATAAGAGCAGGTGCTACCTCCTTTGTGGCACTACCTGCCCACTACAGTCATCTGCACGCTACCCACTCTGCCCATGGAGGCAAGCAGCACCCTGCCTCCTCTCTCACTTTGTGGCTCAGTCATCCTTACCATTCCTTCTGGCAATGGCCACACTCAAGGCCACCTGCAAGTTGAAGCTGATTAGAAAATAAAAGTTTATATCAAGTTGCTAAAACCTGGCTGACTAAAAGCCACGTGCAGAGAGGGACCCGCTGGCTCTGTATTCCCAGGGGGCCCTCAGCTCACCTGCTGGCTTGCAGCAGGGAACCTAGAGATGCTTATTGATTGGAATTGACTGGAGCCACCAACACAACATCCATAATGGAATAGGAAAGAGAGAAAGGAAAGAGGAAAGAGGCAGGAGCAGGAGAAGGGAGGGGAGAAAAGTCAGAGGAAGGAGAAGGGCAAAGAAAGGCACAAAGATGCTTAAAATGTGCATGAACTTCAGCAAATAGGAGTAAAGGAGGAGAAGAGAGAGGGAAGTCAGTGAGACAGAAAAGCAAAGAGGTGTGAACATGGGTGGGCCACGAACAGAGCAGACCTGCCAGAGAGATGGGAAGATACAGAGGGAAATGACAAAGAGAGGGGTGGGCTGACAGTAGGTATTGAGATAGGCAAAGAACAACGCCACACAGGACAGATACCCATAAAGACAGATGGACACAGCAGTGATCAGACCCATCCATACGGACACAGGGACACAGAGACAAGAGATAATATAGCTGAAGCCCAAGGATAGACTCGGGGGACCAGAGAATTTCCCAGTTTCCCAAAGGAATCCACGTTTCCAACTAATTCCTTGGTAGAGAAATGGAACAGGAAAAAAAAATGTCTTTCTGGAAGAAATGCCTCCCAAGATTCTGGGAACCTGTTGCTCAGAAGGTGGGAAATGTCCTCTGTCTCCTGGCTCCCTGCCAATTCTGCAATGAAGTTAAAGACCGGGGCTTGCATCTGAATCCCAGCAAGCTTCGGGGGCTGGGGGAGGTTGTTCCTTTCTGGGCTCCAGGGTCCTTGTGTGGGAAGTTGTGAACCAGCAATGAACTCTACCTACCCTCACGGAATAATTGAAAAGATCAGCTTTTCAAAACAACCCCGTGAAAGGTACATCACCCTCTGAGAACATCTAATGATGAAGGTGAGAAGATAGTTTGATTTCCGTGAAGTCATATATTCATTCTCATTCTTCCCTTCCACCCTCCTGCATGCCCTTTCTCTCCCTCCTCTCTACTCCTCCTCTCCCCATTCTTCTCCCTCCTCCTCCCTTACTTCCCTTCTCTTTCCGATCGACCCCCACCCCCACGACACATTCTCGTCTGATTTCTATTCCAAAGAGACCTGACTTCAGCCTTCAGGTCATGAAATATTCAATCCACTTGGACACTTTTTAATTAATCTTGGGTTTGATTTAGGTCATTGTACTTTGACGCCTGCCTCCATAACCCTGTCCTGGATCCAATTAACCAGCTGTGAGCACTGCCCTGAAGATACAGACAAGAGCACCTACTCTCAGGGATCAGGGACCTGGTTTGCTGAGGCATCTGCAAACATTCTCTTTGCCATTCCCCTGTATTGCCAGGAAAAGGTAGCATGCGGGATAAGATCTGTTCTATAACAGAGTAGAAGGTGAATTTTAAAGGACAAGAAAAAGAAAAATGCAAACCAAAAGCAACTGACAGCTCAGGCTGCAAATATCCAGATGATTAACAGGCTGGCTGGATCACAAATACAGATGTTTCATCAGAAGTCCATGGTTGTCCTCACCTAACTATTCTCATAATCTCCACCTCCCATATGGACTTAATTGTCAGAGGATTCATTTGCACTTGTTGACATTTTGCTCTGTTTAAAAAAATTGCTTTTTCATTGCTATTATTGTATTGTGCTAGTGGTTTTGTCTCATAGGTTGAGTCATAAATAAAATTAAATGAATTCGTGCACGTAAGGTTTTCAACACAGTGCCAGGCACCTGTTAAGTGCTCGACAAACATTGGGTGTTTTGATAAATTATAATCATTTTCATCATATCTTCGTTGGTGACACGCTTGGTTTTCCATTCTGTCTGTAGTGGGTCACACAACATCCAGCTCTCAGGTGGTTTTTAATAAGGTTTGCCAAATAGCTGCAGAATGTTTTTGACATTGAGTGTAGGGTTTCCCAAATGATATGTCGTGTCCCACAGTAATCTCCCATCTTTCCTAAACTCCTATTCAGTCATTCAACGAACATTTACCAGGCACCTACTGAATTCAACGAACATTTACCTGGCACCTAGCCAGATATCATGCTAGATGCTGGGGATTCTCAGATAGGCATGATAGAAAGGGTTCTTGCCCTTTAAAAAATTACAATAAGCTAGGCCACAGGACTTAGATCCATGCCTGTAACAACAGCAAATCCTTACATAGCACTTACTACAGCCAGATGCGGTTCTCAGCTCTTTACATACTTCCCAACTAGCCTATGAGGGATAGAACTCTGTAACTCGCATTTTTTGTTGTATATTTGTTTTAGTCTATTATCATACTGCTATGAAGAAATACCCAAGATTAGACAATTTATTAAACATCAAAAAAAGGTTTCATTGACTTGCAGTTCCACTTGGCTGGGAAGGCCTCAGGAAACTTACAATCATGGCAGAGGGCAAAGGAGAAGAAAGGCACCTTCTTCACAGGGTGGCAGGAAGGAGAAGTGCCAACCAAAAAGGAAAAAGCCCCTTATAAAATTGTCAGATCTCATGAGAACTCACTCACTATTATGAGAACAACATGGGGATAACTGCCCCCATTATTCAATTATTTCCCACTGGGTCCCTCCTACCACACGTTGTTGAGGGCCAACTGCTGGCCCGATGACATGAGGGGCCTACTAGAGGTTGAGGCTTAAGGATTCAGATCAAGCCTGGGCCTTATGGCCCTGGACTTTCAATGGGAAGAAGTCACTTGCCAACGCCAAGAGGTAGAGAAGGCAGTGGTTAATAATTTGGGACTATGGGAACATGGGAACTACAATTCAATGAGATTTGGGTGAGGACACAGCCAAACCATATCAATATATGTAGAGATTGAGGCCCAGATAGGTAGATTAATCTGCCCAAGGTCACACCATAATAAGCAGAAACGCCAGGATTTAAACCCAGGTTGTTTGGCTTTAGGGTTCACAAAACTAACCACCAAGCTATGCTCTTGCATTTGGTACACACTGCTCTTTCTGTTAGCAAACTTTTGTTGGTTTCTGCAAGTAGATTTAAATTTCTTAAACTCCATAGAGGCAGACAACTATTAAAGGATGTTGGGGGCTAAGAAGAGGGGGAGTCAGAATGACTACTTATTTATATGGAGTTTCTGTCTGAAGTGATCCAAAAGTTCTAGAACTAGATGGTGATGATGATTTCAAAACATTATGAGTGCACTTAATGCCATTGAGTTGTACACTTTAAAATGTTTTAAATGACTTTGTTTGTTTGTGTTTTTTGAGATGGAGTCTCGCTCTGCCACCAGGTCGGAGTGCAGTGGTGTAATCTTAGCTCACTGCAACCTCCGCCTCCCAGGTCCAAGTGATTCTCCTGCCTCAGTCTCCCAAGCAGCTGGGACTACAGGCATACTACCATGTACAGCTAATTTTTGTATTTTTAGTACAGACGGGGTTTCACCATGTTGGCCAGGATGGTCTCGATCTCTTGACCTCAGGATCTGCCCGCCTCGGCCTCCCAAAGTGCTGGGATTACAGGCATGAGCCACTGCGCCCAGCCAAAATGATATTTTTTAATCCTGAAGTTCAGGGTTGTCTTATAACTTCATAACCCCATCACTTCTGAATCTTTAAAGTTTCCAGCTAACATTTCTTGGTCGGTTTACTGATTGCCAGTGGTATTAGAAATGGAGCTTGCTTTATTTTTATCATTATCACTCTCATGATTATGAAAAACAGAGCTCTTTTAGGTACCCAGAAGATCCTCATCCATGTAAGAGCAATTGGAGCCACAGACAGGGCTGATTCTGAGGCTGAGGGGACAGGTGTTTTGTTCCAGTGAGGTGTTTGGTGTTAGGAGCTGGACTAGAGCAGGAAAGGTGCTTTCCAAGAAGCAAGGATGCAAAAGGGCAAGTTTACATCAAGACAGAGTTGAGAGGGCAAAGTTCAGAGCCAGAAGAGTAACTCAAGCTCCACGTTTGAGGGGCAAATCAGGCATGCAAACAGAAATCAACGTCAGGGTCAGGGACTGAAAGAATCTCAAGCCTTTTGGAAAGCAGAATGTAATAACAATATCATAAAAATAACAATAATAGGCTGAGCATGGTGGCTTACACGTGTAATCCCAGCAATTTGGGAGGTCGAGGGGGGTGGATCACTTGTGGTCAGGAGTTCGAGACTAGTTTGGCCAACATGGCGAAACCTCATCTCTACTAAAAATACAAAAATTAGCCGAATGTGGTGATGCATGCCTGTAATCCCAGCTACTTGAGACGCTGAGGCAGGAGAATCGCTTGAACCCAGGAGGTGGAGTTTGCAGTGAGACAAGATCGTGCCGTTGCGCTCCAGCCTCTTTGACAGAGCGAAACTCCATCTCAAAAAAATAAATAAAAATAAAACAAAATAACCGTAATAGTAAATCAGACTCTTAGTGCTTTCCACATGCCAGATACTGTTTCAAGGATTTTCATATAGTAACTCATTTATTCTTTTTTATTATTATTATCGTTGCCTCTATTTTGCAGATAAAGAAACTAAGGCACAGGGAAGTCACGTGACTTGCCCAGGGTCACACAGCTAGCAAGTGAAAGAACCTGGATTCCATGGTGGATGATCAAGAACCAGAATGAGCTGTTAACTATACAAGGTAGGAAGTTCATCTGGATTTACGACTCTGGTCCTGCTGAGGGCCAGTTGCTGGCCGGATGACATTAGGGGCCCACTGGAGGTTGAGGCTTAAGGATACAGATCAAGCCTGGACCTTACAGCCCTGAACTCACAAGTCGAAGATTCAGTGACCAATGCCAAGAAGCAGAGAAGGCAGTGGTTAGTAACACGGACTGAACTGAAAGCCAGGGCTTGGATTGTAGCTTTGCCACCCAGCAGTCATGAAACCTTGGGCAAATTATTTCATCCCCTTCTGCCTCAATTTCCTCCTGTATAAAATGGGGATATACTACTACTTATCTCGTAGAGTTGCTGCGATGATTACATGAGTCTATTTTCATAAAGCATTGAGTACAGAACCGGCATAAAGTGAATGCTAAATTAAATGAATCCATTAGAAATAAGAGCTGCAACTTTTTGTGTCTTAGCGGGAAGTTGGGGAAGCAGTGACCCAGCTGGGGATTTCCATGCTTGTTTTGCCTTTAACAACGGAAACCAAATCCTTGGCTGAAAACAAAACAAAACTTGTGGCTGGTGTCACACTGAAACTTACACATATGCCTTGAGCCACTCGCCTACGCGAGCCCACTGCCAGTTCCTGCCTCGCTTTCTCCCCTTCTCATCCACATGTTGGGGAGGAGGTAGGGGCTACAGGTCTGCATGCCTTGAGCTGCCTACGCGGTGATATTTAATTAATCTATTCATTTGATCCTTAGATTTGCTTAGTGGCTCCCTTTCCTTGACACTCCCTGGGGTTTGAATACAGTAACATTCAGCCCTAATTAAAATTGTGGAAACAGCAGCCATCTCCATTAATAAAACATCAGAATGAGACTGGATTTTTTTAAAACAGCCTTTTCTTAAAAACTCCGAGAAAGTGGACAGAGTGAGCCCAGGTAGGAAAGAAGAAAGTTAACAAACTCCTTGTTTTTGTTGCCAAGTGTTTGAGGGTGGGATTTCTAATTCTCTCTACTGGTCCGGGGCTGGAGGCCAATTCTTTATCGCGAAAAGAACCCTAGAGTCTACATGCAGAGACCTCCCGTCACAAACTTGCTGTGTGAGACTCCCTCTTTTGGGTCTCAGTTTTAAGATGGGGGTGCCAGACCAGCTTTAATGCTCTGTGGTCTGAAAACATCAAGTCGTCCAGTCCTTGAACTGGGCCAAATTGAGGAATTCTTGAGCCTGTGTCACTGTCCTACGAAAATAAGCACAGGCAGTTTCTTCCACTCAAATCCCTTGGCTTTGGGGTCATGTAAGCTGCCCTCTGACCACAAGAGCCTGGACCAGGGATCAGGGTCTGGGTCCCAGGCAGCCATCCAAGTTCAACTAAGGGGGCCAATGAGGAGTGTTGGCTCAGGAATTCTCCATGGTGGATCGGAGAATTCTCCAGCCAACCCAATCAGATCCTGTGTCCTGGGGGAGTTTTACACGTGCTCCTCCCCAAGCAGCGGGGAGGAGAAGCAGGAACAGTTCAACCATGGCTGCAATGTGGGCATGAAAGCCACACAAACCTGGGTTTCAAATCCTGCTGGTACCTCCTTGCCATGTACCAACTACATGACTTTGGACGTGCTGTGTACCCTCTCTGTGTCTCAGTTTGCTTATACGTAAATAAGTTAGTAAGTCCTTTCTTCATAGGGTCATTCTGAGGATTAATGCCTGATGCATACACCCCTGTTTTGGGTAGCTATGATTACTATTAAAAACAGTGGATGAAGAAACAGGAGACAAAAACAATACACAGAAGTAGAAGAGAAACAGAAAAGAAAAGATAAATCAAAAGAATTGTTGTCTCTGGGTGAAGCACCCTTCCCAGTTCTCAGTCCATGTGCTTTTATGAGACCCCACCTCCTTTTCCAGCCATAGTGCATGTGACATAGATCCAAGCCAATCAGAGGCAGTCACCCCTTCTAGCCAGTCACCTTTCTAGCCACAGGCCCAAGTGAATCAGAGCATCACATTCTCCCAGCCATTGTGATTGGTCCAGAGGTGGGCACACGTGCTCTGATGGGGCTCCACCTCCTTTTCCAGCCATAGTGCGTGTGACTCGGGCCCAAGCCAATCAGAGCATAACATTCTCCCAGCCATTGTGATTGGTCCAGAGGTGGACACATGACCAAAGTCAGCCTACCCATGCTGTCTGGATTTCACCCTGCAATACCCAGCACTGCTTCCTCTCCAGTGTCTATGAGAAATCAAGTCCCATCCACCCTTTTGTGATTTTTGAGAACTCTTGGAAATTTGCCACTGGATCTTGGGAAGGAGTCACATCACAAAGCAAGTAGCTTTCAACTGTATTGCTGTCTCCATGCTATAACTTACTGTCTTTCCCTCCTGTCCTCCCCTCCTCCCCAGAACAACCTTGGAAATCCATGCAGGTATTTCCAAAAATAATCTTCAGCCTCAACACCAACCAAAAGAGTTCCCAACAAAAGGAGTTTTCTCTTTGGAAGAGCAATTCTGATTGAACTGAATGTCCTCTGTATAAGGGCATAAGTCAGGTGTAAGGTAAGCCCTGCATCAGCAGAGATCATTATCCTTACAGGCGGTCCTGAGCAGGAGGGCGGTAAGATCGATATGCGCATTGCCAGTCCCTCTCATTTTCCTGAGACTTTGTTTCCACCCTGGAGTCAACATCCCAAGCAGAGGAAGCAAAAGACTTTCCATCCTTGTTCCTGGAGTCAAAGAGATTGTGATGCCCAGCTGCCTTATTAAACTTAGGGTTTTTATGTCTCACGTCCACTAGAATCACCAAGGTTAAACATTCTGGGTAAGAACTGGGATTAATAACATAGCAATGGCCTCACATTGGCCGTGGATTCCCCCTGCTAGTTAATAAAATGATTCATTTGAATTGCTTCCCCCTTCACTGTGGCATGGGGCCTGCTCTCCCCCTGCCAGCCCTTCCGTTTCTAGGAAAAGACAAGCAAAGCTTATTGAATTCTAATACATCATCGTGGCAGCAGGCATCAATAGAGGGAGACAGATGTGAGAACAGAGAACCAAGCCCCACATCCATCTCCTTGCAGTTTCCCCACCCTTTCCTCCTCTTCTTGGCAAATCTACTCAGCCCCCCTAGGGAAGCTGAGAGTTCATTATGAACAGCAGCCAAGAGTCAATAAATACATGACTGAGATTTCAGTCACCTACTGTGGCTGTCCCCACCACCGACTAAGTAATTGCATGGCCCCAGACTGGGTAGGGAAGGCTTGTGTGGTAGGGACGAGTGGCAGGGAGCTCAACAGAACTCTGCAGCCAGAATGATCTTTTTATAAAGCAAATTTGATCATGTCAAACACCTTTATCACACTTAAAACTCTTCAATGGCTCCCCATTGTTTCTAGAATAAAGACCAAAACATTTAATATGGCTTGCAAGATTGTGCAGGGCCTGGCCCCAGCCCACCCATCTGATCTCATATCTGAACATGACCCTCACACACGCAAACATGTTTTCAACTACTCTGGCCACACTGATAATCTTTTAGTTGCTAGTGGACCTCCAGAACTCAGATCAAATATCACCTTCTCAATCCAGAACAAATCCTACTATAATCTAATTTTCTAACACAATTGTTCTTCTTGGCATCTGTCCTAGCCTGCAGGTTTATATTTGTATAAAGTGTGTGTGTGTGTGTGTGTGTGTGTGTGTGTGTGTGTGTGTGTGTGTGTGTGTAAAATTATTGGAATGATGCTGTCTCCACTGACTGTCAGATAACTCTACATTTTGCTCTCCAAGTATCTCTAGTTTCTAGCACAATGCCTGGCACAGAACAGGAAATCAGTATATTTTTGCTGAATGGATGTATGAATCAATGAGTTATAAAGTGGGGCATATCCCAAGAGCTGGAAGCACTTCAGTGGTATTAAAGCAGAGAAGATGTGCAGCAGGACGGGAAAAGAGGCAAGAGAGGTAGACAGAACAGATCACAGAACAATCATTATTCTTTCAGCACCTGCTGTAAGCCAGGCACAGTTCTAGGCATTAGGAATACAGCAGTGAATAAAGCAGACAACATGCTTTGCTTTTATGGAGTTTAAATCTGAGGCTATTCCCCTCTGATGTTGCAGTATACCTACAGAGGAATATTCCTCTTGGAATATCTACAGTTGTCATGTTATTCTAAATTGCAGCAAAAATAAATTGCAGACCTAACTAGGTGTAAGGGGTCTCCCATGGGCAACATTCAAGCTAGGCCTTCACCCATGGGGAAGCCAAAGTAAACACTTCAACAGACTCCCAGAACAAATTCACTCCTCCACATCCTATTGATAAAAAGTGGATGGTTTCCACCAGATTCAGCGATAGGATAGAGAGGAAGATTAAGTTGCATACCATACAATGAAATGTCCTCGACTTGCTCCATTAAACACCTCTGTCCCTTTTCTCCAGTTCCTCATTCCTACCAGCCCTTTCATCTATCTTCTCTCTCTCTCTTACACGGCCTCTGAAAATTCTTCCTCTCCTAAACAATTCAGTATTCATCTTTAGCTTGTAAATTTGCCTAACAGTGACCATCAACCATTTCTCAAACATGCCCCTTGAGGGCCTTCACTTCTGCTGCCATATAAACATGGATCAAATTTGGGGGACATTTTATGAAGGGTTTGAACTTACCAGTGTGCCATGGCCCACTGTATGGTAGTTTCTGTTATATGGTGCCAGGTCCTTCATGCTAAGGATTTTGCCTTTTCCCTAAAGGCCATGTGAAACACAAGAGGTTTTCAGCACAGGAATGACCCCTGGGCAGATTCTCCCCCACTGCACTTGAGATTTTGCCTCAGCTTCCAGGAAGAATCTAAATGAAGCTGTGGGTGTCCTTCTAGCATTAATTAAAGCTTTGCTGTGGGCCCAGCTGCAGAGAAGACCGTGGGGTGCAACACAGAGGGGGAGCAGCTATAGCTTCAAGGAATCTGCAGGTAGCTCTAAACACATCAGACCTCTCCCCATATCCTCTGCTCTAGAAGCAGAGCCAAGGTCCCCTTAGGGAGAAGGCATCGCTAAAGCTAAAACTCAAATATCTGCTTCCCATAGGAAAGAGAAATGGTTGTATCCTGGGGAAAAGTCTATAAAATGCAATTTCCCTTAAGATTCCTTTTCTGCGATCTCCTCTCAGTCCTGATGATCCCTAAAGTAGAGCTCAGTGTGTAGAGGATGCTCTTCACATTAGAGGCATGGACTTGTGTAGTGTGAAAACCCTGCCTCCCATCTCTCTGATCCAACTTCCCAAGTCCAGGACCAGAGCATCCATGGAGTTGTCTAGTAATAATCATAATTACAAAAATAATTACAGCTACCATTTACTGAGAACTTACCAAAACAATCACTTAATGGACACTATTTCAATTAAATCTCACAGTAATCTGGTGAAATGGAAATTATTTGACACCATTTGACAGAGGAGGAAGCCAAGGCTTAGATCTGCTTTCAAGTCTGGTGCTACTTAGCATTTATAAGCCATGGGAGGTTGAGTAAGTTACTTTACTTAACCATCCTGCTTTATTAACTTTTATTGAATGAAAATGTGTGCAAAGTCTTCCTCTAAAATGTGTACCCAATTTTTATCCCACGTCTCCTAATCAACCTCAGAGGAACTCTTAGGTTACTCTTGGAATGGGAAGCAGCTGTGGTCTGAGCCTTTAAGAATCTTGGGAGTGCAAGAAGCATTATCCCACTCTGGAAGTGATGAAGGCTTGAAACTTAGGTAACTACACAAGGTCTTGCAGAGACCTCTCTGTTCATGCCTGGTTGCAGGGAATTCAGCTCTGCATTACATGAAAACTTTCATGAACCCTCAAGCGAGCATTGTAAAAGGAAAACTGACCTCATCTCTCATCCTGTTAAAAGCCGCCACTAACTTTCTTTAGACTATAGAACTCATTGGAAGCCAGCAATAAAAATGAAATACAGCAAACTTTAGCAGGAGGAAGAGATAAGGGCAGAGAGAATTTATGATAGCTTATGGGAGTTAGTAAGGACTCCTGGTAGCATGGAGAAAAAAAGAAATGGAACTCCATGAGCCTCATCCCAAAAGGGTGCAATTTAGTGAGCCACTTCAGGAAACTGCAGAAAGCATGAGGTACAATCACTTCAGGAAACTGCAGAAAGCGTGAGGTACAATTTACTTCAGGTACCACTGGAACCTGTCAGGTGCCTCTAGCTCTCATTCTGCTTACCACTGAGTGTTGCCCTCTTCTTCCCCATTCCCATTGGCCTTCACCCAGTGGGCGAATGGCTGTAGTAGCTCCAGCTATACTACTTTTATGGAGTGAGTGACCAAGAGAGGAGTGGTGAGCTCTCTTACTTTAGATTTTAGATTAAGTTCAGGAAAGAAAGAGATAAACAGATGGTGGTCAAACCCGCTTTTCAAAAACAAAACAAAACACCTGTAGAAATCAGGATGGATATAGACCCCTGTGATGTAACAGAGTCCAAATATATAGTGGCTTAAACAAGTTAGCTATTTCTCACCCATATAATAGTTCAGATGTAAGCAGGCCAGGGCTGGTGAGGTGAGTCCCTTTTGTCCAGGACCCAGGATCCTTCCATCTTCTTGCTCTGCTACGCCTAGAGATTGTTCTCACCTGAGTGGCCTAAGAAATACTAATACATCTGCCATGCGGCCCAAGGAAAGAGGGAAAGGTGAGTGAAGGAAGCAATGCTTCACTTTAAGAGCACAACTCAGGAGTCATACACATCAGTGCCACTCATCAATTCATCCTCATGGCCACACGTAACTGCAAGGGAAGTGGAAAATGTAGTCTTTCATCTGGGCATCCATGTACCCCACTGAAGACTGGGGGTTCAACTACTACTATAGGAAGAGGAGTGTACATCTGGGATTACTGGAATATCTGTCACAGCCACCCAAGGACAAGAAAGCTGTGGAAAGAAATAACAGCGACAAAAGAGAATGCTGCCTGGAACTCAGGACATAGTCCATCTCTCCATCACTCTTTTCTGTTTCTCTTGGATGTCTACTTCATTACTCTTTTTCTTCTCAGTGTTCTGTGCCCCTTCATACCCATGACAGGTCAACTGTGTCCATGTCATCATTTCTAGGCTTATACATACAGTCTGAAGTAAAACAAAACCAGTTAGCCCTCCAATACAAATGGAACTTGGCGTGCGCATTCTCTGCCAAGTTAAGTGGATTTATGATTTAACTCTCATCAAGAAAGGGGCAAATGAGAACATAATAGGGCCACAGTATTAACTTACAAGAAATAAATGTCAAGTCATCTTACTAAGAGGAATATTAACTTCTCATGCAGATCAGAAGGATGAGTGTTTGGCAAGGATGTGTTTTGGAAATAAATTAATTCTTGGGGTGATGGGATGAGATCAGTTTCATTTTGAATACTCTGGGGAAAAACCAGCCACAGAAATGCAGAGAAGAAGGAGAAGCTTCAATCTATCCACAGGACAAAGGCAGTCCCGACAGCCTGGCCAGCTGGTCCTGAGTTGGAACTGCCCTCAACAGGCATTGGTAACCAAGGGGCAAAAGAAGAGTTCTTGACTATCAGATCCTGAGGTTGGCAAATCTGCCAGATACCAGAAAGGACTGGTGGGTATGGAGACTTTACGATTTTGTTGGAGTGGGATACGGATGCCTAAATGGGTGGGAAGGTGGGAGAGCAAGAGTACTCTGAAGGGAGGGGTAGAATAGAGAGGGCTTGAGAAGGGTAGGAGAAAACGGAGAACATTAGGCAAGGAGAAAGCATCCACATGGGACATGACCAAACTAAGGTCCAGCTGTCTGCAGCACTTTATAGTTCAGTACTTAACACTTAAACCCTGAATTTTTTCTTTTTTCTTTTTTTTGTAGCGATGGAGTCTTTCCATGTCACCCAGGCTAGTTGATAGTCCAACTCCTGGACTCAAACGATTCTCCCACCTCGGCCTCCCAAAATGCTGGGATTATAGGTGTGAGCCACCACACCTGGGTTAACCCTGAGCATAGAATTGCTCAAACTCTTCTCAGAGTCCAGTGTGCATGTATTAGCTTGGGAGCAGCAGGCAATTTGTACCCAGACTAGGGAGGAAAGTAGCCCCCACCTCCCACCACCAGGTGCCTGAACATCATCTTTGTGAATGTGAGGTGGCAGGAGGGGCTGTCCTCTGGGGGCTGCTGAGCAGAGACACAAGCAAGACAGCCACATAGTTAATATGTTAGCCAGAGACCCACTGAATTAGTTTGCTAGGGCTGTCATACAAAGTACTGCAAACTAGGAGGCTTAAACAACAGAAATTTATTTTCTCACAAAAAAGAGGTCAAAGGTCAAGGTGTCTGCAGGGTTGGTTTCTTCTAAGACCTTCCTCTTTGGCTTGTAAGTGATCACCTTCTCGCTGTGTCTTCACAAGGTCTTCCCTTTGCGTACTCCTGTGTCCTAATCTCTTCTTATCAGGACATCAGTCATATTCAGTAAGGACCCACCCTAATGATCCAGTTTAATCTAATTACTGCCTTAAAGACAGATCCCATCTCCAAAGATGTCCTGAGGTTAGGACTAGGGAATAAGATTTCAACATGTGAGTTTTGCAGAGATACAATTCAGCCTATAACACTCACAATAAGAAGCCCCAAAGAGATTCATGTCAAGTCTTGGCCACAAGAAGAGAATGTCTTGACTCTTCCTCAGCTTCAATTACAAGTCATGGGGGAGAAGACTTGAGGTTGGTCCAGTTTGGGGCAGATGTTTATCCCTGGTCCTACCAGCCATGCCCAAGGGACGTGGACTAACCTGCAACAAAGACGGCTGCCAAGGCTCTGCCCAGGGATGGTAGTGACTGGTTACCAGTCTGGGCAGACATTCCATCTCACCTAACAGAATAAACTCAAACCCATACAGAATCTCTCACACCCTGTCCCCTCAGTACCCACCCCTCAGCCACATCCCCTGCCACCCTGCACAAATTCTACCCTGCATTCATGCTACGCAAACTTCACCTCACTGTTTCTCATCCTCAGCCTTTGTGCAGGCTTTTTCTCCACCTAGAAAGCCTCTCCTGTCCACCCACTTGTCTGCCTGAAAAGTCCCCTCTTATATTTACATTTCAAAGCCCACCTGGAGCATTTTCTTTGGAAAATTCTTCCTGAGCTCCTGCAGAGACAGTCTCCCTCCTCTTGCCCTGTATGGACCACTCAGAACACTGTGTCACAAGTTTTGTTAGATGGTCTTTTTCTTGAAGTCGGCTGTGGGTTCCAGGAAAGCTTCCAGAACAAACTTATCTACTACAAAGCCTAGCACAGTGCTTGCATGGTACACAACAAATATCATATGACTATTACAAAAGAATGAGGGAATATTATTATCAACTGGGCACAAACTATTATCAACCAGGCACTTGTGTTTATAAGTAAAACACAAGTCCCTGCCTTTTAAGAACTTCTCTGGGACTGGAGAAGACATCAATATAAATAATGGCTATGAAAATAAGAAATAAACTAAGAGCTAAGGAAGCACAGAGGGAGCTACCATTTAAACTGGGAAATTGTGGAAGATTTCTGGGATGAGGTGACTTTGAGTGTAGTCACAAAAGATGAGTAGGAGTTTGTCAAGGGGTGATAGTGAGGTGGAGGAATTGGAAAGAGGTGTCCATATTGAAGAAAGAACGTGAACAAGGCGTGGAAAAAGGATCATGCTAGGTTTGTGGATAGAACATGGAGTGGCTGTGGTGACACCAAGGCCAAGGACTCCAGGTGGGAGCAGCATCATCTATTCCATACCTGGAACCTAATTGCTTTGCTGTTGTTACTGATGGAGCTGCCAACTTCTCCAGTCATCCAACAGCCACCCAGAGTCTTTCTGTCCCTCCATAGACTTTCTTAGGAAAGAAAGAAAGACACTGGGTTGTCAACAGTCTTAGAGCTAAATAAGTCAAGCCTTCTGCATTTGGGGCTTACACTGTCCTCCTACCACTTTGCTAAATGACAGAGAGGAAGGGTGGCCCATCTGAGCCTGAGATGAGAAACTCACCTCCCACTTTGCACTTTTTGTAAACCTCTCTAATTTTGTGTGGCAAGTCACTTCACCTCTCTGAGCCCCAGTTACTTATTTGAGAAAAGGCATTCCTGACCCTACAGGGTTCTTGTGAGGACTAAAGCTAACTCAGGTCAAATGTACAATGCATAAGTGACATCTAACAGTCACTCAGTTAATAGTGGCCATTATAATTACTTTGTAAAACTAAAAATGTGCTTGTCTTACCTCCCCTGTTCTAGAATTATAAAATCCTGGAGAATTTTCATGCCCCTTACTGTCCAGCATATATTGATGCCCAGTAAATACATGTTGTATTCATGACTGCCTGGAATCCTGGAATTTTCAGAGAGGGAAATATTTATGAAATCAGCTAATCCAACCTCTCATTTTACACACAGTAGAAATAGGCTCAGAGATAAAATGAGTACTTCAGAGCCTGTGTTTTCATTTTGACTCTACCGTGTGTAATTTTAGCTGTAACATAGCCTTTCTTGCCAAGTTCCCTGACCTATAAAATGTGGTAATCTTAGTAACTATTTTATTGGATTGCCATAGGGATTAAATGAGTAAATACATATGAAGCATTAAGACCAATGTCTGGCACATAAAAACCATTAATAATCTGTTATCATCATGATGGAGACTGAACCAAGACCACACAATCGCTTAGTAGCAGGACTGAAGCTCGCATCCCACTGCTTCTGATGAGATCAGATATTCCTCATTTGAGCTTCTAGGGTACAGAATTTACATGGTGTTGCCACATCTTGACAAGATGTAGGCTAACCTTAATCCCTGGAGAGGACTTCCCAGCCAATCTGTTCATTGGCCAAACCCAGGTCTTGGCTAGCATAGGGTCTCACCATCTCTGAGCCCCTTCTCTCCTTGCAAACATGCTGAATTACTTCTTATTCTATTGTGTATATCAATGGCTCTCAGCCAGGGCAGATTCTTCCCCCAAGAGAAATGTGGGGATATCTGAAGAAATTTTTAGTTGTCACAATTGAGATGGAAGGAATGCTACTAACATCTGGTGGGTAGAGGCCAAGGATGTTGCTAAATGTCTTACAATGCACAGGACGGCTCCCTACAACAAAGAATTAACCAGCCCAGAATGTCACTGTGCTAAAAGACCCTGATGTAGGTATATGTGCATTAAGATACAAATGTGATCTGTTTCACATATGTTCTATAGCTACGTAATCAGCATATTGTAGAGAAAACAGCAGCTTTGGCATTAAAGAGACCAACGTTCAAATTCTGGCTCTGCCACTTACTAGCTGTGTAACCTTGGACATGGCACTTCTCTAGTGGCAACTAGTAGGTGCCTAAGAAATAATAGGCAGATTGCTGGTGAGTATGAATTATAATTCACTCCATTTCTGTAAGGTGGGCAAATGTGGATACTTGAAAATGTTGGCTGGGAATGAGCTGGAAGTTGGCTGATGGAAGACAGATGAATGGATATTGATGGGTGGTTTAGGACCAAATAAGGCACCAAGACGAGATGAGAACTTGGCCAAGGTGAATGGGAAGTAATGGAGGTAGAGGTCATGGAGAAAAGAACCTACACTGATATAGAAAATTATCATTCATTTATTTAAAAATTTTATAGGCCAGGCTTTATGTGAGCCATTATATAGACATCATTCATTCATTCATTCAATAAAAATTAGTGAGCATCTACTGTGTACTGAAGCACCATGATAGACACTACACTCACCTCATTGATTTGTTCAGGTCTTTATTCAAGTTATTCATTGAACACCTACTCTGAACCAGATACTGTGGTGCCATTTGACATGCATCACCCCCTCCCCTACTCATTCATTCATCCACTCAGTCACTAATTCATTATTTAATTAATTCGTTAAGGAGTTGTTTGTAAGAACCTCTGCTGTGCCAGACATTAGGTTAACTGCTGATAAAAGAGTAAAAGCTCTAGAAAGGGAAGAGATCAGTAACTGATGGATGTTCATCTAGAACGGGAAACAGGGGAAGCAAATATTCTAGGTTTTATGAGAGGATGGTACAGTTAGGTCAAGACTCTGTGGAGAGATCCTTCCTGTAGGAAATAGCTAAAGTGACGACAACAACAAAAAAAAACTTTATGGAGAGAAGATTCTGTAGGAAAGAACTAAACTCCAAGAGCCTTAAGTTATGAGTGACATAGACTGAATGACTGGTTTGAATTAGAACGCACAGATGATTGTCAAGGGTTTGGTTGCAGAGAGCAGAATCTGCTTCAGTCAGTCAAGGCACAGATTTCTGTGTTTTGCATATTGCTTTATACATTGATGGATTTTCGAAACATTGTGAGAACAGAAGAAAACAGCTTCTAGATTGAACTTCTAGTAATGAATCTCAAATCAACACGAGACTGAGCCCCAAAAGAATTTCTGTTCCCAACATAACAAAGAAGCTGCTAGCCAAACTAAGAATCTGCAAACTGTAAGTCCAAGTTGCCTCTGCTGTGGGCTGCACCAGCAAAAAGGGTGCTTCCCTCCTTACTTAACTCAGTGCCGAATTTCAGTTTCAGGTGCACCTGATAGTCTGAAACCCTCTTTGAGAGATGTAGTTTATATCTTTGTAGGGAGAACAGCATTTTAGAAGGGAGCGGGAATGAAGGTGGATTAAGTCAATCCATACTTTTCCTCAGATAACATTTGGTTGTATATCTGTGACAAACTGGACTCTGTAACTAAATCTAATCCTGTAAACTACCATCAGAATATACAGTTCTACAGGTGGTATAAACTTTTCCTTTAAAAGGCTGGCTGAGTATTCAGTATGCTAATGATCCATTCATTCTGGAGTCCAACTAAATCCTACTTTCTGTTACTGGAGACCAGCATTTTGGATTTTTTTTTTTTTTTTTTTTTTTTTTTTTTTGATGGAGTCTTGCTCTGTCACCAGGCTGGAGTACAGTGGCGCAATCTTGGCTCAATGCAGCCTCCGACTCCTGAGTTCAAGTGATTCTCCTGCTTCAGCCTCCCAAGTAGCTGGGACTACAGGCATGCACCACCATGCCCAGCTAATTTTTTGTATTTTTCAGTAGAAACAGGGTTTTGCCATGTTGGCCAGGATGGTCTACATCTCTTGACCTCATGATCCATTGGCCTCAGCCTCCCAAAGTGCTGAGATTACAGGCATGAGCCACCGTGCCCAACCGGCATTTGTATTTTTTAAAACCTTCTCTGGTACTCCCTCTGATCAGCCCAATTTGGGATGACTGAGAAAAACTCATACCAAATTACTTGGTCAAACCTCCCAGGAATACGTGTAATTTCAACAGAAGTCAATTTCTTATAACTCAAAAGGGCAGATGGTCAGTCTAACATCAGAAGAACACTTAGTTAGAAAAGGTGAGCCCTTTAGTTTTATCAGACGAAACCATTCATTTCACCTTGACAGTCTCAGTCAAGTCTTCTTCCCATGAGAGGTTTTTGGAACTTTCCCCTGCATTTAAATAGGGAGCGCCAGTACTGTCAGGAACTAATTGGGTAGCTGCAAAAAACTGGGTAGCTGCAAAATTAGACCCATGGCAAATAAAAGAAATAGAGTTCCTAGCCTCAAAATGCTGACCACCTAACAGAGTCCACTGATAGGTAACCAGACAACCATAATTGCCACTTGGGAGTGATGAAAAAATGCTGTATAAAATGGGGCACAAGGTGATAGGGGAGCATAAACATGGATCCCTACTCAGCCTGCAGCATCAGAAAGTCTTCTTGAGGGAAGCAATACCTTGGCTAAGATCTGAAGGACGAGTCTGCCAGGCATAGGGCTGCAGGGATTCAAGAGCGCTCCAAGATGAGGGACCCAGGAGTGCAAAGGCCTGGAGTCCTGAGAGAACCCAGCACATCTGGATATCTGAAACGTGTTCAGCATGGCTGGAGCACAGACAAAATAGAGTCACTGATTTCAGAAAGCAGAGGTTCTATGCAAAAGGGAGACTAGAACTTTCAAGGAGGCAGCCTCAGCAGAAAGCTTGGAAGGGCAGAGAGACCGAAACCAGACAGTCCCAAGGATGGAGCTGTGACTTGCCGGTGCCCAGAACAGAGCACTGTCCGCATCCTGCTAACTGGCTACACGGGAGGAAGTAGTAAATCTGATAGGGCTGGAATGAAATGGCCCTTCCAGATTCATTCTAGAGGAGAATGTAAAGAAGCATTGAAATGTGAAACACTTTCAATGGACTTGCAAGGGAAGCCCAAACAGAATTCCCTTTACAGGAGGATCTCCATTTAGAGGCAAGCACATTGAGGACACAGTCAATTATCCATCAACACTGCATGGCCCCTTTCAGTCTCCATTCACATTCTTGCATCCAGGCCAACCAAGTGACGTGGAAGAGGTGGGCGCAGGGATGCTCGTACACACAAACACACACACACACACACACACACACACACCAGCTCAGTATGAATGCCTGGTTCTGACCCATTCCTCCCGCTGAGCTCCACCCTGAGCTCAGTCCTCCTGGCTTCTGACCCTAGGCTGGCTCTCCTGTTTTCAGCTCACTTGACCTTCTATGCTCAGCCCTTCTTTGCCTTGATGGCCCCACAGCCACAATTTGAATTTTCCTCCCAACTAGGCTGCCTTGAAAGCTGCTTCAATAAATGTCTTCCTCTGTTTGACATGCGGAGTGTGTTGCATGAAAAGATTATAGGTCTTGGAGACTTGCTTCGAAGACTGTTTTTGCTCATTCCTAGCAGCATGACCTTGGGCAAGTGATATAATCTCCCTGAGCCTCAGTTGGCTCATCTTTGAAATGGGAACACCACCACCCATCTCAGCATTGCAGTGAAGATCAAATGGGAGATCCCTGATTTACTGTAGTATCTGGCATAGAGAAATGCTACATAAGGAAAACTTCCTTTCATTCCCTTTGCCCTTACCAAACCAAGTGGTTTTCTCATGTTCCCTAGTCTGAAATTAAGTACTTATTATGATGATCATGGTTGATTTTTCCCAGTTTTCTTGATTATGTTGAACAGAAACCAGATAAGTAGCACTTGTTTAGAATTTCTTGCATTTTTAGTAATTCTAAGAATAACCATTGCAGCACTAATAACATATATTTGATTTCTCCCCTGCTTACCCTCAGAGAGTACATGTTTATGCAGCTGGTTGTTTGGGGGTTTGTTTCTTTGTTTTATACACTTTTTTGCTACCCTATTAAGAAGTTATCCTTGCCGGGAGCAGTGGCTCACTCCTGTAATCCCAGCACTTTTTGGGGTCAAGGCAGGTGAATTGCTTGAGCCCAGGAGTTCGAGACCAGCCTGGCCAACATGGCAAAACCCCATCTCTACTAAAAATGCAAAAATTAGCCAGGCGTGCATGGTGGCAGGCACCTGTAATCCCAGCTACACAGGTGGCTGAGGCAGGAGAATCGCTTGAACCTGTGAGGTGGAGGTTGCAGTGACTCGAGATCGTGCCACTGTACTCCAGCCTGGGCTACAGAGGAGAAGAAGAAGAAAGAAAGAAGGAGAAGGAGAAGGAAAAGGAGAAGGAGAAGGAGAGGGAGAGGGTGGGGGAGAGGGAAGGGGAGGGGGAGAAGAAGAAAACTTATCCTAAGAAGAAAAGAACTTATCCTTAAATTATGACAATGGCAATGATGAATGAAATGTAAGCCCAGAGAGTTTGAGTGGCTCACATCATTCAGCAAAGCCATGGCTGTAGGCCATTATAGTGGCTCTCCCTCAGAAATGGCACCCTTCACCATAAGAGTCATTTGGAAATGTGGGGAGCATTTTATGTTTTCACAGTGACCAAGGGTACACCACTGACCATGGGAGGGTAAACAATAGGCAAAACCATCTTCAGTGTGCAGGATTCACCCAGCCCTGATACCTATAGTGTCATGATGAGAAATACCAGGTGAAACCCAATGAAGCCACACAGAAAATTCTGGGGGAACTAGGGCTGGGATCAAGGATTATTTCCACCCAGAGCAGGTTTTCAATTAAAAAAAAAAAAAAATTAGGACCAAGTGTGGTGGCTCATGCCTGTAATTAAAGCACTTTGGGAGGCCAAGGTGGGAGGATGGCTTGAGGCCAGGAATCTGAGAGCAGCCTGGGCAATATAGCAAGACCGCACCCCTAAAATGATAAATCACTAGCTGGGCATGGTGGTGCATGCCTGTAGTCCCAGGTACTCAGGGGCCTGAGGTGGGAGGGTCTCTTGAGCCCAGGAGGCTGAGGCTGCAGTGAGCTATGATGGTGCCATCGCACTCCAGTCTGGGCAACAGAGAAAGACCCTGTCTGTAAAAGAATTCTTAAACATATGTAACAGACCTGTAACAGATACAGATGTTAATTTAGCTCTTGTTCTATAAACTAAATGGACAAAAGCATCACAGTACTTTATTTCTCTGAATTAAATTTTAATCCCAGCCTTTAATCCTTATCCCATTGGTCAATCAGGAAATTCAATCCTAGTTATTATCAGAGCTTCTTCCCACTCTCAAGGACTAGGAAAGAGCCTCAACGTTCTTAGAAAGTGCCAAATATTCTGAGTGATCTCAAGTCACTTAACCCTCTGGAGTCAGGCAGCTCTACTGCTGATGAGTTTTGCTTGCCCGTGGGAGCCTCAGTGGAGGATGGAAGCCAGCACCTAAGTACACCTTCACGGAGGTGAGTTAACACCGTTATGAGGAAGCCAACCACAGAATCCAACCCCTCGCAGGGCTTGTCTATCTTCCTAGACGAAGGATTCACTTTTCTCTTCTCTCTGTGCTTCTTACATCTGCTCCAGCTCCCAGAAGAACTTGTCTCCCTCATGCTCACTTTTTCAAGACCCATCTAACATTATTTCCTTAATAAGCTTTGATTTGCAGAACCAAATGTTAGGAAGGAGGTTCACCTTCCAGACAAAACATACAAAGAACTGGCTGACTTGTCAGAAAACACCTCATTTTATTTATTCTGAGATGTGCATTTCCCTTGTGTCATAGGTTAATTGGTAGTATGTTTTGTTTTTTCTTAGTGAAATATAAAACAGTGGTGCCTTTTAAAAATCAATAGTATCTTAAATTCAATGAGATAGGGACCAGGAGAACAAAGCACAAATGAAGACTTTAATAGGCGATCCAGCCCCACACTGCCAAGATAGAACCCTCACTCAGCTCACAGGGAGCAGCTAAAGGCTGGAAAATTGAAATGTCCCTGAGAAAACATGACAGTGTCAGTGAAGGAAGAATTCCAATATCTGTCTGTGGTTTGTAATTTCTAGACACAGGCCCTGAGGTCCCTGAGCCCCTGGATGAGCTCCCCAAGTATTGCCAAATGGAGAGGAAAAAGAGCTTCGAGCTCTAGCACAGCAAGTCTTTGACTGGAATGGAGTGGAGGAAGGACCTGTCCACCAAGTGGCTTTAGAGACCCTGGCTGGATGTGAAGTGGATTAGCTTCAAGTTGACAATTATCCTTTCTGAACACCACGTATGCCTTATGGCTTCTCTAATCATTCATTTGGAACAAGATGCTGCCTTTGAAAGCCTGGGGGATTGGCTCTGCCTGACCTCCTAAAACACATCTCCTGTCACTGCCTCTTCTAAGCCTGGTTCAGCAGAAGAGATACAGGTTTCAGAGGGGAGCCAAACAGACCTGCTTTTACATCCCAACCCCTGCAGATATTAGGTGTTGTAAACAAACTAATTAATCTCTTTGGTGCTAGGTTATTTCGTTTCTTTCTCCTTCCTTCCTTCCTTCCTTCCTTCCTTCCTTCCTTCCTTCCTTCCTTCCTTCCTTCCTTCTTTCCTTCCTTCCTCCCTCCCTCCCTCCTTCCTCTCTCTCTTTTTCTTTCTTTCTTTTTCTTTCTTTCTCTTTCTTTCTTCTTTCTTTCTTTCTCTTTCTTTATTTCTTTCTTTCTCTTTCTTTCTTCCTTTCTCTCTTTTTCTTTCCTTCCTTCCTTCCTTCTTTTCTTTCTTTTTCTTTCACTTACACTCATGTAACACTTACTATGTGTCATATACCATCCTAAACACTTCACAAAATTATTTTTTTAATTCTCAGAACAGCCTATAAAGTAGATGTTACTATTTTTAACATCCTTATTTACAGTCTAGGAAACTGAGGCATGGGGGTTTAAGTTATTCACCTGTGTTCACATAGCCAGTAAGCAACCAAGTCAGGCTTCAGTTGCAGACAGCCTGGGTCCAGGGTTGTGAATTTCCCTACTATCCTCTGTCTTGCTGCCTCTCCTGTCAGCAAAAAATAATAACTTCTTCTAGGTTATTCTGGCACTTAAATGATGTATGTAAAGTCCCTGCCACACAGTAAGGCTCGAAGAAATGATAGTTATCCAAGTTAACAAAAATATACTCTGGGGAAGACACACTCTTCAATAAGTGGTGCTGGGAAAATTGGATAGCCATATGCAGAAGAATGAAACTCGACCCATATCTCTCAGCATATACAAAAATTAACTCAAGTTGGATTAAAGAGCTAAACAGAAGACCTAAAACTATAAAAATTCTAAAAGAAAACCTAGGAAAAACTCTTCTGGACATTGGCCTAGGCAAAGAATTTATGACCAAGTCCTCAAAAGCGAATGCAATAAAAACAAACATAGACAAATGGGACTTAATTAAACTAAAAAGCTTCTGCACAGCAAAAGAAACAATCAATAGAGTAAACAGACAACCTGCAGAATGGGAAAAAAAGTTTGCAAACTATGCATACAACAAAGGGCTAATATCCAGAATCTACAGTGAACTCGAACAACTCAACAAGAAAAAAAAAAAACCATTAAAAAGTGGGCAAAGGACATGAACAGACATTTTTCAAAAGAAGAAATATAAGAGACCAACAAACATATGAAAAAAAAAAAAAGCTCAATGTCACTATTCATCAGAAAAATGCAAAAGATCCCAATGAGATACTGTCTTACACCAGTCAGAATGGCTACTATGAAAAAGCCAAAACCCACAGATGTTGGCAAAGATGCAGAGAAAAAGAAACACTTATATGCTGTTGGTGGGAGTGTAAGTTAGTAAAACCTTTATGGAAAAGCAGTGTGGATATTCCTCAAAGAACTAAATATAGAGCCGCCATTCAATCCAGAAATCCCACAAATATTTTTTCTCATTTTCCCAAAGGAAAAAACGTCATCATATCAAAAAGATACTGCACTCGTATGTTGATTGCAGCACTATTCACAAGAGTAAAGATATGGAATCAACCTAAGTGTCCATCAACAGAGGAGTGGATAAAGAAAATACGGTAATTTCATTGGATACATATTTTATGGTAAAATGTATAAATATAATATATATATTTATATGGTATATATGGTGATATATACCATTATATATTTCATATTATATATAAAATTTTATTTTTATACATATAAAATTTATAATTAAATATAAATGATATATAATATATATAAAATTTTATATTGTGTGTGTATATATATATTATATATATATATATATATATCACCATGGAATACTACTCAGCCATAAAAAAGAGTGAAATCATCTCTTTAGCAGCAGCATGAATGGAACTGGAGGCCATTATCCTGAGTAAAATAACTCAGAAACTAAAAGTCAAATACTGATACTGCATGTTCTCACTTATAAGTAGAGGCCAAACAATGGGTACACGTGGGCATACAGAGTGGAATAATAGACACTGGTGACCCAAAAAGGTCAGAGGGCAAGAGGGGGATGAGGGTTGAAAGATGACCTGTCAGGTTCAATGTTCACTACTGGGGTGATGGGTACTAAAAGCCTAGACTTCACTACAACACAATACAGGCATGTAAGAAATCTACACTTGTACCTCCCAAATATATAAACATTTCTTAAAATTTTTTTAAAGGAATAATAGTCATCAACTTCATTATCTGGGCTTCCACTCTTTTAATTCACATAAATAAATTATACTTGTATTGTTTTATAAGCTTAGAAAATGCTTTTACCTAAATGACTCCAGTTCATCCTTATAACAGTCCTATCATCTTTCCAAAAATAATAATGTTCTGTAATCCCAGCACTTTGGGAGGCCGAGGTGGGCGGATCACAAGGTCAGAAGATCAAGACCATCCTGGCTAACACAGTGAAACCCCATCTCTACTAAAAATACAAAAAAATTAGCCGGGTGTAGTGGCGGGCGCCTGTAGTCCCACTACTCGGGAGGCTGAGGCAGGAGAATGGTGTGAACCTGGGAGGCGGAGGTTGCAGTCATCTGAGATTGTGCCACTGAACTCCAGCCTGGGCAACAGAGCAAGACTCCACCTCAAAAAAAAAAAAAATAAAACAACAATAATAATAATGTTAACATATAGTACTTTATATGTCCCAGGCACTATTTATTGTGTCTTATGTGCTGTAGTCCTAAATTCACTTAGTCATATAGCTCTGTGAGGTAAGTACTATTATTATGCTCATATTACTGACCCAGAGAGGTTAAGTAGTATGACCAAGCTCACACACCTAGTAAGTAGTGGTGCTGGTATAGAACCCAGAGAGACAGGTCTCAGACTCTGAGCTCTGAACCTCTATTCTATGGTGACTACATATAAGGCAATTAAAGCTTATGAACCCTCTAACAGGCAACAGTGAGGAAGTGCCAGAACCAGGACTCAAATCCAGGTCTGTCTGCCTCCAGAGCCCCCAGCAGATTTTTCTGACCTGCTGTCTTGCACATCCAAGTAATCTAATAGAAATAGCTTTGAGTTGATGGTTAGCAGTAAAACAGAATAATCAGTCAACTGCTGGGTGACCTTGGGCAAATCACTTTACCTCCATGCTTCACTTGAAAAATTAGGGGATCACACTCATTTGAGCTTTGATATCCTGTAATTCTGGGCCACTGTTTTCCTATACTGAATTGTCTGCAGCAATGCTGTTTGAAGAAAAGGGACATGGGTCTCTTAAGGCTCAATGTCAGTCCACACTATACCACCCTTTAAGGAAAATGCTGAAAAACGCCTCTCTTTACCTGATAAAACTCTACATGTTCTACAAGATGCAGCTCAAACGCATAGCAGCTAGAAGCACAGCCATGTCTCTGAAGACCTCTCCAGCATACAGCCTCTTTCTCTTATCATTACTGGTAAGAATTACTCACTCGCTGCTCCATCATGCTGCAATACTCAGTTCATGCCTGTATAACAGCATTCACTGACATTAGGAGTGTATGTGAGTGTCACTAGAAGTTCCTCCAGGACACAGTCTCCATTTTATTCCTTCATATTCTCAGTAAATTATATTAGGCTGACCATATGTAAGTGACGATATTTTATCATCTTTGACCTACACAAATGGCAATTTCACATGTTTCAACTTACAAGATGCTCATTAAATATAACCATATTTGCTGTTGTGCAACATACCCACTCCTGGAAAAGCTCATGTTCTACAAGAAGAGTCAGCCAGATATTTCTGAAAAGAGCCACACAGTAGCTATTTTAGACTTTATATGCCATAGAGTCCCTGACCCAACTATTCTTTTTTCGCCATTGTCACAAGAAAGCAGCCATGAAAAATCAGTAAACAAATGAGTATGGCTGCATTCCAATAAAACCACATCTATAAAAACAGACTAGACTCAAGAAAAAAACAGAAAATCTGCATAGACCTATAACAAGTAGTAAAGAGATTGAATTAGCAATCAAAAAAGCTTCTTACAAAGAAAAGCTCAAAATCAGATGGTACCCTGATGAACTCTACCAAGTATTTAAAGAATAACTCATACCATTTATTTACCAACACTTCCAGAAAATAAAAGAGGAAGGAACAATTCCTAACTCACTTCATGAAGCTAATGTTACCCTAATACAAAAAAAAGGACATCACAAAAAAATCTACAGACCAATGTCTCTTAAGAATATAGATGTAAAACTCCTAAAAAGCAAACACACAAACAAACAAACAAAACTAGCAAATCGAATCCAGAAATATATAAACAGGAGTATGTGCAACGACCAAGAAGGATTTATCCCCTTTGGGAGGCCAAGGTGGGAGGATCACAAGGTCAGAAGATCGAAGCCATTCTGGCTAACATGGTGAAACTCCATCTCTACTGAAAATACAAAAAATTAGCCTGATGTGGTGGCAGGTGCCTGTAGTCCCAGCTACTTGGGGAGGCGGCTGGAGAATGGTGTGAACCCTGGAGGCAGAGCTTGCAGTGAGCGGAGATAGCGCCACTCTGCACTCCAGTCGGGGCCACACAGTGAGACTCCATCTCAAAAAAAAAAAAAAAAAAAAAAAGAAAGAAAGAAGAAGGATTTATCCCAGAAATGCAAGGTTGATTTAGCATCTGAAAATCTGAAATTCAATGTAAATACACCTTATTAATAGAAAAAAGGACAAAAACCACATGATCAACTGAATAGATACAGAAAAAGCATTTAACAAAATTCAACACCCCTGTATAATAAAAGCACTCAGTAACATAAGGGTCAGGCATAGTGGTTCACACCGGTCACCCCAACAATTTGGAAGGCTGAAGCAGAAGGATTGCTTGAGGCCAGGAGGTTGAAACCAGCCTGGGCAACAGAGCAGGACCCCATCTCTGAAAGCAAAATAAATAAATAAATAAATTAGCTGGGCATGGTGGCATGCTTGTAGTCTCAGCTACTCAGGAGGCTGAGGTGGGAGGATTCCTTGGACCCAGGAACTATGATCACACCACTTCACTCCAGCCTGGGTGACAGAGTGAGACCCTATGAAAAATAATAATGGTCAAAAGAAATACATTTAAACAAACTAGGAATGGAAGGGAACTTCCTTACCCTGATAAAGGGCATCTACAAAAAGTCACAACTAAATTCATACTTAATATTGAAAGACTGAATGTTTTCCTCCTAAGATTATGAACAGGACAAGGATGTCTACCCTCATGTCTTCTATTCTATCCTACTCTATTCTAGCCCAGCCAATTATGTAAGAAATATAAAATAAAAGGTGTCCACATTGGGGAAAAAAAAAAAAAGAAATAATACTATCTCTATTTGGAGATGACATGATCTTGATAAAGGAAATCTTAAGAAATCCATTAAAAAAATAAAACTAATAAACAAGTTCAGCAAGGTAGCAGGATATGAGCTCAATATACAAAAGCCTGTTGTATTTTGAAACACTGGCAACAATCTGAAAATAAAATTAAGAAAATAATTCCACTTACAGCAGCATCAATAAAGTATTGAGGAATAAATTTAAGAAAAGAAGTGCAAAACGTATTTCTCTGGAGGAAATTAAAGAAGACCTCAATAAATGGAAAGACATCCCATGTTCCTGGATCAAAAGACTTAATATGGTTAAGAGGGCAATACACTCTAAATTAATATACATAGTCAATGCAATTCCTATGAGACAGTGTAGGATGCCAAGAAACAGATAAGTAGAATCTGAAACATAAGAGAAGTCTTAGATAGACTGGAAGAAGAACCACTTTCTTAACCACACACAGCAAAAGCTAATGAACAATTTAGGAATTTGTAAATTAATAATCATAACCATTATATATAATCTTACGCTAACTGAACAATAAACCCTGTACAATCCTCATTCCAAAATTTGAACTCAGTTTTCTCAACTAACCCTCTTTGCCATATCCATGAAATACAGAGTTAATCTTTCTGGGGTATGGTCTGAGATAGCTATCATGATTGAGTGGACCCTCCCTGACAAACAAAATCACTTCTTTGTTGCCAAAGACGGCTGATAGAACCATTTTCGAATAATGCTTTAGCTCATTTCAGTGCAGGAATGATAAGCATTATCCAAGTAGGAGTGGTCACATGGAAAATGAGTATTCTTACCATCAGAATGGTTTTCTTGGGGCTAAAGGAGTTGCCTAGCTGGAAGGAACTATGTATGTCTTCTCATTCACTCAACATATATTGAGTGTTTGCTAGATACTGAAGACAAGGCAAAGAACAAGCCTCAATTCTTGCTCCAACCCTAGAATTTGTAATCTAACTTAAATATCATCTAATTTGGCGGTTCTCAACAAGGGGCAATTTTATATCCCAGGGAGCATTTGGCAATATCTGGGGACACTGTTGGTCACAATCAGGGAACTGCTACTGGCATCTACTGAGTAGAAGGCAGCGATGCTTCTAACATTCTGCAATGCACAGGACAGCCTTCAACAACAAACAACTATCTAGCCCATAATTTCAATAATACCCTGATTAAGAGACTTGATCAATCTCAGTCTCCCCATTTTACAGAAGAAATTGAGGCCCATGTAATGACAGGCCCAAGATCATCAAGCATCCAGATTTCCTGGTTTCATTCTGCGTTCGGTAGGTTTCCAGTTTCCCTTTTTGAACCGAGATTCAAGGCTCATTTTGATATGTTTTCTGCTCTCTAAAAGCAATAAGCTCTGCAGCAGTGCCTTAATGGAAAACTGCTTTCACCAGCAATAGAAAAGCACTCATATTCAATCTGTGTGTGTGCCACTAGAAATGGGCACTAGATGTGAGTGACAGAGCTGCCTTGGCAAGGTTAGCTGTGGCCTCTAGACTTTGTCTGAAAGTAAAGATGCCATAAAAAATAAAAAATAAAAAAACAAACAAACATGGACTTAGAAGTTTCATTTATACATGCTTTTTTTTTTTTTTTTTTTTTTAGACAGGGCTCATTCTGTTGCCCAGGCTGGAGGGCTGGACTGCAGCACTGGAGTGGCACGATTGGAGTGGCATGATTATAGCTCACTGGAACCTCAAATTCCTGGACTCAAGTTATCCTTTCGCCTCAGCTGGGACTACAAGAATGTGCCACCATACTGACTAATATAATTTTTTTTTCTTAAAGTTGGGGTCTTGCTAGCATTCCTTCCTTTTCTTGTTCATTCACAGATTCAACAAAAGCACACTGAGCCCCCGTGTGTGCTGGGCACGAGGCTAGAAACTAGAGGCATCATGATGAGTAATAAATGTGTAGTCCCTGCCTTCAAGAGCTCACAGATAAACAAGAGACAGACAAGTAAATCAGGCATCATCACACATTGACATAGAAGCACAGACAGAGGCAAATACAGGATGGAATGGGGGTATGCTAGTCAGGGTTATTGGTTGCAAGCAACAAAAATTGATTTTAGCTTAGTTGACCCCAAAAAATGAAGGTACAGGAAAGATACAGGGAACTCACAGAAGCACCAGACAGCCTGAAGATGAAGGCTCATAAAACAGCAGGAGAAGAGATGCAGCAGCAACTAGTGCCTCAGTCTCAAAACTACCAGTGGTAAAGACCCTACAGCCAGAATGGGGGTACAGTAGCTGTTGGAATCTAACAACATTACTCCAGCACTAGACATGTTAAGTTGCACTGAACTCCTGACCCCACGCCCATGGAACCCACATGTTGCTGTCACAGTTGTGCCAGAATGGCTTCTCCACTGTCTCAGCCTTTTTTAGCTTTCCGGATACTGAAACAATCTTTGGATTCAGTTATGCTAGGTGACTCATCCTCACTCCAGCTGCAAGGCATGCTGGGATGGTAAGCGTCTAACCTGTTGAGTTTCTACAGTCAGAGGCAGACTGCATCACCCACCACCAAAAAAAACTTCTGGAAAGGGGAAGTCTTCCTTCCAGGCCTTGGTGAAATGCCACCTTCTCAGTGAGACCACTCTGTTTAAAACTCTGATATCTCCCTCCCCTGGAATCTTTATTACCCATGATATACTTTTCCCATGACTCTTATCACCATGTCAAATTCTATATGTCTATTTATTTACGTGTTTGTCTCTTCTTTGTCAAATTCAAGTTCCAGAGGGAAGGAATTTGTGTCTGGTTTTTCACCGCTGCATCTTTAGTGTTTGGAACATAGCAGACCCTCAATAAATATTGTCAAACAAATGAGTGAGTGAATGAATTCTCCAAACATGGGGAGATCGAAGATCCTGAGAATCCAGAATTTCAACAAATGCTCACTACAAAGAGCCTATGGGAAAGATGCATACGATAACTTAGCTTGGGAGTGAAATCAGAGAGAGCCTGGAGGAAGTGATACCGGAGCTGACTCTTCAGAAAAAGCAGTGCAGACAGCTCAAGATCAGGAGAGCAAGATTTAAGCAATTATATTGGATTCCAAGAATGTGTTGTTTCATGGTTTGGCATGGTTCCAGGATGCTTCTCTGTCAAGCTCCTGCATCTTTTTTTTGTATGAGGGAGGCATAGGCTTGGACCAGTGCAGCAGCAAGCTTG
Organism: Rhinopithecus roxellana; assembly: GCF_007565055.1. Lineage (NCBI taxonomy): Eukaryota > Metazoa > Chordata > Mammalia > Primates > Cercopithecidae > Rhinopithecus > Rhinopithecus roxellana. The sequence continues at coordinate 45,781,242 of NC_044568.1, forward strand.
ACTATGAGAGGCCAAGATTCAGAACTTAAAGGTCAATGGAGTCTAACCCACAACATCCAAGAGTTGCACTGGTGGGCTAGAGGAGTCCCTTGTTGACTAGAATTGTAGGTTCTTTTTTTTTTTTTTTTTGAGATGAAGTCTCTCTCTGTTGCCCAGGCTGGTGTGCAATGGAGTGCAGTGGTGCAATCTTGGCTCACTGCAACCTCTGCCTCCCGGGTTCAAACCATTCTCCTGCCTCAGCCTCCCAAGCAGCTGGGACTACAGGCATGTGCCATGATATCTAGCTAATTTTTGTATTTTTACTAGAGACAGGGTTTTACCATGCCTGGCTAATTTTTTTGTAGAGATGGGGTCTCACTATGTTGCCTAGGCTGGTCTCAAACTCTGCCTACCTTGGCCTCCCAAAGTGCTGGGATTACCGGCATGAGCCACTGCACCTGACCAACAATGGTGGGTTCTAAAGAACATCTGGAGCCTTAAACAAAAAGCTGTTACTTTGAACTTTATTTGGGGAAAAGCAACCAGAGCAGTGAGAGAATAAATAATGATCACGCCTATGAGGCAAATGAGTTTTTCTCCGGTTTAAAGGTGCTTGTGTTATTATCTGGATAGCTTTTTGTTTAAGTGATTATGTTGCCATAGAACTTTTTGTAATTCATCAAAATTCATAGGATATGGAAGGCCAGAAAAAAAAAAAAAGTAGGTGGTAGGGTTATTACTTGAAGTTCAATTCAATAAATATAATTTATTTTTCTATAGAGTCCTTTCTACAAAACAGTGCCAGCGGCTTTACAGTCCAACAAGACCGAGTTTGAATGACTTAAGTTATTTGCTTTCAGACCAAATGGACTTTTATGAACATTTTGACTTCCCCCCTGCACTAAATGAAGTGATATACAGCTTTTCTCGACATAATTTCTGTCACTGCCATTATCTTTCCTTGCTCCAGCTCTTTTGCAGAGCTCCAAAATGACATAAAGCGATAATTTCTGCCATATTTCCCCTCATGAAGGGGATCACTTTTGCTTTTTACGGTTGATCACTTCAGAAGGACCTTTTACAAGGTGCTGAGTGGTACAATGGGGAAAAAAGGAGCTGATGAGGACAAGACCCTAAAGACGGTGCCTAGAATTGTCTCCTCTGTCACATTCAATGGACTCAGCTAAAACTGTCGGGCAGACAGTATTGTAGATGTTGGGAGTGCAGACGTGAGCCACATACAGCCTTGTCACCTTGTGCCTTATCTCATCTCCTTATGACATTCAAATAAATAGTAAAGGAAAGGCAATTTACATCTTTGCTGCAGTTTCTGCTGAAAATAACAAAGGGGAAAAGACTTTCATAATGCATAGCAAAACTCAAAAATCCTTTCTCCAGCCTCTCTCCCTCCTCATTCTGTGCTCCCTAACGTCCCCTCATAAATCAACCCCCTGCAATCTTTCTGTTTTCTCTTTTCTCCGTACTCAGGCTCAACCTTCTGGCTTCCTCAAGTCTTCCTTTTCTACTGTCACCTAGATACAAGAAAAGAGAGTGAGTAAGGTGAGCCTAAGGCAGAAAAAAATTGCAAAGATTTATAATTTAATATATTTTCTCCCTTCTAAGAAAGCACAGTTATGTTTTGGTTAAACCTAGAGTGTAAAATATGTTATCACCAAGACTTCCTGTCTGCTTATAAAGAAGACTTTGGGACGGGCACAGTGGCTCAGGTCTGTAATCCTAGCACTTTGGGAGGCCAAGGCTGGCAGATTACCTGAGGTTGGGAGTTCAAGACCAGCCTGACCAACATAGAGAAACCCCGCCTCTACTAAAAATAATTAGCCTGGCATGGTGGTGGGCCCCTGTAATCCCAGCTACTCAGGAGGCTGAGGCAGGAGAATCACTTGAACCCAGGAGACAGAGGCTGTGGTGAGCTGAGATTGCGCCATTGCACTCCAGCCTGGGCAGCAAGAGTGAAAGTCCCTCTCAAAAACAAAAATAAGCCTTAGAATTGGAAAGGAAAAAAAAAGGCAAAGAAAACACCTGTGTTTAATTTACCATGAGCAAAGATTTAATGACCTCAAATGTGACCCAGTGACACCTCTTTCTCTGTGACAGTGGTGAAAAATCCTCAAAATAAATAGGCCTGCTTTTTCCTAATTCCCTTAGCCAACGACCAGTTCATTCAAATAAAGCTAGGAGTCCAGCTGACATTTTTTAAAACTGTGCTAAAACACATATAACATAAAACTTACCATCTTAACCATTTTTAAGTGCACAGTTCAGTGGCACCAAGTGCATTCATACTGTTGCACAACCATCACCATCATCCATCTCCAGAACATTTTCATCATGTCCAACTGTAACTCTGTGCTCATTAATCAATCACTCCCCATTCATTCCTTCCCCCAGCCTCTGGAAAACACCTTTCTCCTTTCTTTCTCTATGAATTTGAATACCCTAGATTGCTCATGTAAGTGGAATCATCCAGTATTTATTCTTTTGTGGTTGGCTTATTTCCCTTGGCATATAACGTCCTCAAGATTCATCTGCGTTATAGCATGTATCAGAATTCCCTTAATCCGATAATCCTAGCTAGCCCTTTGGGAGGCCCAGGTGGGAGGATCACTTGAGGCCCAGAGCTCGAGGCCAGCCTGGGCAACATAGTGAGACCCCATATCAACAAAAGAAAAAAGAAAGAAAGAATCCCCTTACTTTTTAAGGCCAAGTAATATTCCATTGTATGTATCGATCACTTTTTGTTTAGCTGTTCATCAGCTGATGGACACTTGGATGGCTTCCATCTCTTAGCTATTGAAAATAGTGCTGCTATAATATGAACATGGGAGTACTTAAGTCACCATTTTTTTGTCCAACACAGAAGTCTGGAGTCCATTTTGTTCCTGCTGGATTTTTGTTGGGTAGAAAAATGGCAGCCATAAACATTGAGTGTTCCAACTCTTTACTCATGATTGAAGTGGATTCTTTGTGGGCACTCAATAACCCATATCTCTGTTCTCTAAGAACTGCCTCCTCATCCATAGGTTGAGATGCTGCAGTTCTTTCCATTGTAAGAGACTCCACCCACTGGACACAGGAGGTTGGATAAGAAAAAATCTCTGACCAGGGGAAGCCAAATCATTGGCTGAGATGAGCCAATTAAGCTATTTCCCTCAGTAATCTGGAACTGAACTCACTGAGAGGCTGGGTTATTTAGTTTTGAATATCAGACTTGTATAGTATGTAAATTCAGAGCCAGGGGACCATGCTTGGAGCAGTCACTCCACCAGCCCTCCAAGGTGGAAAATGGAGAAAACCCATCTACGAGAGAAGGGTAAAGCCCTATACAGAGAGAAAGAAAAGAGACATTCTCTGGCCTGAGAAAGCCAAGAAAGTTATACCCCCAGAGAAAGGAACAGAGACTCAAATAGAAGGAATCTGCCTCTGATGCCACTGACTTTCCTGATCCTGAAAGACTGTATTTCCCATTCCAGGGTTCCATGACAGCCCTATGTGTCCTTCCAAAACAGTTCCTGATTTGCTTAAGGTATTTTGAGTGACTTCTCTTCTCTGTAACCCATTGTGTCAAGATAATCTATTGAGATATTAATTTCTGGCTTATTTCTCAGCTAGGGGAAGGAAAGATGAAAAAGTAGTGTTCTTTTTCTCCTCACCTGCTGGAAGAAGAGCTACATTTTTGTTTCTGTTTTATTGTTCTGAGATCACACTTCCAATATGGTAGCCACTACCCACATGTGGCCGTTGAGTGCTTGATATGTGATCCACTCAAATTGAAATGTGGCTTAAGTGCAAAATACACATTGGATTTCAGTGACTTAACACTAAAAATTGATGTAAAATATCTCACTAATAATGTTATACTGATTGCGTGTTAAAATGGTTATATTTTGAATATAGTGGGTTAAAGAAAATACATTATCAATATAAATTGTATCTACTTTTTAAAAATGACTACTAGAAAATTTTAAATTTATGTGGCCCAAGTTATATATATCTCTGGGACAGTGCCAATCACAGGCCTAGACTAGTTTTTAGGGAAGAGTAAGATGTCACAGCATCTTTGAATTATATGAGCTCTTCTGATCAAAGCCAGGTCTACAGTCAGCAGGTCAGACTGACTGTGGAATTAAGCTGAAGTTGCTACAGAGGAGAGAGGAGGGAAGGGCCGGTACTGTGAGTGGAGGAAGAAATTGTGCCACTCTGGGAAAGAACTGGAGTTCTTAGGACTGAGAGGGTGGAGGGAGACAGATTCTATGAGTGCTGGAGACATGTGTTCTTCTCCCTTGCAGTGCCCCGAAGGAAGTAAACCTCTGATGGGGTAATGCTTGGATCCTAGGGTTGATCACCAAGAACCATGACCTACAGGCTCTACGAAGGTCTCTGAATCTAAGCCACAGCTCACTCAGCTCGGCCACTGTAGGGAGTATCTCTAAAACAAACAGCTGAGGACAAAAGCCCTCCTGGAACCAAAATAACCTTCAGGATTTGGTACAATCCCATGGGGTGGGAGAAACAGCCCAGTGATGACAGATTCTGCACCTCTCATCAGTCATGTGGGTGGGGTCTCAGAGCCAGATTTAATTTAATTTAGATAAATGAAGAAATGTAAAGTTTTCTGTATCCTGGCACTGTGGAGCAAAGTCACGTCTGTTTCACAAATAATCTTCGTCTAAGGCAGTTATGCACCTGCAAGTCTTCAAAAATTTATTCAGGGCATCTGAGGCCAAAGGCCCCTGGGCCTCTATGCCTCTGACTGACTGCAGGACTTCTTTCCCATAGCCTCCAGCCTGAAGCATTAGGACCCCTGCTTTCCAGGTAGATACATCTTCTTAGGAATACGCTCAGAAGTTAAAGGAGCTAGAAGCCAAGAGAATCCCTACTAATGCAGAAGGAAACCACCATCCTGAAACCTCTGAACTAAGAAAGGTCCTTAGGGATAATATAGCCCACCTCCCTTCTTTTACTGTGAAGAAATCGAAGTCTGGATGAGAGGTAGGGAGGGCTTGCTCGAGGACATGAGGCAATAATCAGACCTCTAATTAGAAGACAACCCTTTTTATACTCACCCGAGCATCTCAAATGTTCCTGTAGCCCTGTCCTCAACACTGCAACCTCAGATCTTTCCCTTTCCAAAGAAGTCAGTTTGTAAGATTCCAGGCAGAGCCCTTCTAGCCATATAACATGCAGATATCTAATTTGAGATGTTGAAACTCTACAAGGAGGAAATTAACTTTTTAAGAATTATGCACACGTACACATATTGTATTAAGATGTAACTTAGTACAGCTGCTGTAGCTGCTATCACTGAGAACCAGAAGAAGGTGTTTTAAATATGAAGTGTATTATTGTCTCATGAAACAATCTGTAATAAGCAATTCAGGGTTAGTAAGGAGGCTCCAGAGTGCTTGTGGCCAAGGACCTTTCCATCTTGTTGTTCTTCCACACACAGGGTATTGCCCTTGTCCCTCTGGTCCAAGACAGCCCATCCTCATGCCGCCATTCCCCGCAGTGGGAGTGGAGGAAAAGGAAGAAATGTGGACAGGGTATCCCCGCCCTTTAAAGACATGACCCTGAAGTTGCTCAAATCACTTTTGCTCACACCCATGGAGCAGAACGTATTCACATGGACACACCTCACTGCAAGGGAGACCAGAAAGTCACCTTTATTCCAAGAAACCATGTACGTAAGAAAAAGTTTCTTGCTATAGAAGAATAAAATTATGGATGTGGGAGACAACTAGTGGTCTTTTTCACATACTCTTGTATGTAAAAGAGTATGCAGCTGCTCATGGACCCATACCCACACATAAACACACATGCTCAAATAGAAACACACACTTACATAGCAATCCATGCACTTGAGACCCACACTCATGTATATGCACTCACATTCAAATATACACACACTGCAGTCCTTTGCACATTTGTATATCCATTTATACATTGATTCATAGGCATACACATACACCAATGTGATGGTGCCTCTAACACACACAGAGAGGAAGAGAGAGAGAGAGAGAGACCCTGCAAAACCTACAATTCTACTCTGCAATGTAATAGGGATCACATCCCAGTCTTCATATGTCTCCATTCATTGGAAATGCCCTGTGTTCTGTGTTTAGGACACATTCTTTTTTTTCACCATTAATATACTTAGAAGGGCATTTAGAACAAGATTAAAGCAGCACAACAGAATGTAAAACAAAATGATATATCATGGAGGTCCACATCCATAACCACTAAGGTAGCTGATACCTCAGCCTGTCTATTGGCAGTCTGTCCACTGCATACTTGGGCCTGCCCTGCTCTTCAGAAGGACATGTAATATACTAGCACCAACTAGCATAGAAGACCTCTAAGACTTCTAAAACCAACTACTATGGGAAAGGAGGCAGAATTAAAAGCAAGCCTAGGATAATGTGAAATATTCTGGGTCACTGCACATTGCCTGACATGTAATATCTGTTGGATGGATGGATGGATGGATGGATGGATGGATGGATGGATGGATGGATGGATAAATGGATAGATGCATTAACAGATAGCATAGAACATTCTGCACTCCACCCCGACTTCACTTCTACAACTCAATCCCCTGGCACAGTACCAGGCACACAGTAGGTACTCAAACACTAGTTAAGCCAACTGGCTGGTTGATGGGATGGATGGATAAATAATTCATAACCTTTTCCATCCTTCTTGGAAAATGAGTGTTTGTCCCAAGCAACATTTTGGATTAAGTAAAGCAAATTACAGGGGAGGAGAGGAACTAGCATTTATTGACAATTTGTATGTTCCAGGCTCAACAGTTACATGGACATGAGATTGAATTCTCAAAAGTCCATAAGTAGGCTCTTTTATTATCTTTCCCATCTTACAGTTTATGATGGTTAAATTAATGTGTCAACCTGACTGGAATAAGAGATGCCCAGGTAGCTGGTAAACATTACTTTTGGATGTGTCTGTGAGGGTGTTTCCAGTAGAGATTAGCATTTGGATCAATGGACTGAGTAAAGAAGACAGCTTTCCCCAAAGTGGGTGGGTATTATCCAATCTGTTTACAGTCTAATAGAATAAAAAGAAGGAGGAGGTGTGAATTTGCTCTCTTCTTGAGCTGGGACATCTATCTTTTCCTGCCCTCAGACAACACAGCTCTTACTTATTGGATTTTGGGACTCAGACTGGGGCTTATACCATTGGCCTTCAAGCTGGGTCTGAAACCATAGCACTGGCTTTCTTACATCTCCAGCCTGCAGATGGTAGATTGTAGAATCTTCAGTTTCCATAATCATGTGAGCCAATCTTTCACAATAAACCTGTCTGTTTATATATATACCCTATTGGTTCCATTTCTATGGAGAACTCTGATTCATACACAGTTGATAAAACTGAGGCACAAAAAGATTAAGTGACTTGCCCAAGGTCACTTGCTCAAGCTAGTAAATGCAGAGCAGGGATTTGAACCAGGGCTGTCTGTCTCCATCCTGCAATGATGCAATACTATAGAATGCTTTTCCCAATTGCAATGGGATGTCAAAACCCAGTTTGTATAACAGATGAGGGAGAGGCAGCTTTGGCTGTTTTGAAATATGAGTCACTGAGATTCCTGGAAAAGTGTCACTTGAGAAGAGGCTTTTCAGGGCCAGTACAATGATTTACTAGTCCACTGTACCATCTGAATAGTAATGCCCGGACTTCAGAGCTCTGCTGTAACCCCATCATTCTCTGTTTGTTTCCAAAGACACCTCTATGGACCACTAGACTTCCATGAAGCATGACATGAAACAATGTGGAAAACCACTGCTCTACAGGCTACTCCAGGGCTCTTCCTGGCCCTGTGCTAAGCAGCCTTCCATCCTACTACAGCAGGGATGATATTACATTCCCCAAAAGCTTCTAACCAACAGGGGGAAAAAAAGGGGGTATGACACAATAAAAAGAATCCAAACAGAACTGGGCTTTGTTGCCTCACCATTTTGGGCTTCTGTTTCTTCAGATGTACAATGGGCATACTAATGTCCACTTCAGAGGAGTGATGTGAGGATGAAATGAAATGATGTATGTGGAGTGCTCTGTGTGTGGTGCACATAAAAAATACTCAATAGAAGTCAGATAGTGGCACCAGTAGTGGAGAAAGCATCAACATATCCTAGTTTTCTGGATCTAGATGTGGTAACTCCTTCTTTTCTTTGGCTCCTCTGGCAGCATAAACTGGTTTCAAAACGTAGATTTGAATTCGCATGCTATTTATTAGCTGTGTAACCCTGGGCAAGTCACTTAACCTCTCTAAGCTTCCATTTCTGCTTTCTTAAATGTGGAGAGTGTCTTCTAACTTATGTTGTGAGAATCAAATGAGATGAAAGATGAAACGTGCCACCCAAGGAAGCATACATAAGGATTCATCTTCCCTTCCTATCGCCCAGGCTTGGGAACTCAAAGTGAAAGCTGACAGCTTCAATTCACATGAAATCCACAAGTACTTTCCTTAGGATGCAGATTTTCCCAGCCAGTTCTCACTCCTGGGTTTATCATTCTCTCCTTCCCACCAGGCTCCAAGAAGTTGGCTTCAGTTTGTCTGCTGTGTGACAACTCTCTCCTTATTATTTATTTATCTCCAAACTACCAAGGAGAGAGAGTAGGCTGGCTCTTGCTTTAGGCAGACATCCTCAGAGATACAAATTGCTCCCTTAGCCAGCTGAGACAAAGAAAGATTTGAAGCCCTGGATGAATGGACTGCAAACTCCTGCCCCACACCCTTGGCCCAGGGGAAAGGGGGGACACCCATAGCTCCATCATCCAGCTGGCATCATGGAGAAATATGAGTCACTGAGATTCCTGGAAAAGTGTCACTTGAGAAGAGGCTTTTCAGGGCCAGTACGATGATTTACTAGTCCATTGTACCATCTGAATAGTAATGCCTGGATGTCCTCGCGACACCTCCGTCATCTTGTGAAAAGAATCTCTGAGCCAGGCAGCTGGGGCAGAATCCATAATGGCAGGAGGTAATTAGCTGTCATATCTGCCTTTACTACTGCCAAAGGGGTTGGAGTCTCATGCTCCCTCCTTGGGTTTCCCATTCTGGAGTGTGTGTCTGTTTGTGTGTGTGTGTGTGTGTATGTGTAGGAAGGATGGGAGATGGGGTGTGAAGCCCTGAGCTCAACACATTTCTTTTATACACAAGAGAAACAGACAATCATGGGTCATATTTTCTGACTGCTCACTAGATTGCCAAGCATTGCCCAAAAGGCCTTTGCAAGAACTAACTCTTATAATCCTCACAACAGCCCTATGAGATAGGTATTTTAACCCACCCATTTACAGATGTAGAAACTGAGGCACAAGAAGCCCCGGCACCCAGGGCACAGAGCTGAGAAGTGGCAGAACCTGCATTTGGACCATGAACATCTGGCTGTAGAGCTCATACTCTCAATGATTGTTCAATCTCACAGCTCAAGAGAATGACTTCCACCAGGCACAGTGGCTCACACCTATAATCCCAGCACTTTGGGAGGCTGAGGCGGGTGAATCACCTGAAGTTAGGCGTTCGAGACCAACCTGGCCAACAGGGTGAAATCCCGTCTCTACTAAAAACACAAAAATTATCTGGGTATGGTGGCGTGCACCTGTAATGCTAGCTATTCGGGAGGCTGAGGCAGGAGAATCGCTTGAACCTGGGAGGTGGAGGTTGCAGTGAGCTGAGATTGTGCCAATCAATGTACTCCAGCCTGGGTGACAGAGCAAGACTCCTTCTCAAAAGAAACAAACAAACAAACAAACAAATCAAGAGAACGACTTCCAGGGTCGATCTGAAATCACCTTTGCAAAATTATGACAGTAAGAGAAAGCTGACATAGTTGGCTCCATCTTGCTTCTAACCACCAAACCATCCTTGGTCATTCCTGGGCATAGGCCAAGCCAACTTTGGAAGGAATTTAGTTTATAGCTAAACTTTGAAACAAGGATGATAATAGTATCCCCCCGCCAAACTAATCCTCTCTTTTTTCTGGGGCTGAAACTGTCTTTGTAAGACTAATGAAAGGCCACAAGATTAGGATCATGAGAGGACCATGAGCTCTGCTAAAATGTAGGCATGGTTTCTGTGATCTCTGCGAGTCATGTGGCCCGAGGTCACAAAATGTGTGACTTTCTCAATTTATCCTATGGATAACATCACTATTGCAGAACCTAAGACTGGTTTTTTAAGATGTTTTTCAGACTGAGCCCATACAGATTCATGACTCAACTGGTCCTGTAGTCCCACCCAGAGGCAGACTCAGCACATGAGGACCATTTTCCATACCCTTATGACTTCATCCCCAACCAATCAGTGGCACCCATTCCCTAGCACCCTGCCCATCAAACTGTCCATAAAAACTCTAACCTCCAGGCCTTCAAAAGGACTGATTTCAGTAATAACACCATCTTCCATCCATGTGGCTGGCCTCGTGTTAATAAAACTCTCTCTCTGCTACAATGGCACAGTTTCAGTGAACTGATTTTGTTTGTGCAGTGACCAGAAGGAACCCCTCGGGCAATTACACATCCACGGAGTCCAAGTTCCCTTAAGTACTAAGACCCTGTCTGGAAGGCAAACATGCATTTTTATATGCCTGCTCCTTCAGCAAACATGCTCTAAGTACCTGTGATGTGCCTGGCGCTGGGCTGGGCACACATCTCATGCAGATGAATTGGATCAAGATCCTGTACAGAAAGAACAGTCGGAAGGACTAGACACATGCACGTAATCGTCATAACATAATAGTCATTTTGCACTGATTTACTTCAATGGCACCACCACCTTAGGAAGTAGGTGCAGTTATTAGCCCCATTCCACAAATGACAAAAGTGAGATACAAAACTTTATCAATTTGCTCAGGATTATAGTTAGCAAGTGGCAGAGGCAGAAATGGGAATAAGGCATGTAGCCACAGAGCCTCCCTTGGCTCCTGTCCCCCATCCACATAGGGCAGAATGTGGTAAGGCCATAAGGCTGTCCAAATAAAGTGCTCACGGTAGTTTACAAAGGGACCCAGGGAAGGCTTTCCAGATCCAATACTACTCATGGGGTCTTGAAGGACAAGGAGGATTTGGACAGAAGGGGAAGGAGGAGGATGAGCATTCAGACAGATGAAACCATGAATAAACAGATGAAGATGGAATACCTTGTGGGCTTAGTAGGCAGACAGGGTGCCGCCCAGCTTCACTGGCCAGTGGGGAGAGTCCTGGAAGAGAAGGATGGTAAGAGAGGCGCAAGCACTAGGCTGAGACCATTAGACTGAGCTACCAGCAAGTTGGGAGTCACTGGGGTCTTGGAGCAGAAGAGAGCCTGCTCAGATCGATGCTCTGGGGGTGGGGTATAATGTGGGCAGAGGCACAGGAAGGGAGGGACTGAGGCCCCAGGAAGGGATGGAAAGGAAGGTGCAGGCTCTTGTTATAAAAGATTATGTGAAATTTGAGGAAGACAAGGGATAAGGGAGGCGAGGAAGGGGATGAAACCCAAGACAAAGAAGATGAAAGAAGAATAAAGAAAAGACAAGAAGAAGGGGGAGGGAAAGGAAAGAAGAAAAACAAGGAAATGCCTCTTATCAGGGTGCCAAGTACATGCATTCTCAGTGTTCTCCCTAAGTATATGGCTCACGCAGCTGGGGACAGGTACACACTAGAGATGACATGGGGCATAAAAGTTGCAGTAGAGAAAGGGGCTCTGGAGGGCGAGGGTGAGGGAGAGGTAGTTAGATTGAGTCTCCTCCAGAAGGTAGAGATTAGGGCAAAGATTAGAAGGTGGTGAAAGAATGGGCCATGAGGGTGTCTAGGGCAAGAGTTTGCCAGGCAGAAGGAACAGTTCTTGCAAAGGCCCTGAGATGGGAGTGTAAATGGTACTTCAGCAGCAATGCCAGAGTGGCTGGAGAAGAGCAAGTGGAATGGGAGTGGTAGAAAATGTGGTCGTAGAGCTACTGGGAGTTGGGGGTGGGGGCGGGAACAGACTATGAAGGCTCTTATAAGCTGTTGTCAGGACTTCGGCATTTACTCTAAGTAAAACAATAAGCCTGCTTTCCTAACATGTCAGAAAACTGGGTATATTAGTCCATTTTCACACTGTTGATAAAGACATACCCGACACTGGGTAATTTACAAACAAAAAGAGGTTTAATGGACTCACGGTTCCACGTGGCTGGGGAGGCCTCACAATCATGGCAGAAGGTGAAAGGCATGTCTTACACAATGGCAGACAAGACAGAATGAGAACCAAGCAAAAGGGGAAAAATCGTCAGATCTCTCGAGACTTATTCATGACCATGAGAACAGTACGGGGGAACCACCCCCACGATCCAATTATCTCCCAGTGGGTCCCTCCCACAACATGTGAGAATTATGAAAGCTACAATTCAAGATGAGATTTGAGTGGGGACACAGCCGAACCATACCACTGGGCTGCACTGGGTCCCATTTCCCCCAGAGCAACAGGTGCCGGGACCTCAGTATCAGCCATCTCCTTCCTTAGGCATTTGCTTTCCATTTTGCTTCAGTCCCCTCTATTCCCTATTACCTCCCATCCTGGCATGCTTCACTCACTTATGTTTCTTATATGGTCCCTGTAAACATTTAAGGTTGCAATTCCTGTTGTGCAGATTAATGCCTCAGGCATCCTTAGGAATGGACTTCCTTTGAATGAAAAGTTGGTTCTGGTTTGCAGAGAAAACAAATGCATCATGGGGACCCCTGTTAGCCTGGACTGATGCTGGCTGGGTGCCAAGTGGTTAGAAGCAAATTGGGTCTGGTGTGGAAAGATCCATCATGACCCCCATCTTGTCAACCTGCCTCATACTTCAGAGACTCCTCCTACACTCTGTCTTTGCGAGAGCTCAGCACTGATGTGGGGCTTAATTAAAAGAACACCATATGCTGGCTTCCTTCACTGGGGATGAATGTGCTGGGCTGAGAAGCAGACATGGGATTCCCCGGGCTTCTCAGCAAGGCTATCAAGCTGTCATGTTGTCAGAGCTGGGGATATGGGCATTTGGAACGTAATGTAGCTTAGGACAGAAAGGTCTTTGAAACTGATGTATCTTCACATGGGGCAGCTTTGGTGTTGTCTTCATCAAGGAAACTGAGGCTCAGGGAGTAAAATTTATCACCCCAAGTGAACATAACTCTTAAGGAGCAGAGGAGGGACTGGAGCTCAAATCTGTGTCTCCACAGCATTTGTTCTTCTGCCTGACATCAAGCTGCAAAACCCAAAGACCTCCCATAGTGACAAGATTCCTCCCATCACCTCAGGGTCACATCGTGGCTGTGCCATAGCAGTTCATTGATTTGGATGCTTTTATGGTAATTCAGAATTCATGATATTTTGGCCAAAACTGAAGTTTATCTGCATGTCATAAAGAAAAAAATGGCCTAGCAAATGAGAGGTGAAAATAAGATTATCTTCTCTTCTGGACATATGCAAGGCATGTGCTCTTTGAAAAGCTCATGCATCTGAAATTGCATTCTTTTGAAGAAATGGTCCCCTAAGGCCGGACACAGTGGCTCACGCCTGTAATCCCAACACTTTGGGGGCGCCGAGCAGATGGATCACATGAGGTCAAGAGTTCCAGACCAGCCTGGCCAACATGGAGAAAGCCCATCTCTACTAAAAATACAAAAAATCAACTGGGTGTAGCGGTATATGCCTGTAATCCCAGCTACTTGTGGGGCTGAGGCATGAGAATCGCTGGAACTGAGGAGGCGGAGGTTGCAGTGAGCGAAGATCGCGCCACTGCACTCCAGCCTGGGCGACAAAGCGAGACTCTGTCTCAAGAACAAAAACAAATGATCCTTAAAACCATTGACATAGGACTTAAGAGTGCTAGTTTTGGCAACGGATTAATTGTCCATTAGCTGATGGCATTTGGAGCTGGAAGAACTGTCCCACTCTGCCCCACAGATGGTCCTACTCTGTCCACCTTGGAAGGATGGCAAAGCTGACTCCCAATTAGCCTTCATCTGCTGCCCTGGGAGAGAGCAGTTCCTCCCAGTATGATTGAGGCCTTTAAAGGACTTTTGGGAATCAGAGCTTTCCCACATAATAGATTACTAGAGCTCTTTCTGAAAAAAAAAAAAGGGGGGACAAATTACAAACAATTAATGAAGCAAGAGCAACATTTACAGTCAGATGAATTCTTTTCCTGAACCTCCCGATTACATGAGCCATTAACACTTCTGGGGTGGAGAAAGAAACCCCCAACGTGAGTACAGAAGGGAAGATGTTCGCTGGGGTCACCTGTGGCATTACACTCCCTGGCAAAGCCCCTTGAAATTCCACACACCACTCATGCCTGTAATCCCAGCACTTTGGGAGGCGGAGGTGGGTAGATCACTTGAGGTCAGGAGTTCAAGACCAGCCTGGCCATCATGGCAAAACCCTGTCTCTACCCCAAATACAAAAACTAGCCAGGCATGGTGGCGGGCACCTGTAATCCCAGCTACTCGGGAGGCTGAGGCATGAGATTCGCTTGAACCCAGGAGGCAGAGGTTGCAGTGAGCCGAGATCGCATCACTGCACTCCAGCCTGGGTGACAGAGCCAGATTCCATCTCAAAAAATTAAAAGAAAGAAAGAAAGAAAGAAATTTCACATACCAGCATTCCTAAGATAACAAACAAAAAAGCCAAATAAAAAGCTTCTGCTAGTTCAGAATCACATAAGCAAATACAAGAAACCCAAGAAATCCTTGATGTTTTGCCTTCTTAAGAAGACCTACTGTTTTAATTCGAGTTAGCATATTCATTGCCCTTATGCAGCTGCGTGATGCTAAGTACAAATGAATGGGATTTACTCATTATAGAAGACCCAGCAGGAAAGTCTCTACTTAGCAACACTATGTTAATTTAAGTTTGGCTTTCTAAGGTCACAAAACTGCTTTGAATGAAAAGGTTTTTTTTTGGAGAAAGAGTTGTTTTCCCTTTTCGCCTTCACTCTTTTTAAGGAGATTCTGGGTACAGAGTTTCTGACCCTTTCTCGGTTTCGTTTCTTGCTCCTCCTCTGATAGGGGAGAGCCTGTTTAATCATGATAGCAGATTCTCATGTTAACAGCTTCTGCTAATGCATGGCACATCCTCATTGCCTGTTTCCCTCTTACTTGCATTTTCATTATCTGCATTTCAGCACTGCAGGTCCATTTCTCTTCTATTTGCATGCAGAAAGCACCCCTCCCCACCAGCCAGAACTCCTGTTTGTGTTTTCTTTTTATTACTATTATTATTATTATATTTTTTGAGATGGAGTCTAACCCTGTCACCCAGGCTGAAGTGCAGTGGCATGATCTTGGCTCACTGCAACCTCCACCTTCTGGGTTCAAACAATTCTCCTGCCTCAGCCTCCCGAGTAGCTGGGACTACAGGTGCACACCCCCACACCCAGCTAATTTTTGTATATTTAATAGAGACGGGGTTTCACCATGTTGGTCAGGCTGGTCTTGAACTCCTGACCTTGTGATCTGCCCACCTTGACCTCCCAACGTGCTGGGATTACAGCTGTGAGCCACCGCACCTAGCTCTGTGTTTTCTTGTGGTGGTCCCACCAACCTTTCACTAACAAACTAGCTCCCTTCTAGTTAGAAATTTAGGGAGAAAGGAATCCCAATTTGGGCTTGGATCTAAGTTGTATTCTCATTCCGGCTTTTTTCTGAGAGCCCTGGATTTGGGAGGTAGCAGGCTGCTCTTCTGTGTCATCGAAGCATTATTTTTCATTTGTCTAGCGATGGTTGTGTATAGCACCCACTGGACAGAGCTTAGAAGAGATAATGGGAGGTTGACACCTTGTAACTCTCTTGGAGTCTATAATTTAAAGACATTTCAAAAGAACATTTATTGTGATGAGTCTGGATTCTTTCCTGTGGAATGACTTGAATTCACTGTTGTCTAACTCTCCAATAATAACAGTTGATATCTTTAGGTCTCAACCCTCATTCTAATTTTTCACGTGTATTACCTCATTTCCCTCTCACAACCATCCTAAAAGGCAATACTATTATTATCTTCCTTTTCCAAGTGAAGAAATTAAGTCTCGGAGAGGTCAAATAGCTTGCCCAAAGTCACACAGCTAGTAAAATATGAAAGTAGACACTGGTTATATCTGACTCCAGAGCTCTGATTCACTGCTTTACAATGGCCTATCAATAGCTCAGCAGTTTTAAATGGAGAAAAAGAGGGTGGGCTGGGAAAATAGAAACTAAACTTGAAACTTACTAACCTAATGACAGAGTTTCCTCCAGGACTTCTAGAGCATTGGCTGCAAACTAAAAGATGATAGCATCCCATCACAAGTCATTTTAGAAGCCAGTGTTTAAAAAAAAATCAATAAAATTTGGTCAGGAGTAGTAGCTTACCTGTAATCCCAGCCCTATGGGAGACTGAGGCAGGAGGATCACTTGAGTCCCGGAGTTCGAGACAAGCCTGAGCAACACAGACCTTATCTCTACATAAAAATTAAAAATTAACCAGGTGTGGTGGCACACGCCTGTGGTCCCAGCTACTTGAGAGAGTGTGGTGGTGTTACAGGAAAGGGGTCCCAATCCAGACCCTAAGAGAGAGTTCTTGGATCTCATGCAAAAAAGAATCCAGGGCGAGTCCACAGTGCAAAGCAAAAACAAGTTTCTCAGGAAAATAAAAACAAAAAGAATGGCTACTCCACAGACAGAGCAGCCCCAGGGGCTGCTGGGTGCCCATTTTTGTGGTTATTTCTTGATGATATGATGAACAAGGGGTGAATTATTCATGCCTCCCCTTTTTAGACCATATAGGGTAACTTCCTAACATTACCATGGCATTTGTAAACTGTCATGCCCTGGTGGAAGTGTAGCAGTGAGGATGACCAGAGATCTTTCTCATCACCATCTCAGTTTTGGTGCACTTTGACCGGCTTCTTCACTGCAAGCTGTTTCATCAGCAGGGTCTTTAAGACCTGTATCTTGTGTGATCTCCTTTCTCATCCTGTGACTTAGAATGCCTTAACCTCTGGGAATGCAGCCCAGTAGGTTTCAGCCTCATTTTACCCAGCTCCTATTTAAGATGGAGTTGTTCTGTTTCTAATGCCTCTGATAGTGGGAGGATGCTGGGAGGCGGAGGCTGCAGTAAGCTATTGTTACCAGAAAAGGGTCCTGATCCAGATCCCAAGAGAGGGTTCTTGGATCTCCATAGGCAGAGCACCCTTGAGGGCTGCAGGTTGTCCATTTTTATGGTTATTTATCCATCACATGTTAAACAAGGGGTGGCTTATTCATGCCTCCCCTTTTTAGACCATGTAGGGTAACTTCCTGACATTGTGATGGTATTTGTAAACTGTCATGGAGCTGGTGGGAATGCAGGAGTGAGGATGACCAGAGGTCACTATTGTTGCCATCTTGGCCTTGGTGGGTTTTGGCCGGCTTCTTTACTGCAACCTGTTTAATCAGCAAGGTCTTTATGACCCGTATCTTGTGCCGACCTCCTATCGCATTCTGTGATTAAGAATGTCTTAACTTCCTGGGAATGATGCCCAGCAGGTCTTAGCCTGCACAATCATGGTGGAAGGCGAAGGGGAAGCAAGACACGTTTTACATGGTAGCAGGCAAGAGCGCATGCACAGGGAAACTCCCCTTTACAAAACCATCAGATCTCATGAGACTTACTATCACAAGAAGAGCATGGGAAAAACCCACCCTCATGATTCTAATTACCTCCCACCAGGTCCCTCCCATGACACATGGGGATTATTAAACGTCAATGTAAGATGTGGGTGGGGACACAGAGCCAAACCATACCAATGAATCTTTTTTTAAACTCGCATTTTAAGTTCAAGAGTACATGTGTGGGTTTGTTACATAGGTAAACTTTGTGTCATGGGAATTTGTTGTACAGATTATTAGATCACTCAGGCATTAAGCCTAGCACCCATTAGTTATTTTTCCTGATCCTTCCCTCCTCCTACCCTCCACTTAAAAACATTATGTTAAGTATGGAGAAACCCCATCTCTACTAAAAATACAAAATTAGCCGGGCATGGTGGTGCATGCCTGCAATCCCAGCTACTCAGTAGACTGAGGCAGGAGAATTGCTTCAACCTGGGAGGCAGAGGTTGAGGTGAGCCAAGATCATGCCATTGTATTCCAGCCTGTGCAACAAGAGCGAAACTCTGCCCAAAAAAAAAGGAAAAAAAAAAAAAAAAGCCAGACAAACAGAAGAACATTACGTCGAGTAAAGGAAGCCCAGACACAAGACTACATATCATCTGGTTCCATTTATATGAACTTCTAGTAGAGGCAAAACTAAGCTAAGATGATAGAAATCAAGATCAGTGGTTTCTTGAGCAGGAGTGGAGGGTGACCCTGTTTGGATTCCGTCCTTCATCAAACAGTGTAAAAGATTGGTTAAACATGGAGATTCTGGAGCTAAGTGCCCAACTCAAATCCTGGCTTGATGGCATAGCAGATAGGTGAACTTGGGCAAGTCACTTAGCCTCTCTGAACCTCACATTTTCCCATCTGTATTAGTTCTACTTACTGTATAAGGTTGATGGGGAATTAAATGAGATAATACATGGTGTAGAGTTGAATAGTGTCCTCCACAGAAAAATTCATGTTTACCCAGAACCTCAGGATGTAAGCTTATTTGTAAATAGGGTCCTTGCAAATGTAATGGGACAAAACTCGAGATAAGAGTCTACTAAATTAGGGTGGGCCCTAAATCCAATGAAAGTGTCCTTATAGGAGACAGAAAAGAACACACAAAGAAAGAGAGAATGTGACAGCAGAGGCAGATATTGGGGTGATGTGTGTACAAGCCAAGAAATACCAAGAACTGCTGGCCACATCACAAGTGAGAAAAGATGGTGGGATAGTTTCTCCCTCAGAATCTCCAGGAGGGACAAACCTCATCAACACCTCAGAGTTGGATAAATTTCTTTTCTTTCCTTTTTTTTTTTTTTTTTTTTTTTTTTGAGACAGAGTCTCACTCTGTCGCCTAGGATGGAGTGCAGTGGCACGACCTGAGCTCACTGCAACCTCCACCTCCTGGGTTCAAGTGATTCTCCTGCCTCAGCTTCCTGAGTAGCTAAGATTACAGGTGCCCACCACCATGCCTGACTAATTTTTGTATTTTTAGTAGAGATGGGGTTTCACCATGTTGGCCAGGCTGCTCTCAAACTCCTGACCTCGTGATCTGCCTACCTTGGCCTCCCAAAGTGCTGGGATAACAGGCGTGAGCCACCACACCCAACCAAATTTCTATTGTTTGAATCTATGCAGTTTGTGGCAGTTTGTTAGGGAAACCCTAGGATACAAAAAAGGGTCCATGGGTGATAAACGGTTTTTTTTATTAGTAAAATTAGTAACCTGGTATTAAAGAGCAGCAGCCCACCTCTATATTCCTGTGGATACCATGATCTAGCTAGACGTTTGTATCCAATCTGTTCAGGCCATCATATCAAAGACTCATGGGCTGGGTAGCTTAAACAACAGAAATTTATTTCCTTACAGTTTGGAAGGCTGCAAGTCCAAGATCAAGGTGACAGCACAGTTCTTCTTCTCAGACCTCTTTCCTTGACTTGAAAATAGCCATCTTCTCCCTCTATCTTCCCATTGTCCTTCCTCTGTACATGTCTGTCTCCAAATGTTCTCTTCTTATAAGAACACCCATCCTTATAAGGGTTGGGGCCCACCACCCTAGTAGTCTCAATTTATCTTAATTACCTCTTTAAAGACCATCTTTAAACATAGTCACATTCTGAGAACCAGGGGTTTGGACTTCAACATATGAATTTTGGAGAGACACAGCTCAGGCTGTAACAGTGCTGATGAATGCTTTCTGTGCTGAAACATCAGCACATTGAGCCTACAGCTTGCAATGATGATTTAATAATATTGAACAAGGATTTACTGAGCTTGCTGCAGCAACCATGGAAATGTCCTGGTCAGATCTATGACTGCATTCATGCTGGATCATGCTTCTGCTGGGCTGTTCCTTGCCAACGACTGAGGACTGGGAGAAGGGAGGGTGAAGGGCATCCTGGATCAGAGCCATTCCTGCAGCTGCAGGATTTCTCTAATGGACAGTGTCTGCTCTGGGTGTCCCCATTAGTCTGGTAGAGACTCCAGAGTTGCACTATGATCTGAGGCTCTTCTTATCCAATCCATCCTTCCCTCTCTTCTTTCACAGGTGTCAGACCTGATCACAGTTGAAGTCTCTCCCTGATCACTTTTACTCTCTCCTCTTTATTCTTCACAGGCATTTCCTAAAATAAACCTTTCATATCTCATCTTATTTCAGGTTGCTATCACAGAGTACCTTACCCTGGGGGGCTTAAACAACCTCCATTTATTTCTCACAGTTCTGAAGGCTTCCAGCCTCTTCCTGGTTGAACCCTTATGTGAAAGAAAGAGGATGAGTGAGCTCTCTGAAATCCCTTTTAAAAGAGCACTGGCTGGGTGCAGTGGCTCACGCTTGTAATCCCAGCACTTTGGGAGGCCAACGTGGGCGGATCTCAAGGTCAGGAGATCGAGACCATCCTGGCTAACATGGTGAAACCCCCTTTCTACTAAAAATACAAAAAATTAGCCAGGCATGGTGGCGGGCGCCTTTAGTCCCAGCTACTTGGGAGGCTGAGACAGGAGAATGGCCTGAACCCAGGAGGCGGAGCTTGCAGTGAGCCTAGATCACACCACTGCACTCCAGCATGGGTGACAGAGCAAGACTCTGTCTCAAAAAAAAAATAAAAAAATAAAAAAATAAAAAAATAAAAAAAAGCACTAATCCCATCCATTCATAAGGGTTCCATTTTTATGACCTAATTACCTCCCCAAAACCCCACTTCCTAGAAAGAGGTTAGGGTTTTAACACATGAATTTTGCAGGGACGTAAACATTCGGTCCATAGTACACCTCTTATCCCAGCTCAGCATCTACTTCTCAGAAGACCTGAACTAACACACATGCCATGTTGAGAATTTAGGAGTGAGACAAAAAATTAGCCTAAAAGCCTGGAATTCACCAAAACCGCCATAGAGCATAAAGCCTTTTGGTGCAAAATTTAAAGCCAGGTACTTTCTTTTCCATCTTACCATAATGCACACTGGATAGGTACAAATGCTACCATGATATCATGTGTTTTACATAAATATATTTAGAAGTTGGAACTCAAATCTAGGTCTCTTTTTACCAAAGACAGTGCTTTTCACCACTATGTTCTTAGGGGTTTGAAACTCAAATGCCTCTGACATTGGACAGATAACAGAAAGGTGTGAACCAGGTCAGGCATAAGGTTAAAAGAATGATGGAGCTTGCAAGGAAATAGAAAGAACATACATTCAAATTTAAGTTTTTTAACTAGCCAAATAAAACACATCTGTGGACAGTGCTCGACCAGCTAAGCTACCTGCTGAGAAGTCTGCAACTCCTGCTTTTCTTCTTTATCACTAATTTTGGTTATCATCATTGTCTTCCTGCCTCCCTTACTTGGAAATCTTTTCTGATACCTGCATGGTGAACTACTACCCATCCTTCAAATCCTTAGACAAATGTTACCTATTCAGACCTTTCTGCCACTTCTCAAGCAGACTCAGACTCTCCTTTCTCTCTGTTCCCATAACACTTTGTATCTTTCTCTTTTCCAGCAATGAGTGAATTTGTTTGCAGTCCTGTCTCCCTGCTGGATGATAAGCTCCCCAGGGTCAGAGAGTTTTACTCCCTATTCCTCACTTGCATTTGAGGATAGAACACTGCTATTTATTGAGTGCCTGCTCTGTATCAGGCATTGCAGTAAGCACTTAATCTTCACAGTTCCTCTGGCAAGGCAATTCTCCTACCCCATTTTACAGATAGGGATTCTGAATTCCAAGAAGGTAAAGTCCCTTGCCCAAGGTCCTACAACTAGCAAAACTTTGGCAGAAGTAGAATTCAAACTCAGATTCCCCTGTCACCAAAACTCCAACCCAATCTCCCATGCTATACTCCTTCCTAGTTAGCCAGAGGGGCCCTCTGCCCACAGATGGCTAAGGGTACAGAGGAAGAGCCACAGGAACCATTCCTGTCCTTCCTGTGCATTGAGGGGGCTGGACTAACTGACATTTAGCTTTTTTCTTACACTGACGTTTTATTCTAGGAGGTTTGTTATCTCTCCTTTTGACACCGCCTGAACTATTTGAGACAAGTCCCTGCTTAAAAAATAATGATAAAACTGCCTGTCGGTGGAAATAAGCCTCACACACTATCTCACTAATAGAAGCAGGAGAATTTCTGAAATGCCTCTGCAACTTCGTTAGGCATGCAAGATTAAGCTCGAATTCATCTCGGCTCAGTCATACGCGCTCTGAAACTGAATTCTGAAGGATGGAATTTGCAGCTGCTCAGTTCATTCAAGATGAAGACAAGGGAGACCTGGGCAAACATGCAGAAAACTGCTCATTGGAAGAGAGGGACTTCTAACTGCCGATAGCCTGGTGGACGCTGACCAATTTGGACACGTCGCATAAGGCGTAGATGTGCAGATCCTGGATTCAGAATCTCCAGGTTCAAACAGAGCTTCACCACTTGCTAGATGAGTGGCCTTGAGCAAGTTTCTTAATTTCTTCATCTATAAATTCTTCATCTATAAAATGGGGTAATTTCTTCATCTATAAAATGGGGTAAATAATAGAACTCATACCACTAGCTGTTGTGGCAAGTAAGTGAACTATTGCATGTCATTAGTGCAGTCCATGATATATAAGAAATGCTTAATACTGTGAGTCACAATAATCATGTATGGTCTTTCTAAGAGTGTGCAGAATGGTCTACTGCTCCTAGGAGAGAGGCCAAACTCAGGGTCGTGCTTGCAAGGCCCTGCACACCTGGCCTCCGACTATCCCTCAAGCCTCATGTCTTGCTTCTCGGCTTCATTTCACTGTCATCCCTGCTCAACGACTTGCAGTAGTCCGGATGGTCCCCACTTTCTCTTCCCTTCCCTGCCACTGCTGTCACATATAAACTCCTACTCACCTGATATGGTTTCACTCTGTGTCCACACCCAAATCTCATCTCAAATTTTAATCCCCAAGTGTCAAGGGAGGGACCTGCAATCTCCACGTGTTGAGGAATGGAAGTGATTGGATTATGGGGGTGGTTTTCCCCATGCTGTTCTTGGGATAGTGAGTGAATTCTCATGAGATCTGTTGGTTTCATAAACAGTAGTTTTTTTCCTACGTGCTCACACTCTCTCCTGCTGGCTTGTGAAGAAGGTGCCTGCTTCCCCTTCCACCATGATTGTAAGTTTCCTGAGGCTTCCCCAGCCATGTGGAACTGTGAGTCAATTAAACCTCCTTTGTTTATAAGTTACCCAGTCTTGGGTAATATCTTTATAGCAGCGTGAGAACAGACTAATACATCACCCTTCAGAGATCACGTCCTCTAGACACCTCCTCCTACCTCCCCACCAGGCAGGAAGGTTGCATTAGAGGTTGCAGGAAGGTTCCTCACACAGCATGAGGCTTGGTTCTGCTGGGGTGCAGGAGTGGGGATCGCTCCAAGGAAACTGTCCTTCAATTCACCTAGCCCTACTGTAAAAACACAAGAATGTGCTGGGTGTCAGCTGGCACTTGCCTTTGGTAGAAAGTCAAACAAAGGGGCAGCATCTCTCAAACCATCAGGAGGGGCCAGGATGCCCATGATGATAGCCACAGGAAGCTTCTCTAAGGATCAGATGGGAACCTCTCTCCTCTCAGGGAGTATTATCAGTAGCTGAGTAAGCACTTAATCTTCATGAGGACTTGGAAGCCTCCATCCTACAAGGTTTTCTCTTGTCCAGTAAGTTCTTGTTTCTTTTGCCTGTGACTTCTGGCACTCTTTCCTCCAATCACGTTGTCATCATCCTCAATAGCACCACATCACCCCAAAAGGCACCCACAAAAGTGCTTGTCTTCCAAGATCCCACAAAACCCTGCATTTCTCCTCTTCTGGTCCTTTTCATACTGTATATGGTTAGGGTTTAAGAGTGTGGATTCAAGAACCAGACTGCTAGAGTTCCGGTCCAAGAGCATCTATTTCCTAGCTGTGTGACCTCAGGTAAGTTACTTAACCTCTCTGTGCTTCAGTTTCTTTGTAAACTAAATAAGACTAGTACCTTTCTCATGGGGTGTTGTAAGGGCTAGATGAATCAAAACATATAAAACTCTTGGAATAGTACCTGGCACACAGAACTTGCTCAATAAACATTAGCAATAATCAGTACTACTACTCATCTGTATCTCCCTCCTCACCCCTCACTAGGTTGTACGGTCTAAGAAATTAGTGGCTATCTGCATTGTTTATCCTTTGCCACTAGCACAGGATCTAATACAAAGCAGATATTCATTTGTGGAGGGAGAGAAAAGATAGAGAGAAGAAGAAAGGAAAGGATGGAAGAAAGAGGAGGGAAGGGAAGGAAGGAGAGAGAAGGTGAGAAAGGGAAGGGAGAGGAGACGAAAGATGGGGAGCGGAGGAGAGAAGAGGGGAGGAAAGGGAAGGGGAAAAAATCTTGAAGGTTGTTCACTTGTAACCCCACTAATATGGTAAATAGAGAAATGTACCTAGAATTGAAGAAAACCAGATAAATTTCCACCCAAGTGGAATTGATCACTCTGTCTTAGCTTCTCCAAATCATGTAACTATCCTGAACCATTAAATACATCAGAATTTTTTTTTTTTTTTTTTTTTTTTTTTTGAGACGGAGTCTCACTGTCACCCAGGCTGGTGTGCAGTGGCGCAATCTTGGTTCACTGCAACCTCTGCCTCCCAGGTTCCAGCAATTATCCTGCCTCAGCCTCCTGAGTAGCTGGGATTACAGGTGTGTGCCACCAGGCATAGCTAAATTTTTGTGTATTTTTAGTAGAGACAGAGTTTCACCATGTTAGCCAAGCTGGTATCGAACTCCTGACCTCAGGTGATCCACCCATCTTGTCCTCTCAAAGTGCTGGGATTACAGGCCTGAGCCACCAGGCCCAGCCCAGAATTTTGTATAGTGAGTTTATTATTTGTTATTTTGGGGAGGCAGGATTAGGAGACATTAGCAGCTACTTGAAAAATGGATTGAATGGACCGGGCACAGTGGATCGTGCCTGTAATCCCAGCATTTTAGGAGGCCGGGGCAGGCAGATTGCTTGAGGCCAGGAGTTTGAGACCAGCCTGACTAACATGGTGAAACCCCATCTCTACCAAAACACAAAAAAATAGCCAGGCATGGTGGCGCACGCCTGTAATCCCAGCTACCTGAGAGGCTGAAGCAAGAGAATGGCTTGAACCCAAGAGATAGAGGTTGCACCGAGCCGAGATCGTGCCACTGCACTCCTGCCTGGACCACAGAGCAAGGCTCTGTCTCAAAAACAAAAACAAACAAACAAAAATGCATTGAATGGCATAAATGGCTTTCTACATTGGACCAGGATCCAGCTGGTCCCTCAGAGATTCCCCCGTCTGGATACATCTCACTCCCAGCCAGTGCTCATGAAGGTCTGGGTAAAGCCAGTAATTACCTGAGTGCTTATCCTGCAGTCCCACATACAAGCCTCAGCTCTGCAAATTGAATCCTCAATTTTGCCAGCACGCTCACAATGGATCCGTTTTCAGTTGCAGATTCACATTACCCAAGTTCTCAAGATTAATGTTTAAAACCAAAAAGTTAATTGAATTGTTTTCAATGCAAAATCATTATCACACAGATTGGATTTCTCTAACTCCATGTGACCAGTATTTTCTCTCCCTGTCAACAGCCAAGTAATATTCAAAGGTCATCTGATGATTAGATACTCTGAGCTAGAGGAGTTAGATGCATCAAATGTTCAGCAGCATCAAGATAAGATGGACTGATGCATTCATCTCATAGTAACAGATGGTCCTGCTTCGTATTTTTTAAACTTTGGTCATTCAGGTGCCACCTACATGACTGTTTGCTGTATTCACTGCTACTATTATTTACTATCTCATTAAGGGGCTCCTGGACCAGTCCTTTGTGGGGAGGGGCTTAAAGCCCCCAAACAAATACATCTTTATATGGAGAAGTTTTTCTTTTTTTTTTTTTCCTTTGTAACCAGATACTTCCTCATAGAGTTGAAGCCTGTAGGTCTCCCTTAAACGTAAAATTGTCTTTGCAACTTTTAAAAAATCATATGGCAATTAAGAGGAGATACAAATTATTTGTTAAAATGTAAGAAAGCGCTTGCATTTCAGAATGATAAAATTTTAAGGATCAGTGTTTTTATGTGCCTGGGAAGCCTCTCTCTGGAAACCTCGGCCACCACTGAAGTTTGGGTTATGCTCAGATGTGGCCAACACTCCAGGTTAGCTGGACATAATAAGATGCCCACTTAGTCCACGTCACTGCTGTTGCTGTGCTGAGGCACACTGATAGAAATGCTGACCTTCAACCCTGGATACGCGTAACACAAGTTTCCTTAGGGGTTGTAGGAACTGTTGGTCTGAAGGTCAAAAAATCATAGCTTTTTACTCCAGGACCTTCCTCTTTCTTCCTCCCTGGGTTTAGGGAAAGTAGGGCATCATCAAATTTCACATCGATTTAATTGAACCTTGCATATCTGTATTCCCCATGCAAAGCGCCATTCATTTGATGAGAAAGTAAGTTGTTTATATCTCCTTCCTGGTATTAGCACGTTACCCCTTAGTCAAATGGATGCATTTGCATAGCTTTATAAAGGCCAGCTCTCTTGTATATTACTTAAATATTTAAAATACTGAATTTTTAAAATAAAGCTTTACATTTCTACTCTAATTATTTTGCAGCTATAAATAAGTGAAAAATCTACATCATTTGTCAGAAATAAAAGGAAAAATAAATGCAAATAAAATAAGACAACACCATTAAAATCTAATGAGATACTGTGGTTTGCTAAAGGTATTACAACCGAAATTTACTCTCTCGTTGTGAAAAGTTACCTAGTGTTAGAGAAGTGTTAAAGATGTAGAATCATCAGACTAAGACTTCTTATTGATATAATCAGAGAGGTTAAAAAAAGAATTTCGTGTGAGAAATTAAATTCGGCTAATGGGAAAATGAGACCCAATGTTTTTTGATACTATTTTATTGTGCCTCATAAAATCATCTCACATATAATCAGTAAACATGTTCCAACCTTCAGGAACATTTATTGTGTCAATGGAAACAAAATACTCAAACAGCATTGGCTGTAAATTTCTGAATCCAACTCCATATTAGTGATGGTCTTGCCAATACAAAATCCACTGGGCACTTCAATGTGATAAAGGTCATATATAAAAAACCAATGGGCAACAGCACACTTAATAGTGAAAGACTGACAGCTTTTCCCCTAAGGTTAGAAACAGACAAGGATGCCAGATTTCACCATTTTTATTCAACATAGTATTGGAAGTTCTAGCCAGAGCAATTAGGAAAGCAAAATAAAAGGCATCCAAATTGGAAAAGAAGAAGTAACTGTTCACATATAACATGATCTCGTATGTAGAAAACCCTAAATATTCCACACACAAAAATTGAAGCTAATAAATAAATTCAGCAAAGTTGTGAGATATCCAATCAAAACATGAAAATCAGTTTGCATCTCTATACACTAGCAATGAACAATCTAAAAATGAAATTAAGAAAGCAGTTCCACTTAAAATAGCATCAAAAAAGAATAAATGTTCAGGAATAAACTTAACCAAAGAGTAGAGAGACTTCTATGCTGAAAATTACAAAACACTGCCAAAAGAAATTAAAGAAGACATAAATAAGTGCAAAGAAATCCTATGTTCATGGATTGGAAGAGTTAAATACTGTTAAGGTGACAGTACTACCCAAAGCAATCTACAGATTCAATGCAATCCTTACAAAAATCCTAGAAGTATTTTTCGGGGAAGGGAATAAACATTCAAAATTTATTTTCCAACAGACAGACAGCATCAGCAGGTACAACTATAGGGGTTTCTCTGTAGATCATATATTCACAAGGGCATTATTAGCTCAATAGTGAGAATACCTTGGTGTGTTCTCTGTAACAGTATCCACTTTCACAGCATAAATAGGTACTATCACTGTGCTCATTTACAATTCCAGAAGGAAAGTACAACTTGGCAAAAAAAAAAAAAAAAAGAAAAGAAAAAGTGGTGAGGAATCCTCAAGTCAGGTGCAATAACTGACAGACAAGATTTTGGCCAACAGTCTTGGATCCATACTTCAATCAGGGCCTTCCACAGAAAGGGAAAAGACTTCCCTCCCAGGGGTTAGAATCTATCATTCTCCTTTCTCATTAAATCATTAGAGCAATGTTTCTTTGCTTTGATTTGCTTTGTCTTGTTTTGTTTTGTTTGTTTTGTTTTGTTTTGTTTTGTTTTGTTTCATGGAGACAGAGTCTTACTCTGCTGCCCAGGCTGGAGTGCAGTGGTGCAATCATGGCTCACTGCAGCCTCGACTTCCCAGGCTCTAGTGATCCTTCCACCTCAGCCTCCTGAGTCGCCGGGGCCATAGATGCACACCACTCCCACCTAATTTTTTATTATTTGTAGAAACAAGGTCTCACCATGATGCCCAGGCTGGTCTTGAACTCCTGGGCTCAAGTGATCCTCCCGCTTCAGTCTCCCAAAGCACTGGGATTACATATGTGAGCCACCACACCCAGTCTACAGCAATGTTTCATTTACTCAATATTGTTACATGTACAAAAGATTACAAAAAAAAGGAGTCACAAAAACATCTTGAACGTCCAATTTTTCCCACCAAAACATCAACTTTCAGGTTTATGACAGGGCCTGGGAATTCTTCAGTGGTCTTAAAATAGGAAAACAAACACTATGGCTACAAAAAAAATGAAAAATAAATGAGGTAGATAAATTAAAGCTTTCACACCCAGGACTTGTCTGTCCCAACTTTGTAGCCTTCATGAAATATTCAAGGAAAAAAATCTTCATAATTACTTGGCGTAAGTCACACCAAGGAAATTAAACAAAAAAATCAGTATGTGAGTTTGTAATAGAAAATGCCCTTCCGTAAGTTTCTTCTTAAGAATGAAAACCTAGTTCTCCAATAGAGTAGCCACTGGCAAGCTAAATTAAGTCAGCTGAGCTTCCCCCACTCAAGTGCCCACCTCTTCTGAGGTTCAGGAAGACAAAGGCATCTGAGAGATGTGGACAGGACACGGGCACTCTCAGGCCAACTGAGCTGTATCTAAATAAGCAGCAACACAGACATTGACTCCCTAAGGACTAATATAAGTCGATATGAGGGCATCCCACTTAAGGTTGTAAGGCTGAAGCAATTTTATAATTCCACAGCCTTAGGTTTTTCTGTTGTTTTTTAAGTACATTCAAACAAACAAACAAACAGATGGAGACAGGGTTGCGGACATATAAAACAGGTACCTAAATAGATGAAGGGCGTTGTCCTTTTACCCACATCAGTTACTATGGAGTATCCAGTACCCCTCTTTTCAACAGGCTAAGTAGTTAGTCGTCTTTTCCACTGTGGTTCAGTAAGGTCCAACAGTTCTACCCTGAAATAGATAACAGTCTTTGGAAAAAGTCAGTCTAGGTTGTACAAAGATTCTATGTATACAGTTTGTCACAAGTAACAAAGCTACTTTGCAAGACCCACTTCTTTCCAAAATTTAAAAAAGAATTTTAGTCTGTACTTGTTTGGGTGTGTTTTTTTTTTTTGTTCACTTTTTGCAAAGCAGCATAGCAACAATCATGATTGTAGGACTTGCCTGAGATTGTGGTCATAACCCTTGTAAACATCATTTGCATACCAGTAAGAAAAAGAAAACAGGAGGAGATGAGTTCTTTTTTTTTTTTTTTTTTCCTTTTCTTTTTAAGACGGAGTCTCGCTCTATCACCAGGTCGGAGTGCAGTGGCATGATCTCGGCTCACTGCAGCATCCATCTCCCGGGTTCAAATGATTCTCCTGCCTCAGCCTCCCAAGTAGCTGGTATTACAGGCACTCACCACCACACCCAGCTAATTTTTGTATTTTTAGTAGAGACAGCATTTCACCATGTTGGCCAGGATGGTCTTGATCTCTTGACCTTGTGATCTGCCTGCCTCAGTCTCCCAAAGTGCTGCAATTATAGGCTTGAGCCACCGCATCTGGCTAGGAGATGAGTTCTTATTAAAAAGAGCAGATTCTAGAGATTTCATTCTGTTTGCATTTCTCTTTCCATGCAAGTTCTCCTTGAGTTTGGCTGACCACAATCTCGTCTTCTTCCAGGAAGTGAGGAAACTGGTGTTTGGGAATGCTCCCAGTAGCACCTGTTTTTGCCATATCTGCACTGACACCCAAATGGAAGCCATCCACGTTGGAGACAGTGGCGTTATTTATATTGAAGTTGATTCCCAAGAAAACCAGGAGGATAGGAACACTGCCACTCTGGATCAGAGATCTCATTGGTCTTCATGGCTATACCACCATTGAGTGTGCTGGTGTCCTGGTTCCACATAACAGGGCCCAAGTTCACTGAAGTGGACAGGATTTCCCTGGGAAATATTTGAGACTCTTTCCATCTGTACCTAACAGAGCTATGGTGTTCTTAATAGCCAGCTTCTTACCATGGCGTGCTGAGTCATATAGTGGACCTTCCAGTTGCATTTGGTGGTAAAAGCTCATCCACAAATGTTGCATGCAAAAGGTTTCTCTCCAGTGTGAGTCTGCTCATGAATCTGAAGAAGGCTAATGGGTGAGAAGTTCTTCCCACACCATGTGCAGCTGTGTTGCTTGGCCTGTTGGCATGGTTAGGCCGCTGACAAAGGGGTCATCCCCAGGGACAATGTGGAGGGTTCAACAAATGTGCCAGGGACTTCAACTTTGACATAGATTGGCTGAGCTCGGATCAACATGAAGGGAGATGGCTCCAATCTTCTATCTTTTTTTTTTTTTTTTTTGAGACGGAGTCTCGCTCTGTCGCCCAGGCTGGAGTGCAGTGGCCGGATCTCAGCTCACTGCAAGCTCCGCCTCCCGGGTTTACGCCATTCTCCTGCCTCAGCCTCCTGAGTAGCTGGGACTACAGGTGCCCGCCACCGCGCCCGGCTAATTTTTTGTATTTTTAGTAGAGACGGGGTTTCACCATGGTCTCGATCTCCTGACCTTGTGATCCGCCCGTCTCGGCCTCCCAAAGTGCTGGGATTACAGGCGTGAGCCACCGCGCCCGGCCCAATCTTCTATCTTAATCAGGCTGTTTTCAGAGCTTTCTGCTTTGTCTCTGGCATCAGGAGACTGACTGATCCTTCCCACTTGGCCATTGGCTGGGGAGAGTACCTGGAAGGCTGTGGTTTCCATGATGTCTGGACTTCAGCTCCGATACTCCCTGTCTCCCATCGGTGAGGACCAGTCATTGGTCAAGCTGTTTCTCTTCATGGAACTGTTTTCTCTGCTGCTCTGGTGCTGCAGGCCAAAAGGGGCAGGACCCACGTTTCCCAGGGCATCTGAAGAAGCCATCATGGTGAACCCTAGTGTAGGTGATGCCTACTGCATGCTGGGAGGAGGCACAGGGACCTTTGAGGAGCTACTAGAGGCCTCCTGGGAGCTGACTTCATCTACACTGGTGCTTTCAAAAACATCATTATGGCACATGGCACTGGTGCTGCCATTCTCCTCTGCCGTCATTGGTTCAGGACCCATAAAGTCACAGGAATTCTCTGGCAGGGGAAGGTTGGGAATCTGACTGTCCATGTCCATCTGAATATGCTGCTACAACATCACAGCACTGGTGAACTTCTTCTGATAGAAAAGGCACAGATGATGCGCCTTTATGGATGTGTTGGGTTGGTGAACCCCAGTGTATCTTAAGGGATGCCTTTGGTAGAAAAAGCTCAGCCACAGATCTTACACTGGAATGGTGTCTCCGGAGTGTGGATGCAGCAATGCATTTAGAGGGAGCTTTAGCAGATCTTACACTGGAATGGTGTCTCCGGAGTGTGGATGCAGCAGTGCATTTAGAGGGAGCTTTAGCAGCTTAATACTTGGTGGCAAATGAGGTATTTGTTGAGGTCAGTGGTGGTCATGTCGATGTACTCCACCAGCTGCTGCAATTTCAGAGTCTCTGATCCTGGTTCAGGGGTCCCACTTTCTTGGAAGCCACCAACCCTTGAGGAATTATGGTTTGGCCCCATGCCAGGAAGTGTGGGCTACAGGTCACTGGGCAATGGGTCACCTGTGAGGTCCTTGGGGTTAGGCCCCAAAGAGAGCTTTTGAAGTAGCCCCACAGAGGGGATTACAAGAACAGGTTTTGTGCCTAAAGAGAGACTCAGTTCATCTATTGATACACAAAGAATGCATAGGGGATGTGATTGCCTACCACCGTTTTGTCCTAGAGCTCAGCAAACAGCTGAGGGTTTGCCTTCACCTGAGGATGTTGGTGAACGTGCATCTTGAGGATGCCCTTGGTGGTGAAGCAGTTATCACAGACAGAGCACACAAAGGGTCTCTCTTCCCATGTGAAAGTGGAGGTGGATCTGCAAGGAGCTATCAATCTCAAAAAACCCTACAATACTTACACTTGTCCTTGTAGAGGATCACCTCGTCTTCGGGTTTGACATCCACTGAGGTTCAGTGGCTTCCCCTTCCCTTTCTTGGATGGGTCTAGTGCCCCAGTGGAGAAAGGACTTTGGAAGTGCACCAAGCCCGGGGCCTTAAGAAGCAAAGCACTCAAGAGGTGGAACATTACATTTGAAGCACCCTGGTCCTATCCAGCTTCACAGCAAAGGGCATCAGCCCTGGGGATGGAGAACTGGTGGTGAAAAGGATGTTGGTGTGAGTTAGTATGGCTTGTTTCAAGGTGTCCAGAGATAGACCTTGGCTTCCAGCTTTCAGGCTGAGCAAAGCCACAGCTGCAGAAACCTGCTGGGACAGGTGACTGCACAAGGTCTTCAGGATGTTGACCCCTTCCCCATTTGAGTGCAAGGCGTGCAAGGCCCACTTATCCACCTGGATGTGGATCTGATTGGTGAGCCGAATCTACCATAGCTGCTGTGGCACAGGATCTTCTCAAGGACCCACGGGATGCTGTCGATACTGGGCACAGAGGCTGGCAGTGCATCTTAGCTCCACTGATTTATTACCACTTTGGTGCCCAGTAGTGCCTGCAGGCTCACATAGTGTTGGCCACTTTGCCTTTGAGTAAATAGCTTATCTCCTGGGGTGTGGGTGGCAGGCCATCTCTGGTTTTTAGGTACACCACAAACTCCACACCCAGCTCCTTCTTCATGTTCCCTATGGCCACCATTCTCCCTGTGACCATCCTTACTGTTTGAACAAAGTGGCTGGTGGCTCAGCACAGCTCCAGAGAAGTCTCCTGAAGGCACTGGCCCCTCGCTATCATTCATGATGACAACACAACTGGTGGATTTTTAGTGTAATTTTTCTTATGTTCTAAGAACTCAAAGATGCTAAAGAACTCTGCACAACATTTCTCGCATTTGTGTGTTTCCTCCCAACGGAGCCACTTTATCGTGATTCCCTGGGTGGTTCGCTGGAGCACCTAAAGTTTGGATGTCTGGCCTCCAGAACGGTGAGAGAATAAATTTCTGTTGTTTCAAGCCATCGCATTTGTGGTTGTTTGTTACAGCAGCCCTGGCTCCCAGGCCACCAGTGCCACTGGGGCCACATCTGCAAACGCTAGGGTCAGCTGCTGCGGCTGCTGCTCACCCTGGTCCTCCTCCTAGTTGATGTGCTGGGGTTGTGCCAGCTTGTGCCTCGACGTGGTGTGAGCATCAGTGTTCCCAGATACCCGCAGTTATTTGCCCTCTCCCTAATAGTGCTTTTTTGAAGACATGGAAAAACCCATCTTTAAACTCTTATGGACTCTCAAAGGACTCTGAATAATCAAAATAATTTTGAAAAAGAAAAAGGAACAAAATTTGGAGGATGCACCGTTCCTGACTTCAAAACTTACTACAAAGCTACAGTAATCAGAACAGTTTGGTACTAGAATGAGAACTGACATATAGACCAATGGATGGAAGGGTCCAGAAATAAATCATCATATATATGGTCAGTTACCTATTAAAAAGAGAGCTTAGACCACTCAGTGGAGAAATGATGATGCTTTCAACAAATGATGCTGGGAAAACCGGATATCTACACGTAAAAGAATGAAGGTGGGCCCTTATGCCAGATCATATACAAAAAGGATATAAAACCTCATAATGAATCAAAGACCTAAATGGAAGAGCTAAAACTATAAAACTCCTAAAAGAAAACATTGGGGAAAATCTTTATGACATTAGATTGGGTAATAGTTTCTTGGATATGATGCCAACAGTGCAGGCAACAAAAGAAAAAAATGATAAATTGGAATTCATTAAAAGTAAAAACTTTTGTGCATCAAAGGATATGATCAAGAGAGTGAAAAAAGAATCCATGGGATGGGAGATAATATTAGTAAAACATATATCTGGTAAGGGGTTAATATCCGGAATGTATAAAGGCCTCCTACAACTCAACAACAGCAACAACAAAAGTAGCCCAATTCAAAACCAGGCAAAAAACTTGAATAGATATTTCTCCAAATATATAGAAATGCCCAAGAAGCACATGAAAAGATGTTCAACATCATTAGCTGTTAAGGAAAATGCAAATCAAACCCACAATGAGATACCACTTCACATCCATTAGGATAACTGTTATTTTAAAAAATTAAAACCTGAAAATAACAAGTGTTGGCAAAGACGTGGAGAAATTGGAACACTTGTGCATTGCTAGTGAGGATGTAAAAGGTGCGGCCACTATAGAAAACAGTATGGCAGCTTCTCAAAAAATTAAACATAGAATTACCACATGATTCAACAATTCAATTTCTGGGTATATACCCAAGAGAATTGAAAGCAGGGACTCAAACAGATATTTGTGTACCATTGTTCATAGCAGCAGCATTCACAGTAGCCAAAAGGTGAAAAACAGTGCAAGTGTCTATCGTTAAATGAACAAATAAATAAAAGATGGTATATACATATAATGGAATATTATTCAGCGCTAAAAAAGAATGAAATTCTGACACATGCTACAACATGGATGAACTTTGAGAACATTATGCTAAATAAAATAACCCAGCCTTTGAAAGACAAATACTGTATGATTTCATTTATATGAGGTGCCTAGAATTGTCAAATTCATAGGGACATAAAGTTGTATGGGGGTTACCAGGGGCGTAGGGGCTGGGGAAAGAATGGGGAATTACCATTTTATAACTACAGAGCTTCTGTTTGGAATGATCAAAAGTTCTGGATAGGTGATAGGTGCACAAATTATAAATGTGCTTAATGCCAGTGAAAATGACACACACTTAAAAGTGGTTAAAATTGTAACTTTTATGTTATATATATGCTTTATCAGAATAAAAGGTATATGCTGGTTAATCCTAAGCAGGAGAATGGATAAACAAATTGTAGTATATTCATACAATAAAATACTACTCAGCAGTATTTTTTAAAAGCTACTGATATGCCCAAAAACATGGATGAATCTCAAAAACATTATATTTAGCAAGAGAAGCCTTACAGAAAGGGATATATACAGATGATTCCACTTATACCAAGTTCTAGAATAGGCTACATTATTCAAAGTGAAAAATACCAGAAAGTGATTGCCTGGAAGGGGGTTGGTTTTGATTAGAAAGGGCTTGGAATTTTCTGAGGTGAAGAAAATATACTATATTTTGGATTTCATGGTTGTACATAATTGCCAAAATTCATTTAATTTAACACTGAAGGTTTTATCATATGTAAATTATATCTCAAAGATACAGAAAAATTCTCTTGGTCGAAATTTTGTTTCTAGATGGACAGTACTAACCTGAGTATCCCAAAGGTCCTTCTCCTTTCTCTCATCTCCATGGCTGCACAATCTCCTGCCTGTCTCTTTTTGATTGACACTTTCCTTATTTGAGGCTGCTAATATATTAAATCGGGTTACATTAACATTTTACAGGGTTGATACATATTCAGTCTTCTTAAGGTGATTTTTCACGTCACCTTTCTGACTCTTCATGAGGTTATATGACTTCTTCACATAACCTCCCAAAGTCAACCCTACCATAATGAGCAAGTTTTAAGCATATACTTCACGATAGCCCCAATGCTAGAATATGATATTACTTTCTGTAGATGAGCCCTAGAACTAAACAAGATGGTCCAATATGTTAGTTTACAGTCAGATAACATGATTAAGTTGAAGCATATGAAATTGCCAAGGTTTCTCTTATTTTCAACAAAATGTGAATTACATATGCCTCAAACAGTAATTTTTTTTATTTTTTATTTTTTGAGACAGAGTCTCGTCCTGTTGCCCAGGCTGGAGTGCAATGGTGTGATCTCAGCTTGCTGCAACCTCTACCTCCCGGGTTCAAGCGATTCTCCCGCCTCAGCCTCCAGAGTAGCTGGAGGTGGTGGCACCCGCCACCATGTCCAGCTCATTTTTGTATTTTTAGTAGAGATAGGGTTTCACCATGTTGGCCAGGCTGATCTCGAACTCCTGACCTCGTGACTCGCCCGCCTCGGCCTTCCAAAGTGCTGGGATTACAGGCGTGAACCACCGCGCCTGGGCATTACTAAAAATTGAATTCAATTATTAAAAATTTAATAATCTGACATTTTTCTCAACATTCTCAACAAGTAATCCAGCGTAAGATGCCTATTTCTTTTAAAATTAGAAAAATTTAATAAATAAGCACAAATGATTAGTTGAATGATTTTAAAACAAGCTGTCATGTAAGTAGTTAAATAATTACGTTAAATTTAAATAATAATAATTAGTTAAATAATTGTTTTAAAAGATGAGTCAAGTATGTAAAAGGTTTTAACTAAATATAGTTTATATACATATGCTCATGGTGACCCAATATTTTGCTGGAGGTCATCTTGCAACAACTGAGATTAGCCTCTGTGTCTCATTCATTGTTACATTCTTAGCACCCAGCAGAGTGCCTGAAATACAGCAGATGCTCAAGAAATATCTGCTAAAATGAACAAATAAAAAGGACTTTTTGTCAGATGAACCATTACATCCCCAAAACATACATCCCAACATCTTTGGCCTATAAAGGAAGCCCCCAGATAATTTTCATTGCATTTTTCCCATGTTGACATTACGTCCAAATCAACTTTCTTGCTTCTAAGACTTATAGTACCCAAATCGAAGAGAAAAGGTATATCACAAATTCAAACTTTTCTAAATCATGTCTTCTATGTGACTAGAATGAAAAACAACATAGAGAATTTCAGGTTTGACAATAACAGGAACTTCCAGAAGAGACAGTAGAATGCAACCAGAATATAACTCTTGCCATGGAATATTTAATTTGCTGGAAGCAACATGGCGATCTGTTAGGAGCATGACACCTACAAACTGGACAGCCCTGTGTTCAAAGGCCAGCTTTTCTCCTTTCTAGACATGACCTTGGGCAGGTTCTTTCACCTCCCTGAGCTCCTATTGCTCATCTGTAAAATGGGGATGATAATTATTCATTCATTCATTCATTTACCTATTAAATATGTATTGAACACCTACCATATGCCAGGCCTGGAAGTGGGCTCTGAGATACAACAGTGAGAAAACAGAACAAAGGCCTACCCTCATGGAGTTTACAATCCAGAGAGAATGACAGGCAAAAAAATCAAGTAAGTAAAATATAGAGTGTGTTTGAAGATGAGCTGAATTTTCGGGAGACTGAAATTCTGCATAAGTAGATAGGGTAAAAACCAATGGGCTTTGAGTAATTATTGGTAATGGGATGAATTACTTGTACCAATGAGCAGCTTGGAGCAATCATTTAAATAGATTTAAGAGAATCATCACTAGCTAGATAGGCACATGCTTGAATAGATTAGTGGTAGATTGACAAACAGAGCAACAGATGGA
Organism: Rhinopithecus roxellana; assembly: GCF_007565055.1. NCBI lineage: Eukaryota > Metazoa > Chordata > Mammalia > Primates > Cercopithecidae > Rhinopithecus > Rhinopithecus roxellana. The sequence goes on from NC_044568.1 coordinate 45,819,076, forward strand.
TGAATTACAAAGTCAAGCAGACAGACCTAAACAGATTGACACAAATGGGATCCCAAGGTGCCCTGACAACAGCATCTGCTGCTAGAATGACTGACTTTTGATCTTGCACTTCTGGCTAGCAAGATAGGTATTAGTTTCTTCCTCGCTGGGCCACAGGCATCCTTGCAAAATCCTCTGCATCTTTGAAGGCAAGTTGGAAGACCTGGTCTTCCCTTAGGAGAGAACCTATGTAAATCTGTGCCAGGACTCTTCTCTAAATCTTCCAAAAAATCAATAGGCTCTTTCAAGCAGAGGGTAGAGGTGATGCCAAGGGAAAGTCTTTGTAGCGGGAGAAGTGAACAGTGCCAAGAGATAGAAACCAGACACCAGAGAGATGAAAAGAGGATGTGTTCAACAAGGAGACGGATGTCAGAGAGTGTCAAGTTTTATTTCAGAAAGATCAGTGGCCCATCCTTCATCATTTCCCATTTTAGAGAATTCAGTGTGGACGGAGTATTGAAAGCTATTGGAGAATTATTGTTGTTCTTCTGAGTGTGATAATGGCAATGTGGCACTGTAGAGAAAAAAAAGTCTTTCTCCTTTATGTCTGCAGTAGAATAATATGATATCTGGGATTTACTTTGGCAAACTCCAGCCAGAAAAAAAAAAAAAAAAAAAAAAAACAGAAAGAAAGAAAGTCGGAGGTTTTGATGAAACAAGCTTGGTAACATTTTTATGATTGTTGGAGTTGTGCTGGGTGCACAAGAGTTCATTAGATACTTCTCTCCGCTACTGAGTGTGCTGCAAAGTTTTCATAATAAAAAGTTAAAATTTTCCCGTTTATTTTCAGAAGGGAAAAAATATACATAAGCACACATATATACCCTTGAAGCATTTTTCCAGCTTTAGGGATTAATTCTGTCTGGCAGAGGAAAGTCATTCTGTTAAATGGTTTATGGTATTTAAAGAGCAATTTGGTTCCATTTAATTTCTACCTTAAATTAACTGTTGCCTGAGCCTAGAGAAATGACTGCTGGGACCAGAGTGGAGAAAGAGGGGACAGTGAGCTTCAAGTGGTATTGACTGATTTCCAGTGTGACCAGAGACTTAGACGAAAGGATGCAGAGTTCCCATGTAAAGGGCAACGGTCTCAACAACCTTCCACCATCTAATTGAGAAGGTTATTTGAATTCCTTCCCAACTGTTCCCAAAAAGAGCATTTTGTGATGCAGAAGAATTTTAAAATAATTGAACCCGGACTTATAAATGCCTTCAACATCCAGTTACTACATATTTGTTGAGTATCTGCTGTATCACTAGCACTATGCCAGGCCTAAGGGCTATATGGTGGTAGACAACATAGAGAAGAGCATTGCATTGCTTTTTTTTTTTTTCTTTTTTTTTTTAGAGTGGTTCTCACTCTGTTGCCCAGGCTGGAGTGCAATGGCACGATCTTGGCTCATTGCAACCGCAACCTCCGCCACCCCCCAGGTTCAAGCGAGTCTCCTGCCTCAGCCTCTGGAGTAGCTGGGATTACAGGTGCCTGCCACTACGCCCTGCTAATTTTTGTGTTTTTAGTAGAGATGGGGTTTCACCATTTTGGTCAGGCTGGTCTTGAACTCCTGACCTCGTGATCCACCCTCGGCCTCCCAAAGTGCTGAGATTACAGGCATGAGCCACTGTGCCTGGCTGAGGATTACTTTCATGAGACTTACAGTCTAGCTGGAAACGCAGGCATGTAAGCACACATCAAAGCAATTAACAACCTTCTGGTAAGTGGGAATTTTTTTTTTTTTTTTGAGATGGAATTTTGCTCTTGTTGCCCAGGCTGGAGTGTGATAGCATGATCTCGGCTCACTGCAACCTCCGCCTCCTGAGTTCAAGTGATTCTCCTGTCTTAGCCTCCCGAGTAGCTGGGATTACAGGCATGTGCCACCACGCCTGGCTAATTTTGTATTTTTAGTAGAGATGGGATTTCACCATGTTGGTCAGGCTGATCTTGAACTCCTGACCTCAGGTGATCCACCTGCCTCGGCCTCCCCAGAGTGCTGAGATTACAGGCATGAGCCTGTGGGAACTTTTACAGACCACAGTAAGGATGTGCTGGACATTGGTATAAATGTTCCACAAGTAGTCACTCACTTAATCCTTCCAACAACTCATATGCCTTCTACAGGTGAAGAAACTGAGGCACAGAGAGGATAAGTAACTTGTTCAAGATTATCAGGTATTAACCAGTGGAGCCATGATTAGAATCCCAGATTTGCTGCAGAGCCTCACCTCGTAACCACTCTGCTGTCCAGCCTCTCAGATCAAGGCCACTATTACATACTTTTGGAGTATCTACCATATGCCAAGTTCTATTCTCAGCCCTGGGATAAAGCAGATAATAAAGTCCCTGCTCTCATGGAGCTTTTTGGGGGAGAGGGACAATTAGAAACACCTAAATATATAATATGCCAGAAGGCTGTAACTGTCACGTAGGACAATAATCAATGGAAAAAATAGAAAATGACAGAGGGTCTCGTGAGGTGGGCGTGTTAGGAGGTGATGTCAGAAATCAGATGATGCAGGTACAGCCTTGCAGGTCAGTTTAGGAACTGCAGATTCCACTGTGAATAGAAGAGGAACCCTCAGGGTCATGAGCAGATGAGAGAGAGACAGAGCCTAGCTCTGTCACCCAAGCTGGAGTGCAGTAGCATGATCGCAGTTCACTGCAACCTCTGCCTCCTGGGTTCAGGCGATTTTTGTGTCTCAGCCTCCCGAATAGCTGGGATTACAGGCATGTGCCATCATGCCAGGCTAATTTTTGTATTTTTAGTAGAGACAGCATTTCACCATGTTGGTCAGGCTGGTCTCGAATTCCTGCCTTCAAACGATCCCTCCACCTGGGCCTCCCAAAGTGCTGGGATTACAGGCATGAGCTACCACGCCCGGCCAGAATACACCATTTTTTAAAAGGCTCATGTTGCCTTTAGGGAGTGAGGGTGGAAGCAGGCAGACCCTTCAGGAGGCTGTTGCAACAATCCAGGGAATTCACGATGGTGGGTTGGACCAGGAGATAACCACAGAAGAGGATGAAAGGCAGGCGGGTTCTGGATGTATTCTCAAGGTGAAGCCAGGAGGAATTGCTGACAGATTGGATGCGGCTATGAGAGAAAGAGAGCCCCAAGGTGCTTGGCCTGAGCGTCAACCAAGAGGGAGCTGCCTTTAACTGCAATGAAGAAGACTGCAGGAGAGTGAAGTCTCACCTGGCAGGGTAGAGGAAGTAAAAAGAACAAGTCCCTTCACTCATCGGAAGCACATAAATTGATGGAGTCCTATGTCAAGGTTGGAAATCAGGCTAGATGAAGAACAAGGTCAGAGAGGATAAGCAGGTGTGGTCTATAGAAATCCTGGAGCCAAAATGCCCGTGCCTGCAGGGGATCCTCATGCCTGGGGCCATCTAAAGGAGCCAGGGTCCTGGTGGGCTTTGAATTCAGCATTGAAAGATGGGGAAGACACAAGGATGCAGGGGAGATAACATCCTGGCAACCACACAAGCAAAGGTTCAGAGGGAGGCACAAGCTTGACATGTGGCTGGGACTGTCAGTGTCCTCAACGACCACTGGACAAGGTTTCCAGGGCTCTGTTTTCCCCACTGCCCAGAGTGTGGGCACAGGGGTGGGCAGCGCAGAGTGTTTCTGCCTGAGTATCCCAGGCAGACACATTAAGCCGGATGGAGAAAAACAGATGGTGCAGCAACAAAAACAAGCCACCTCCTTCATGGCTCAGCTGTTTGAGTTGTAAAATTATTGACGGAGGCTGGGCAAGTGGAGTCCATGGAGGAACAATTCAGTCTGGTGATGTCTCAAAAACTCACTTAGACAAGGTGGTTCTGAGAAGAGGAATTAGACAGTCCCCTTCCCCATGGGCTTCCCACATTACTCAGCCCAGACACCCAAACTGCTGCCTCAGGCTATAGTATAGGCTGTGGAGGAGCTAGAGAGAGGCAGTGGAGACCAACAGTTAGGGAATCTGCTCTGCAGCATGCTCAGTGTGAGAAGCTGCTTTCCCACCTACTAACTATGTGACTGTGGGCAAGCTCCTGGGGCTGCCCTGTGCCTCGTAACCCATAGTGATGATCACAGTGGCTCCTCGTAGGGTGACTGTGAAATGAAGTGAGTTAATTGCTGTAAAGCATAGAGACCGTGCTTGGTATGCACTAAGGACTCAGTAAAAATTAACTGTAATTATTATTATCTAACTGCATCCACAGAGCTGAGTGTACAGCTCACCACATGTTGGGAGTTCAAAAAAGGGCTGCTTAATATAATTTGATGTCACATGATCATTATCATAGTTATTGAGCTCTTACAGCGTCCAGCTCTTTGCAAAGCCATTTAGACACTAGAGTTTCTTACACAGGGATACAGGAAAAACAAAAATCTAAGGACATATGTCAGGCACCAATTTTGCTCAGAAACTCAGGGATCGCTTTTAGAAGAAGACTTCGGTCTTTCCGATAGATACGACACGGCAGAGGAGAAAAGAAAAATGAACAAGGAGAAAAGGTTTTCCTGAGGACAAGAGCTGAGATTTTAGATGTTTCAGGGAATTAGATATGCCCACACAATTGCCCATACTATGTGGCGGGGGTGTGTGTGTGTGTGTGTATTTAATTGGAGCTAGACATTGGTTAGTCAGTCAATGAGTTACTTAGTTTTAACTTGGGACAGATGGTCCTTCACTTCTCCCTCCCCCCTTCCCTTCTATACCTTCTTTCCTTCTTCCCAAGAAGAAAAGATAAGGGGGTTCATAAACTATGAGATACGGATCAGGCCAATATATGGACAAACCAGTACAACAAAAATCAATTCCCTAAAAAGCCAGTTTGCTAAGAATGCCATTCAGCAATTGACTTCCCTTGAGTTGACCTAAGTTCCCAGGATATCACTGAAGATGGAAAGATAGAGACAAAAGCAGGAAATGGGGCTCCTGGAGAGCACACCGCACTGAGGCCTGCTTGGAGAGCTGCCCATCCTAAGGTACCTGTTCCCAAAGGGAGGTGGAAGATTTGTCCTTAACAGAATCCGTACTCAATTCAGCTCTAAGGGACCAGAAGCACTGGGCTCATAGGGGAAATGGACAATGGGGGCTGTACATATTTAGGAACGACTCTTGCAGAAAGAAGAATGCCTCAAGCAAGACCTGGAGACTGGATGCCTCCTCAGAAAACATCCAGATGAAGGAGGAAAACCAGCAGTAATTTTTTTTTTTTTTTTTTTTTTTTTTTTTTTTTTTTTTTTGAGATGGAGTTTCGCTCTGTTGCTCAGGCTGGAGTGCAGTGGCACAATCTTGACTCACTGCAACCTTCACCTCCCAAGTTCAGGCCATTCTCCTGCCTCAGCCTCCTGAGTAGCTGGGATTACAGGCATGTGCCACCATGCCCGGCTAATTTTTGTATTTTTAGTAGAGACGGGGTTTCACCATGTTGGTCAAGCTAGTCTTGAACTCCTGACCTCAAGTGATGCACCCACATCAGCCTCCCAAAGTGCTGGGATTACAGGTGTGAGCCACCACACCCGGTCCAGCATGAATTTCCTAGAGCAAATTCCGCTTTGTGAGAGAGGAGGCAAGCTGCAATAATAAAGGTGGAGGCTGGGCACAGTGGCTCACACCTGCAATCTCAGTACTTTGGGAGGCCAAGGCGGACGGGTCACCTGAGGTCAGGAGTTCAAGACCAGCCTGGCCAACATGGTGAAACCCTGTCTTTACCAAAAATACATAATTAGCCAGGTATAGTGGCCCATGCCTGTAATCCCAGCTACTTGGGAGTCTGAGGCACCAGAATCGCTTGAACCTGGGAGGCAGAGGTTGCAGTGAGCCGAGATCGCGCCAATGCACTCTAGCCTGGGTGACAGAGCAAGACTCCACCTCAAAAATAAATGAATAAATAACAAAGGTGGATTCTTCCCCAGAATGAAGGAATTAGGAGGTAACAGTCTTTACGTGGCTGATTCTTCCCAGCTGAGCTTAAGTTTAGAATTCTTAAATTCCACACAGCCTGCACAAAGTGATTAGCATCCTGGTGAGGCATAAAGTAGGGAGATTATCTTTTTTTTCCTCTCCTGTTTTCTGTGTCTCCACTTTCCCCAGATAATAGTAAGTCTATTTGTTGATTCTCCTGACCCCACACAGAGACATGTAGCTTAATGGTTAGCAATGTGGACTTGGGGGACAATCCACCATGTGACCTTGGGCAAACCACTTCCACTCACCTGTGCCTCAGTTTCCTCATCTGCAAAATGGAAATGAAGGTAATAAGAGTACCAGCTTTATAAGGTAGTTATAAGGGTTAAATAAATTAATGCAGTAAAGTTAGAATAGTCCTTGGCTCATTGTAAGAGATCAACGCATCACAGCAATTGTTACCATTAGTATTGCTACTGCTACTCCTACTAATACTTGGTTGAATGAAAATACTTAGACTAAGGCAGAACATAGTAAAAAATTGGAAAGACAAGAATTTCAGCCTTTAACTTCTTTGAACTCTAATTTATAAGAAGTCAACTGGAGAGAGGTTATATTGTTTCCATTTAGGACGGGGGTGTGATCAACAGAAAGCTATGCTGGATAACGTCTCTGGGTATAATGCAAGATGGGCATTGAAACACAGTAATTTTCACCCGCTGGAGTGCAGAGAGCCTTCACGTAATGAATGAGTTGTCATGATCCATTTCAGAGAATTCTGGTGGGGAAGATCTGAACCATCCATCCTACTGGTTCCAGGAAAACACCCAAGGATGTGCCAGGAGAGTCTTCTTCCAAAAGTAGAAGCAGAAATGCCCAGTTATGCTTCTGCTCCTCCACCAGGGAGAAGAGCCACACTCCACCTGACCCTTGGCTTAGACATTTAACACAGTGATGAAGAGGACAAAACCCAGATGACGTTTCAAGGGATGGTGTGTTTCTCCCGCTCCGTGCACATTTCTGGCCTCTTCCCCAAGAGAAGAGAGAATTTCTACCATCTGTATGTTCATCATCACTGTGCCACCCAATTCTAGAGGGGGAGAAATTGATCACCTAATATTCACTGGGCCCAGCTTTGCTGAAGGTTACTACATTGAAAGGCAAACTTGCTTCCTTCTGCCATGTGTGATAGGCTCTGCAAGACTGGCCCTAGCAGTGCCTTCCTTCCACTTTCCCCCACTCCCTCTGGAAGGGGTATAAAGAGTCTTAATTCTCAGGGAAGGCTGAGTTATACTCTTGCCTTGGTGGAAAGAAGCACGGACATCTCTTATTCCTTTTTCATTTCCCTTTGACCCAGGGGCAGCAGGCAAAAGTCAAAGCCAGCCTCCAATGCTGTCTCAGCTCTGCCTGCACCCATGTGTCAGATTCCCCGCCGACCCACAATTCCCGCCCAGGAGCACAGCATGACCTATTCCTCTCCACCTCTCTCCCTCCCAGTTGTTTTTGTATTCTTGTCCATTGCATGTATGAAATCCTTAGTGCATATAGGAAAGCAGAGGTCGGGATCCAGACCCTCAGATTCCTTTGCATCTAACTGTACGCACCCACCCAAACAGCAGCAGGCTACGACTCCCATTTTGCAGAGGTATAGTGGCCCCATTAGCCAGGTATAGTGGCCCATGCCTGTAATCCCAGCTACTTGGGAGTCTGAGGCACCAGAATCGCTTGAACCTGGGAGGCAGAGGTTGCAGTGAGCCGAGATCGCGCACTGAGGCACATGGAAAACAGAGGCCCAGAGAAACGTAAAGGGGCTATGCTATAGAGAGTAGGTGGCACAGCCTGGATTCTATGACTGGCCTTCATGTTCTAAATCATCTTCCCAGTTCACCCATGCTTCTTATCCACATTTATTACTCTCTGTTTTAATAACTGAATCACTCCACAAAAAATTTTTTTGTATATATATATATATATGTATATATATATATATAAAATATGTATTTAATACATATATATGTATTTATATATATATAATATATATTTAATACATATATATATAATATGTATTAAATACATATATGCATGTGTGTATAGTAAAATAAGATTTGCAATATGCAAAAGAAAATATACGCCGGGCGCGGTGGCTCAAGCCTGTAATCCCAGCACTTTGGGAGGCCGAGACGGGCGGATCACGAAGTCAGGAGATTGAGACTATCCTGGCTAACATGGTGAAACCCTGTCTCTACTAAAAAATACAAAAAACTAGCCGGGTGAGGTGGCGGGCGCCTGTAGTCCCAGCTACTCGGGAGGCTGAGACAGGAGAATGGCATGAACCTGGGACACGGAGCTTGCAATGAGCTGAGATCCAGCCACTGCACTCCAGCCCGGGCGACAGAGCGAGAGTCCGTCTCCAAAAAAAAAAAAAAGAAAATATACAACATGTATACAATATAAAATAAAATTATATAATTCCCCCATCCAAAGTCTAGGTGCTTGGAGGAATATGTGAAAATCAAATCATATTATCTACCACTTAGACTTATTGGACTCAGAGCTGCTTCTCTCCTTCCTAATTCACAGTAGACTCTCAAAACACCAGTTCTGCATCCTCTCTCCTTCCTCGGTCTGGCAGTCAGGCTCTGAGCTATGTTCTCATTAGAGCAGAATTTCCCCCTCCACACAGCAGTCTCTGGGTGGAGGCTCCATGGAGTTGAGGATAATAGACTCTGCCGGTAGTTCCAATCAGCTAGGCATGACAAAAAGACGCGTGCAACACCCAGAGTGTGGACAGAAGGCAGTAGAGTTGGATGCAGACCCGACTGACACAGATGGTAACTGCGGTTTGCACTAGACCGGGCAGCTGGAGCTCGCTCCTCCTGCCTAGCTTTCAGGCAGGGGTCTGGGAGGAGGCGGGTGTTGAGTGGGTGTTCAGGAATCAGAGAAGTGATGCCGCCTGGACTGCCAGGTGCTCTGGGGTTGAAATTTTCTCAATTAATGACTTAATGCTTGTAACACAGGTTCAGCGCATGTGCCTCAGTGCCTGATGAGAGAGCAGGGCAGTGCTCTTTTGCTATTAATCCTGGAAAGGATTTTTTAATCTTCTCGTCATGGTGGCAAGAGCTTGTGGGAGCCAGAGCTAGAGGCAGTTCCAGCAGAGAAAAAAAAAAAAACACCAGCTTTGGACTTGGAAACCTGGACTCTGATTCCAGCTTTGTTTATATACAGAGGGGGAGAAACACACCATCCCCTGAGCTGCAGGACCTGGGACAAATCACCTCATTTTCCTGGAGCACAGATTTCCCATCCTCACGTGTGTATAAATTATATGTCTACCAATAATATAAATATACAATCTATCTATGTATGTATATGTAAAAGCACAAACTCCTAACCTGGGCAAGGGTCTGTATGTTCCAGTCCCTGCCCATCTTTCACCCTCTGTTCCTATCACCCTCCACCCTAAGTCCAGTTGACTCCAGCCTCTCGTCTTCTTGCATTTCTCAAAGGACCAAGCTCACTCCCACCTCCACTCTCTTCATACCTTTTCTTCCTTCTGCCTGCAAGACTTTCCCACCCTCTTTCTCTGACCAACTCCATGTCTCACCTTAAATAGGACTTCTCCCAAGAACCTATCTGGACTGCCTCTTGCTCCTGACAGGGTCTCAGCTGAGCAGCCTGAAGGCCACAGAGCCTGGTGGCTGGAACACAGGAACTGCAGTTGGCATACGTGGGTTCAAATCTGGACCTGACAGTCACTGGCTCATGTGACCTTGGGAAAAACCTTGTCTGAGACCTTGTTACCTAATCTGTAAAACAGGACTCATATTAGATTCACATCAGAGGACTGACGTGAGGATTAAATGAAATGAACTGTGGAAGATACACAGACACTGGATAAGAGATACCTGTTTCCCCTCTAGAACACTCAGAATCATTAATACGTTAGAAAATATTCATCCTATTATATATTCCACGTCTATCTCCCCTGCCAGATTTTGAACTCAAAGAGAAAAGGAACCATCTCTGCCTGTTTTACCCCGTCTTCAAGTCCCCACCAGACAAGATACGCAATGAATTGTGTGGCTTGAGTGAATAACTAAAATGAAGACATTAGCACCTGTCTCCAGGATCTCTTGCGGAAGTAAAGGAGATTGTGTGCAGTTGAGTGCATTACAGGCCATTAAATGCCGAGAGAACAGGAAAGGCGGTTATTGCATCGTCTGTGAGGCGCGGAAGGACTGACAGGCCACTGGGTGGGGCAGAAGGAAGGACATTCATGGCAGGGAAGTGAAAGAGAATTAGAATATGGGAAGGGCTGGAGAAGTTGTGGGGAGGAATTATTAGAGGGTGGCCTGAGGCAATGAAAGACAGTGATGAAGAGAATGACAACACGGCTTTTGCATAAAATATCCAGGCCCTGAGCACGGGCTAAGCATCAGTCCACCTGTGCCAACCATAAGACTGAGACGTTTATGCACCTTTTCCTCCTGAGGGCTGACTTTCCCCAGAAGACTTTTATTTATGCATTCATTCATGTAATATTTATTGATTTCCTACTAAATGCACTTTATTGAGCACTTACTAAGTTCACTTTGAGGTGCAGGGGATATAGCAATGAATAAATCAGACCAAGTTCCTCCTCTCATGAAACTTATATCCTAGTGGAGATAAAGAAATAAGTACATTAGCCACTACAGGCATAAGTGTCATGAAGGAAAATAAAGCTACAGAGGGGATGGGAATGGTGCAAGTCAGGACTATTTTACAGAAGAGACTCGAGAAAGCTTCTCTGATAAGATCCATTTCAGCAGCAACCTGAAGAAAGCAGATGTAGGAGCCATAAGGAAATCTGAGGGAACAGCATTCTAAAGAAAGGGAACTGCAGGTATAACAGCCCTCAGCTGGAAGTGAAGCCATCCTTACAGGGTTAATGAGAATTCTGGACAGAAATACAGTTGTAATTAAGCATCAATCAGGCTGCACCTTGGCTCACTTCCTTGTAATGGAAAGTAATCCATAACACTAGATGCTGACCACTTACATCCTCTTTGTTCCTATAGATAGGATCTCTGATGTTAGAACGACAAAGTTTTCATTTACGAATTGCTTAAGCAGATCCTGGATTCCAGTGGAACACCTGACACTGACCAGTTTAAAGACCCCTCACAGAGGAACTGAACCAGCATGAGAATGAAGTTTTTTCATCTCCCTGTGTCCTGGCTTCACCCTACACTCTTTGACCAAGCAACAATCTCAACACTTTAGCCCACTCCAAAACCCTTAAAAACCCTAGCCCCAAGTTCCTTGGGGAGATCGATTTGAGGTTTCCTCTGTCTCCTATTTCAGCGACCCTATGATTAAGCCTCTTTCTCTGCTGCAACCATTGAGCCATGGACCTATTACAAGAGTGTGCTCGGTGGATTCAAGGAACAGCACCATGGTGGTTTTGGCTGGAGTGGAGTGAGCAAGGGGGAAGTGAAAAGAGATGAGATCAGAACGCAGTCAGGCTCCTGATCACGTGGACTTTATTGGCCATGATGAAGGCTAACGAAAAGAATACCATTACATGTCTTAGTCTTTAATAGATCACTAGTTGCCTGTGAAAAACAGAGTGTAGAGGGCAAGGGTGGAAGAGAGAGATCACTGCAGGGAGGAGGTTGCTGCTGTCCAGGTGGGCAATGATGATGGCTAGGACCAGGAAGCAATGGAGGAGGTGGGCAGTCTCTGCAATGAGGCTTTTCTTTATCTATAGGGGAGTTGGATTGGCATTAGAAATCATAATCAGAACTACGCCAGGCACAGTGTAAACTCAGCACTCTGGGAGACTGAAGTGGGAGGATCGCTTGAGGTCAGGAGTTCCAGACCCTGAAACCTCATCCCTACTAAAAATACAAAAATTAGCTGGGCGTGGTGGTGCATGACTATAATTCCAGCTACTTGGGAGGCTGAGGCCCAAGAATTTGCTTGTACCTGGGAGGTGGAGGTTACAGTGAGCTGAGATCACACCACTTTACTCCAGCCTGGGCAACAGAGTGAGACTCCATCTCAAAAAAAAAAAAAAAAAAAAAAAAAAACAAGGAATCATAATCAGAACTAAAGGAGACCTTGACCCTCAGCTGGTCCAAGCACCCTCATTTGACCAATGAGATTTCTCCAAGGTCACATGGTCAGAGACTGGACAGAGCTTGGGCCTGAATCTCCTTCCCAGTTCAAAGCCATTCCACCTGGTGGCTTTTTTTTGGTCATTGTGACTGTCCCTTCCATCTCTGGCTTTGGACAAACAGATTCACAAAAAGCTACTGCACTTTAGAGGTTGAGGGTATAATTAAGAACAACTTGCTTTTCATTTATAATTTATACACCACCTACTTCCCAAAAGGATTTGAGACAGCTTACAATAACAATCGTCTTTAAACCATCTGCACAGCCACCAAAAAACATGTTTTCAGAGAATCCTTAATGGCACAAGGAAATGTACAAAACATAACTTTTAATGAAAATGACAGGACACAATACTGTATTTACTATAATATTGTTACATATTATGAGGATGGATAAGGAGAGGGAAGAGAGGGAGAGTGAGAAGGGGGAAGAGAGAATGGGAAGGGAAGGGAAAGAAGGGGAGAGGGAAGGGAGGGGAGGGGAGGAAACATCAATAGTGGTTATTTCCTTTGTTAAAATTGTATGGTGAGACCTCATGGCTCACAGCACAGGTCCCCAAAATGTCGTCAATAAAATTATTTTCAACAGCACTCTAACGTCTTTTCTAATATTAATAGTTATGCATTTGTATATTAAATGTGGATTCTAAAAAATATGGCTAACACATCAAATCCATGTGTGCTGGTGAGATTTCATTGCCCTTCCAGATCCATTCTTCATCCATTTCTGCCCTGCTCTCTACAGAGGAGACTTCTTTGCCCTCTGGCTTGGTTTGGGCCAATAGGAATTGCAGTAAAAAAAATATATATCAGAGGGCAGAGAAGGGAGGCGTAAGGATATTGGTCACCTCTTTCCCTCAACCCTTCCTCCACTGTCCCAGCTCTAGAATGGCTGTGACCCTTGGCTGCCCACAAGCCTCTATTTCAGGGCTCCAGTTCTCCTTGGGGTCCATGAATACTGTTTCCCTCTGCTAATTCCTGTTTCACTGTCCGTTGCTGTCTTCCTTAGCCCTGCCCTCGCCTATATAATAGTCCCTTTATTCAACTCTTTTTTTTTGTTTAGTATTTCTTAAAGTGCATAAGAATCACCAGGAAGTGGAGCTGGTTAAAACACAGATTCCTGCCCCATTCCCAGAGATTCTGCTTCAGTAAGTCTGGGCAGGGCCTGAGAAGTTTTATTTCTAAGGAGCGCTCAGATGATGCTTATGTTGTTAGTCCAGAGACCATACTTTGAGTAGCAATGCTTGAGTGAAACCCTTTGGGCGTGTTGTCTACTTTCTGGAAGCTCCATGACTAATTCTTGATGAGGCAGTCCAGTGCAAGTTTCTGCAATGGTGAAAATGCTCTATAAAATTCTATACTTCTCAACAGAGGAGCCATGGGTGTCTCCTGAGTACTTGAAATGTAGCTAGTGCAATTAAGGTACTGGGTTTTTAATTATATTGAATTTTGATTAATAAATGTAATTAGCTCTGAGCTACTAAGGGTCAGCTGGCACTTTCAACAGTCTACCTGGAAATCTCCTTAACCAATTGACAGGTTCATTAGGCACCATTTTTATCTTCATGTTACTGCAGGGGACAGTTTTGCTAATTGTTCTGGCAGTTCATCATTCAAGTTTCATTTTCTTCTGTCTCCAATAGCAATTTCCTCATTGACCTTCCAGCCTCCATTAACAGCCTCCTTGAGGCATTTCAGGTCTCTACCCACTGCCCAGTTCCAAGGCCACTGACACATGTTTTGGGTTTATGATATGGCAGCATTCTACTTTTAGATACCAACTTCCCTTTTGATTATTTATTGCTGCATAGCAAACCACTCAAGACTTAGTGCCTTGAAACAACAGCCATGTTATTATCACTGAGTCTTTGGGTTGACTGGGTTCAGCTTGGTGACTCTTCTGCTCTATGCGATGTCAGCTGGGGATACAGTCATGAGGAGGCTCAACTGGGATGAAACATTCAAGATGGATTACTCACTGGCTAGCAGTCAGGGTTGGCTGGATGCTGAGATGGGGCTACCACCCAGAGTGCCTCAATTATTACCTACGTGTCTTCTCTACATAGTTTGGGCTTGCCACAGCACAGCAGCTGGGTTCCCAAAGGCAAGAAGTACAAACTTCTTGGAAATCTTAGAACATCACTTCTTGTACATTCTAGTGGTTAAAGCCAGCCACATGACAACCCAGACTCAAGGGAGGGGAGACAACTTCCACCTCTTCATGTGAGGAGTGGCATGTACATAGAGTGAAGGAATGGACTGTTGGTGGTACCTCTGTAGATGTGCTACTACAATGCCTCTGTCCTCAGTGAATATGTTTTCGCTGCAAAAATAGGCCCATGTAGACTACTGCTCCTCAAACTTGTGTACCCACAGTCTCCTGGGGGTTACATTAAATGCATTAAAATGCAGACTCTGATTCAGTATATCTAGGTAAGAAACCACATTTTTAACAAGTTTCAGGTGATGCTGATGCTGCTGGTTTGAGTAGCAAGGATGTAGATTAGATAGTGGAAGTCCACTATGCTTTCATATGTGTACTTCCACGTAAATTTCACAATGACCCTGAGGGTTAGGAATGATTATCTCCGTTTTACAGATGAGGAAACAATGGCTTGAAAGCACAGACCACGCTTTGAGTAACAGGTATGTAGATTCGATGATGAAAGTCACCTGGGGTTTAGAATCACAAGACTTCAGTCCAAAACCCATCTCTGTCACCTTTTCTTTCTTTTTCTTTCTTTCTTTCTTTCTTTCTTTCTTTCTTTCTTTCTTTCTTTCTTTCTTTCTTTCTTTCTTTCTTTCTTTCTTTCTTTCTTTCTCTTCTCTCTCTCTCTCTCTCTTTCTTTCTTTTTCTTTCTTTCTCTCTCTCTCTCTTTCTTTCTTGTTTTTTTTTTGTTGTTGTTGTTGTTGCTGTGAGTCTTTGAGTAAGTTATCTAGTCACTGTGTCTTCATCTGTTAAAATGGAAAAGTAGAACAACTGTGAGAATCCATAGGAAGAAGTACAATGAATACCGGTTGAGTCTCTAACTAGCAGTGTTTCTTGGGGCATTTAACTTCCTCTCTCTGAGCTTTAATCTCTCCACTCAAAATTAAAGTGAGAATGGGAATGAAAGTAGCAACCTTACAGGGTGGTTGTGAGCATGCAGTAAAACCCAGAATTAGTAGAGGGTATTGACAGGACATGGGATACACACTGGTTTTCCTTTCCTTTTCATCCACTTCAGCCCATCAAATATTTCCCAGCAGGTCAGCATTTGCTGATGTTTTGCAGAAGGACAGGGTAGAAAGAAACAAGGACTGAGCTTCTGAGTTAAGTAAGATTCAAATCTAATCCATGGTTTGCCTCTAACAATGACACCCTGTGACCACAGAAAAGTGAGAATTGGCTTCTCCTTCTCTCCCTACTGGGTTGGAACCAAGGATAATAACCAATAACCATATTTGTCCTAGATGTCTGGCAAATAGCCTCAGCCCTATTGTTTGTGGTATCAGTGGCCAGCATGATTAATGATCCCTGCTGGGAAATGCAGCTGTGAGCTTCTGATGATGGAGGACAGTTATGAGGCCCTGAGTCCCTGGACGTTCCCATCTAGTACCATGTGGGCTGTGCCCCCGCCAGGATCTTTAGGCCACCCTTGGGGATCGGATGTTCTGGACCCACTGGAGACAGTCCAGGTTTATTTAGTCTTTTATTTGGGCTTTCTTATATTCACTGAGATCTGTGTAGAATCCAAAATGGCTCTCCAACATTGAGATTATGTCAAGCTATCATACCTGGGAATGAGGCCACAAACAACAAGGCAAGAAGCAATGGTTCATGTTCATTTTGCACTTACTCCGTGCTAGGATCTGAGATAACTGTATCAACACACATTGTCTCATCCTCACAACAACCCTACAAAGAAGAGAGCTTAAGAATCCCCATTTTTCAGATAAAGAAACGGAGGTACACAGAGATGAAATGACCTACTGGAAGTCACACAGTGAAGTGGCAAGCTTGGACTTGAATTCAGGTCTAGCTAACATCAGACTGTGCTGAGATGATTTTTGAGGGCTGATGAAATTTGGCTGGGGTGGGAGGGGAGTAGCCTCTCACAACATCTCACAGTTAAAAATGTTTCTATCCTAGTTCAGTGACCATGGTGTTGTTCCCCTGTACACACATACACACACACATGCACATGCACACACACACACACACACACTTGGGAAGAGGAGAGCCCTAAGGGTAAAGTGGGAGTTTAGGAACCAACTCATTTGGTTCTCTTGACCAAAGCAGAACTGGAAGAGTCTGTTGATCCAGTCTGGATCTGCTGCTCCACAGATAAGAGACTTGGCACTGTACCACCTGGTGACCACATCATCTTCCTTCATATGTTAGGCCTTTTCTTCCTCTCTGGACTGTGTTTTCCTTAAAGATACAGATATTGCCTTCTGCTTCAAACCCCCTGCACTTCCCTCCATGGTCACTGAGATAAGATCCTCCTCTGCAGCCACCCTTTCTCTACTTGGGTCCTCGTCCAGCTCATTCTCTGAAATGATTTTTGAAAATGCAAGTTAAATGATGTCACTCCCCAGCTTAAAAATCCCTCGGGGATTCTCCCTTTTGAGTCAGAGTATCCAGTCTTTCCCAAGCTCATCTCCTGACACTTCCTTGCCCACACCAAGCCCTCCAGCCATGCCCCGCCACCTCTAGCTAGCATCACGAGCTGGTTCTCACTTCCCCACTTTACTGATGCTGTTTCCTATGCCTGGAATGTCCTTTCCCCAACTCACTACCCTAGTAATATGGCCTCCAGCAAGTCACCTCACCCCTCTGAGATTCAACTGGCCCATCGTTACAATGAGGCTAATGATTAGGCCTCCCTCACAGGTGACTGGAGGATTAAGGAAGTCAAGATGTGCAAAACGCCCAGAACAGGACCTGGCCACCATTAGTGTCCCTCCTGGCTCTGGTGGAGAGGGAGTCTATTCCTTGACCCAGAATCTTCCTTGCCAGTATCATTTTAGTCAATTTTACACTTTTCCAAGGAAGCTTCCCACACTATCTTGACCGCTACCTAAGGTTTTATTTTCCCCAAAAGACCTAAATCTGGATGATTAACAGAAAATAAAGAAAAGTGGTACTTTTTTTTTCTCTCCAGTGGCCTAGGGAAAAAAGGAAGGGAGGGTTGGATTGCTGAAGAAAGAGGCAGCTTTGGAACGGCCACTGGAGTTCTAAAGACTTAGATGCAGGCTTACGGATGAGGTGAGGGTTACTCACTTCCTTTTCTCTTAAGGAGTGACTTGAGGCAGAAGGACAGTCTCACTCAAGATCACATGCAGCGTTTTCTTGGCAAACTACTGCTGTTTGTCGCCCTTTGGGAAAAGCACTAGCAGAAGGGAAACAAATATTAGAAAAGTATTTTACCCAAAAAGCCCCAGTCTGTAGAATAAATTGCCTGCCATGGGTACAGCCACAGGGAGGTTTCACGTGATTACTTGCCCAAGATCCTCATAAATTGTCAGCTTTGCTAGTCAGATGTTAAACCAAACTTGAGGGATAAGAGGAAGAGGCATAAACGTTAAATACATAATCTTTCAAGTGTGTGCCTTCATTTCCCGGCTGTTTCTTCTCCAAAGGGAATTGTTTTCTCTTTTCTTTCTCTTTTTCTGTTTCCTTTGACATTGCAGAGAGGAGTCAGAAATCATCAGTTGGATTCCTGATTCACCACACAATGGAGCTCTGGGAAAGAAGGGCTAGCTTAGGGGAAAAGGAAAAAGTGTTGCAATCAGACGGTCTTGAGTGTTCACTCCCGATCTGTCACTTGCCATTGTTAAGTCTTCCTGTCGTGTGCTTTACCTCTCCAAGCCACTTTTTTCTCTTCTATAAAATGAAGACAATCATTCCTAACCCTAAAAGTCACTGTGAAATTTATGTGGAAGTACACATATAAAAGGCAGTAAGTAGTATGGACTCAAGAAATGGCTGTTGTAATTATTATCGTCGTTGTTGTTATTATACTTGAATAGGATATTTAAGATACTTCAGTGGTCACCAATGAGAGTCCAAGCACACCCTTCCCTGCTTCCAGACTCCTAATTGTCCTCCCTTGCATCATTTTTCTTCATAGCCCTTCTCAACCTCTCATACCCAATATGTATTTTCTTATTTGTAATTATTTGTTTTCCTGTTAGTGAATGTTAACTCCTTGAGGGCAGAGATCTCAGTCTGCTTTGTTCCACTGCCAAAATTTCAGCACTTATTTAAATGTCTGGCACATAGTATATGTCCAATAAATATCTGTTGGATGAATGAATGAATGAATGAATGAATGAATGAACCCACTACTATACTCTGATTCCTACTTCTCATGATAACTGCTGGAAAAAGGAAGAACTCACATCATCTTCCAGTGCACCCTGTGGAAGTTTGATGCCTGTTAAATAGACCAAACATCCTTGTTCCAGATATTTCTGCTGTGTAACAAACACTCCAAACTTAATGCCGTAAAACAACAAGCACTCTACTTTGCTCATGATTTTGTGCATGACACTCAGGCTACAAATCCAGGTTTCACATGCGGTTGCAGTTCAATGTTGGCTGGGCTGCAATCATCTGAAGACTCAACTGTGGTGGAGGATCCAGCTTCAAGGTGGGTCACCCACATGGTTGGCAGTTGATGCTGACTGTCACCTGGAAGCTCAGTCAGGGCTGTCACCAGGAGCACCTACACATAGTCTCTTCAGCACAGCAGTCTCAGAGTAGTCGTATTTCTTACATAACACCTGACTTCCCCCACAGCAAGTGTCCCAAGACAATAAGGCAGACGTTTTGGCTCTTTATTGACCTAGCCTCAGAGGTCACATAATGTCACTTCTGCCATACTCTATTTGTCAAAGCTGTCACAAGCCCAGCCAGGTGCAGTGAAAGGGGACATAGACCCCACCTCTTGATGAGAGGAGTGTTAAAGAATTTGGGGTCATGATTTAAAACCTCCACAGACATGATCTCACATGCCTCTGGGGACTAGCCAGATATAAGAAGTAAGTGAAATAGGTGTAGATGAGTGAGACAACAGAGAGTGGGGCAGGGGGGGAATATGGAGAAATGGAGCCTTTTTCCCTGGCTGGAGGTATCATCCATAGCTCAGCAACCACCAGTTTTTTTCCTGTGGAAATATGGGCCCAGAGTTGCCAAGTCCTTTGATTTTTCAAGTGAAGCTGTGAAAATGTCAGTGGAATTTCCCAATTTAAAAAACTCCATGTGAGCCAAAGAGAACAGGCTTGAAGACCTACAGGTTTCCAATTGTTGGCAGCTAAGGTAAATGATCTGAAGTAATAGTGCTTTGTGGTAACAGAGTGAGAGGCCTGCCACATGTTTCTTCAGGCTGCCTGATGACAGACGTGGTGTTTCGTGCCTGTGGTTCCAGCCCTTTGGATGGCCGAGGTGGGAGAATAGCTTGAAGCCAGGAGTACAAGACCTTGTGAACTTGAAGGCACTTTTAAGTACCCTCTCCCCAAAACAGGAAATAATGCAAACCAGCCAAAAGACCTCTTTGGTAGAAATGAGTGACTACCAATCTTGAGAGCTAGAAGGAAAAGTAAATGGAATGAAGTGAAACATTTGTTAACCTCCACATCATGCGCCATGAATTTTTTATGTATTATTGCACCAATTCTCACTGACAACTACCTGGGATAGGATAATTACCTTCCCACCACAGGTGATTAAACTACGTTAGGTCCTGTGCTGGATCATACAGGTAGAAGGTAGTATGATATGGTTTGGCTGTGTCCCCACCTAAATTTCATCTTGAATTGTAGCTCCCATAATCCCCACATGTTGTGGGAGGGACCTGGTGGGACCTAACTGAATCATGGGATAGGAGTTTCCCTCCATACTATTCTCGTGGTACTGAATAAGTCTCACGAGATCTGATGGTTTTATAAGGGGTTTCCCCTTTCCCTTGGCTCCTATTTTCTCTTGTATGCCACCATGTAAGACATGCCTTTCACCTTCCATCATGATTTTGAGGCCTCCCCAGCCATGTGGAACTGTGAGTCCATTAAACCTTTTTTCCTTTATAAATTACCCAGTCTTGGATATGTCTTTATCAGCAGCATGAAAGCAGACTAATACATAGTAGATCCCAGGTCAGCAGGACCCTGGAACCCCCACCCCCAACACACACAAATTCCCTGCACCAGACAAGGCCCTTGGGAGTTACCAATGCTGCATAATTAATGTTGTGGCTCAAAAGGAATCAACCATGTCTGAGATCACTGTGGTGATGAGTAAATGGCAGAATGTGAGCCATGGAGCCTTAAATGGGCCTAAGGTTGACCATTTTCTACTTTGGGCATCTTCCGGCTGGTGGTCATTACACTAAAAGAACCTCCCAACCATAGTAATAACCAAAATGTTTAGTAATCGTGGTATCACTTATACAATGCTCCCTATGTGTCAGCTCCTGCATGTATTCTTATTTATTTAATCCTTAAAATAGTTCATTTTACAGATGAGAAAACTGAGGCACAGAGAAGTTAAACTATTAATATTTGCTTGAGATAACACATTAGCAAATGGCAGAGTTAGGGTCATAACCCAAGGCTGTTTGGCTCAAAGTTTGTTCTCTTAAACCCTAGGTTACCCTCCTTATAACTTTTTTTCTATTTGCCACACGGTTAATGAAATTTGATGGGCTGTGTCTGTCAATACAGGGCTATCTCCCAGTATAAGAAGGCAAGCTCTGCCTCTCAAGGGGCCTGACCTTGGTGGATGCTTCTCTATCCAGTCATACAAGCACAAGGACTCAGGATCCTAATGTCAGTGGCATTTAGAGAGTATGACACACGCCGGCAAAACTCACAAGAGACAAATGTATATACGAGAATAAATACAAAATATTCATCTACAAGGATTATGCCAAGAGGACCAGAATGCCTCTGATGGCATGAATACCATGCTTATTCTTTGCCTGCAGCCACATTGCAATCATTTATTCATTAAACAAATGTTGATGGAACATTTGCACTGCGGTGAACAAAAGAAGACATAGTAGGGTGGTGGTTTGGTAAGGAGTTTGAGACCAGCCTGTGCAACATAGTGAGATAAGAAAAAGAAAGGAAGGGAAGGGAAGGGCAGGGAAGGGAAGGGGGAATGGGGGGAGGGAAGGAGGGAGGAAGAGCGGAATGAAAGAAGGAAGGAGGGAGGGAAGAAAGGAAGGAAGGCAGGAAGGAAGGAAGGAAGGGAGGAAGGAAGGGAGGATTAAGGGAGGGGGAAGGGAGAATTAAAACAAGTGCCATTCAGGAAGGAAGGAACTTAGTGCAGTCCCTGCGTTCAGGCCGGCCTGTCCGGCCGTCAGTCCTCTTGAGCCTTCCTCCCATGGAGGGATGCTATGTTGCGTCTTTCCTTGCGGAGCTGAGGAAAGTCTTTTCTTTCCTGGATGTCCGCCGGCGGAAGGAAGGAAGGAAGGAAGGAAGGAAGGAAGGAAGGAAGGAAGGAAGGAAGGAAGGAGACAAAGTGAGAAACCATAGAATAGAATTCTCTCTCTCTCTCTCCGCCCCCCACCCCCCGCCCATGGTCTGTCACATCAGCTTCACCCTATACATCTGTTTCATTCTTTTCTTCTATCAATCAGAATCCTTGGTTGCACAGAAACTAACTCTGACTGATGTTAACAGAAAAGGAATTTGTTGAAAGGGTATCAGAAGACTCACAAGCTCCAGGAAGCTCAGGGAGCAAGATAAAAACAAGCAGGAACAAGGAGAGGCTAGACAGCCAGAACCGCAGCCAAAATCCCACGACAGACCAAACCTGGTGAGGATACCACTGTTGCTGCCACTAAGAACCAAACATCCCAGCTTGTACCCGCTCCACTGCTGACACCAGGCACAGGGTCCTGCTAAGGCATTGCTGCTGGGATACAATCTCCACTACGCCTGTGTCGTGTTTGTAAGCTTTTGCTATCGATATTTTCATATATACGCACACACAAATAGCACAGTATAATGCCAACTTAAATAATTATCAGCTCACGGTCAATTTTGTTTCATTTGTCTCCCTACCCACTTGTCCCCACCCCCACAATATTTTGAAGCAAATACCATTTATCCTATAATTTTATCCATAACAATTTCAACATGTATGTCTAGAATGGTGTTTCTGAATCTTGGCACTACTAACATCTTGGACCAGATAATTCTTTGTTGTCGGGGGCTACCCTGTGCATTGTAGAACGTGAAGCAGCATCCCTGGTCTCTACCCACCAGATGCTGGTAGCACCCTCCTCACTCTCAGTTGTGACAACCAAAACTACATCTAGATGCTGCCAAATGTCTCCTAGGGAGAAACATTGTCCCTGATTAAGAACTCTGGGAGGCCAAGGTGGGAAGTTGCTTGAGCCCAGGAGTTTAAGAACAGCCTGGGCAACATGGTGAAACCCTTTCTCTACAAAAAAGTAGCCTGGTGTGGTGGCATGCCAGCAGTCCCAGCTACCAGGAAGGCTGAGATGGGAGGATCGCCTGAGCCCAGGAGGTTGAGGCTTCACTGAGCCATGGCCATGATCACACCACTGCACTCCAGCCTGGGGGACAGAGTGAGACCCTGCCTCAATAAACAAAAAAGATAAATGTATCAACATAAAAACACATAGACGGCTAGATAGTGGATAATCACAAAACTATCATCACACTTTAAAAATAATTCCTCAAAACTATGAAATGCTGAGTTGGTGTTGAAATTTTCCGGATTATCTCAAGGTATTTCTCTCATATTTATTTGTTAGATTCTAGGTGAAAATAACAACCATACCTTGCCATTGGTTGATATGTCTCATGTCTCTTTTAATAAGAAGGAAGAAAGGAAGGAAGGAAGGAAGGAAGGAAGGAAGGAAGGAAGGAAGGAAGGAAGGAAGGAAGGAAGGAAGGAAGGAAGGAAGGAAGGAAGGGAGGGAGGGAGGGAGGGAGGGAGGGAGGGAGGGAGGGAGGGAGGGAAGGAAGGGGAATATTCTCTCTCTCTCTCTCTCTCTCTCTCTCTCTCTCTCTCTCTCTCTCTCTCTCTCTCCGTGAGTGTGTGTGTGTGTGTGTGTGTTACCAGGGGCCACAGAGAGGGGAAGGAAATGGGGAGATGGAGGTCAAAGGATACAAAGTAACAGGTATACAGAATGAACAAGTCTAGAGATGTAATGTATAGCATGAGAGCCGTCCTTAATAACATTGGGTTGTACTTGGAATTTTTTGCTCAAAGAGTAGATACTATGTGAGATGATGGATGTGTTCATTTGCTTGACTATAGTAATGTTTTCACTACCTATATGTATATCAAAACATCATGTTATACACCTTAAATACATACAAAAAATTTTTTAAAAATAAAGTGGGAAAAAGAAATCAGTTCCTGTAGAGTTCTGAATTACTGATTCTATCTCCATGATTGAATTGAATATACTCCTGTTTCTCCTGTGTTTCCTAGAAGTTAGTAGTTAGATCTAGAGGTATGATTTCATTCTAGTTCTTTGTTAACTGCTTCATGATTAGGGAGCATACTTCCATTAAAAAGCCATGATGTCTGTTTGCCTCTTTTGTTTGGATATCAGTTGGCAATCACTTTCTAAATCCTTTATTTCATTAGGTATTAAAAACGATGAAATTCTATCAGTCCTTACTTATTTATTAGCTAGAATACTTACAAAGATAAACATGCCCTTCAATTGTTTGCCACCCTGACAGACTGTACAGGGAAAAGTAGAATGCATGCTTGATTTCTCTCCCTTTCCTTATCTGTTTTCAAAATAATGCAAGGCTATGCTAGCATCTTCCGAGGGGGACCTGTAAGTTTTGTTGTTGTTGATGGTGGTGGGGGTATCCTCATGAACTCCTGCATTTCAACACATTAGAAGTATTTTCAGTCTGCTGCAGTTATGTCCCTACGGATACTCAACTCGTTCCATTGTTGACTGATAGAATCCCCTTTAAGATGGTTCATGAGTTCTTTTGATGAACCCCATTGGGCTTGGGTAACTTCTTGGCTTTCTGACATGACAACATCTGCCAGGTTCATTTCCAGGTATACATTTCCTGTCCCAGACTGGAACTGTATCTATAAACTTTATACAATTAATCAGGGAAGAAGGAGGGGGAGAAATAAAAATAAACCAGGTCTGCAGCACATTCAGCATTAATCATGAAGCTACCTTGCTCTCTGACCTGCTTCCTCATAGTTTTTTGGTGCCTATTCCTTCAGAATCACATAGACTCTGTCACAAGAGTATAACTTCCCTTAGCTTCTCTGTAGATAACAACTTAATCATTCTGAAATATTAAGTTTCCTATTTGAGATATTCTTTTAGGTTCTGCACACCAGTGAAACTACTGACACCAGCTGGTCTGAAGGACTCCATGAGAAGCTGACTCACAAAAGAATGCAGGTCTTACATCCTGACAATTTCATCCCCTATACCCTGACAAATAACCCCAATTTTCCAGCTATTTACCTTCCATGATCCCCTAAAAAATCCCAGCCCAGATCTGCCCAAAGAGGCAGATTTGAGTGTCCCTCCTGTCTTCTCTCTCAACTGCCCTGCAATTGTTAACTTTTTTTCTCTTCTGCAAACCCTGCTGTCTCAGTGTATTGGTTGCTGCACAGCAGGCCTACAAACCTGGTGGACCTATAACAAGACCAGGTGCCAGACTTTTCTCTAAAGATCCCTGGTTCCTTCTAGTGTGGTCCAGCTACTTTGCAACTCTAACCAAGCCTGCACCACTTGCCCCTGCACTAGCACCCCAAGAGATGAAAAACAAGAATGTGGCCTTTTGGGTTTCTGTGATCAGAAGTAACTTTGCTTCCACCAAGATGACAGAAAGGGAAATTCCCCAAACATGAAGAGGAGGGTGGGACAATGGATGACCTACTACATCACCACCACCACCAAATGACTGATGCTTTCTGTATCTCTGTCTTTCTAAAACAGACTTTCTCAGTGCACATGGCCAAACACGGCTGTCACACATCCTGAATTTACACATCTTCCAATGTAGGATGGATGTGGAGGGCCATCCTACATGGATGGCCATGTAGGGGCAAACATGGCACTACACAGCTCCAGTGCCAATGGAAACCAAGTCCCAATTATAAATCCCCAGGAGATATGGTCTAGTTGTTCCAATCTGGATCAAGTGTAATCAGCTTTACCTTAAGGGCAGGATCATACAGACCTGGCACAGGGGACCCCCATCAAAAACAGGAAATAACAGGTCTCAAAGAAAGGGAGAGCTGCCTGAACTCACATCCCAAAAGACATCCTTGGCCCACAGCTAGAGTTGAGGACTGGATGATTCAAATCTTGAAGGCTTCACACACTAGGAAATTAATAGACCCCTTTCTGCAGTTCCCAATATGTGAAACTCCCAGCATTCCACCCTAAGCCCTCTACAGTCATACCTGGCCTCTTGTCTCAGGGACATCAGTGACCGACCCCTCTTTCTTCAGCTAACAACCATGGCTCACATTTTCCAGAGCCCTCATGTGTGCCCGTCACTCTGTTATCCATGAGATCACATGCCTTATTTCTCTGAATCTTTGAAGCCTCCTTGTGGTAGGCACTATTGTCAGCATCCTCATTTTTTTGGTGGAAAAACTAAGGCTTGGAGATATTAATATGCCCAGATTTCATCATCCTGCTGGGTAAGAGATAGAGCCAGGATTTGAAGCCAGGCAGTCTGAATCAAGAGCCTGTGTTCTTCAACTTGACACCATCTTTTTGTGTCACCAGCATTTGGGAGCACTCAAGTCTTGCCCTGCCCTATCACCATGGTGTCTCATGAAGGTAACGCTCTATTTTTCTAATTTCTTTTATTTATTTATTTATTTATTATTTATTTTTTATTATACTTTAAGTTCTAGGGTACATGTGCATAACGTGCAGGTTTGTTACATATGTATACTTATGCCATGTTGGTGTGCTGCACCCACCAACTCGTCAGCACCCATCAATTCATCATTTATATCATGTATAACTCCCCAATGCAATCCCTCCCTCCTCCCCCTCCCCATGTTAGGCCCCAGTGTGTGATGATCCCCTTCCCGAGTCCAAGTGATCTCATTGTTCAGTTCCCACCTATGAGTGAGAACATGCGGTGTTTGGTTTTCTCTTCTTGTGATAGTTTGCTAAGAATGATGGTTTCCAGCTGCATCCATGTCCCTACAAAGGACGCAAACTCATCCTTTTTTATGGCTGCATAGTATTCCATGGTGTATATGTGCCACATTTTCTTAATCCAGTCTGTCACAGATGGACATTTGGGTTGATTCCAAGTCTTTGCTATTGTGAATAGTGCCGCAATAAACATACGTGTGCATGTGTCTTTGTAGTAGAATAATTTATAATCCTTTGGGTATATACCCAGTAGTGGGATGGCTGGGTCATATGGTACATCTAGTTCTAGATCCTTGAGGAATTGCCATACTGTTTTCCATAATGGTTGAACTAGTTTACAATCCCATCAACAGTGTAAAAGCGTTCCTATTTCTCCACATCCTCTCCAACACCTGTTGTTTCCTGACTTCTTAATGATTGCCATTCTAACTGGTGTGAGATGGTATCTCATTGTGGTTTTGATTTGCATTTCTCTGATGGCGAGTGATGATGAGCATTTTTTCATGTGTCTGTTGGCTGTAAGAATGTCTTCTTTTGAGAAATGTCTGTTCATATCCTTTGCCCACTTTTTGATGGGGTTGTTTGCTTTTTTCTTGTACATTTGTTTGAGTTCTTTGTAGATTCTGGATATTAGCCCTTTGTCAGATGAGTAGGTTGCAAAAATTTTCTCCCATTCTGTAGGTTGCCTGTTCACTCTGATGGTAGTTTCTTTTGCTGTGCAAAAGCTCTTTAGTTTAATTAGATCCCATTTGTCAATTTTGGCTTTTGCTGCCATTGCTTTTGGTGTTTTAGACATGAAGTCCTTGCCCATGCCTATGTCCTGAATGGTACTACCTAGATTTTCTTCTAGGGTTTTTATGGTATTAGGTCTAACATTTAAGTCTCTAATCCATCTTGAATTAATCTTCATATAAGGGGTAAGGAAAGGATCCACTTTCAGCTTTCTACTTATGGCTAGCCAATTTTCCCAGCACCATTTATTAAATAGGGAATCCTTTCCCCATTTCTTGTTTCTCTCAGGTTTGTCAAAGATCAGATGGCTGTAGATGTGTGGTATTATTTCTGAGGACTCTGTTCTGTTCCATTGGTCTATATCTCTGTTTTGGTACCAGTACCATGCTGTTTTGGTTACTGTAGCCTTGTAGTATAGTTTGAAGTCAGGTAGCGTGACGCCTCCAGCTTTGTCCTTTTGACTTAGGATTGTCTTGGCAATGCGGGCTCTTTTTTGGTTCCATATGAACTTTAAAGCAGTTTTTTCCAATTCTGTGAAGAAAGTCATTGGTAGCTTGATGGGGATGGCATTCAATCTATAAATAACCTTGGGCAGTATGGCCATTTTCACGATATTGATTCTTCCTATCCATGAGCATGGTATGTTCTTCCATTTGTTTGTGTCCTCTTTGATTTCACTGAGCAGTGGTTTGTAGTTCTCCTTGAAGAGGTCCTTTACATCCCTTGTAAGCTGGATTCCTAGGTATTTGATTCTCTTTGAAGCAATTGTGAATGGAAGTTCATTCCTGATTTGGCTCTCTGCTTGTCTGTTACTGGTGTATAAGAATGCTTGTGATTTTTGAACATTAATTTTGTATCCTGAGACTTTGCTGAAGTTGCTTATCAGCTTAAGGAGATTTTGGGCTGAGACAATGGGGTTTTCTAAATATACAATCATGTCATCTGCAAACAGGGACAATTTGACTTCTTCTTTTCCTAACTGGATACCCTTGATTTCTTTCTCTTGCCTGATTGCCCTAGCCAGAACTTCCAACACTATGTTGAATAGGAGTGGTGAGAGAGGGCATCCCTGTCTTGTGCCAGTTTTCAAAGGGAATTTTTCCAGTTTTTGCCCATTCAGAATGATATTAGCTGTGGGTTTGTCATAAATAGCTCTTATCATTTTGAGGTACGTTCCATCAATACCGAATTTATTGAGCGTTTTTAGCATGAAGGGCTGTTGAATTTTGTCAAAAGCCTTTTCTGCATCTATTGAGATAATCATGTGGTTCTTGTCTTTGGTTCTGTTTATATGCTGTATTACGTTTATTGATTTGCGAATGTTGAACCAGCCTTGCATCCCGGGGATGAAGCCCACTTGATCATGGTGGATAAGCTTTTTGATGTGCTGCTGAATCCGGTTTGCCAGTATTTTATTGAGAATTTTTGCATCGATGTTCATCAGGGATATTGGTCTAAAATTCTCTTTTTTTGTTGTGTCTCTGCCAGGCTTTGGTATCAGGATGATGCTGGCCTCATAAAATGAGTTAGGGAGGATTCCCTCTTTTTCTATTGATTGGAATAGTTTCAGAAGGAATGGTACCAGCTCCTCCTTGTACCTCTGGTAGAATTCAGCTGTGAATCCATCTGGTCCTGGACTCTTTTTGGTGGGTAGGCTATTAATTGTTGCCTCAATTTCATAGCCTGCTATTGGTCTATTCAGGGATTCAACTTCTTCCTGGTTTAGTCTTGGGAGAGTGTAAGTGTCCAGGAAATTATCCATTTCTTCTAGATTTTCTAGTTGATTTGCGTAGAGGCGTTTATAGTATTCTCTGATGGTTGTTTGTATTTCTGTGGGGTCGGTGGTGATATCCCCTTTATCATTTCTTATTGCGTCTATTTGATTCCTTTCTCTTTTCTTCTTTATTAGTCTTGCTAGCGGTCTGTCAATTTTGTTGATCTTTTCAAAAAACCAACTCCTGGATTCATTGATTTTTTGGAGGGTTTTTTGTGTCTCTATCTCCTTCAGTTCTGCTCTGATCTTAGTTATTTCTTGCCTTCTGCTAGCTTTTGAATGTGTTTGCTCTTGCCTCTCTAGTTCTTTTAATTGTGATGTTAGAGTGTCAATTTTAGATCTTTCCTGCTTTCTCTTGTGGGCATTTAGTGCTATAAATTTCCCTCTACACACTGCTTTAAATGTGTCCCAGAGATTCTGGTAAGTTGTATCTTTGTTCTCATTGGTTTCAAAGAACATCTTTATTTCTGCCTTCATTTCGTTATGTACCCAGTAGTCATTCAGGAGCAGGTTGTTCAGTTTCCATGTAGTTGAGCAGTTTTGATTGAGTTTCTTAGTCCTGAGTTCTAGTTTGATTGCACTGTGGTCTGAGAGACAGTTTGTTATAATTTCTGTTCTTTTACATTTGCTGAGGAGTGCTTTACTTCCAATTATGTGGTCAATTTTGGAATAAGTGCGATGTGGTGCTGAGAAGAATGTATATTCTGTTGATTTGGGGTGGAGAGTTCTATAGATGTCTATTAGGTCCGCTTGGTGCAGAGATGAGTTCAATTCCTGGATATCCTTGTTAACTTTCTGTCTCGTTGATCTGTCTAATGTTGACAGTGGAGTGTTGAAGTCTCCCATTATTATTGTATGGGAGTCTAAGTCTCTTTGTAAGTCTCTAAGGACTTGCTTTATGAATCTGGGTGCTCCTGTATTGGGTGCATATATATTTAGGAGAGTTAGCTCTTCCTGTTGAATTGATCCCTTTACCATTATGTAATGGCCTTCTTTGTCTCTTTTGATCTTTGATGGTTTAAAGTCTGTTTTATCAGAGACTAGGATTGCAACCCCTGCTTTTTTTTGTTCTCCATTTGCTTGGTAGATCTTCCTCCATCCCTTTATTTTGAGCCTATGTATGTCTCTGCATGTGAGATGGGTCTCCTGAATACAGCAGACTGATGGGTCTTGACTCTTTATCCAGTTTGCCAGTCTGTGTCTTTTAATTGGAGCATTTAGTCCATTTACATTTAAGGTTAATATTGTTATGTGTGAACTTGATCCTATCATTATGATATTAACTGGTTATTTTGCTCGTTAGTTGATCCAGTTTCTTCCTAGCCTCGATGGTCTTTACATTTTGGCATGTTTTTGCAATGGCTGGTACCGGTTGTTCCTTTCCATGTTTAGGGCTTCCTTCAGGGTCTCTTGTAAGGCAGGCCTGGTGGTGACAAAATCTCTAAGCATTTGCTTATCTGTAAAGGATTTTATTTCTCCTTCACTTATGAAACTTAGTTTGGCTGGATATGAAATTCTGGGTTTAAAATTCTTTTCTTTAAGAACGTTGAATTTGGCCCCCACTCTCTTCTAGCTTGTAGAGTTTCTGCCGAGAGATCTGCTGTTAGTCTGATGGGCTTCCCTTTGTGGGTGACCTGACCTTTCTCTCTGGCTGCCCTTAAGATTTTTTCCTTCATTTCAACTTTGGTGAATCTGGCAATTATGTGTCTTGGAGTTGCTCTTCTGGAGGAGTATCTTTGTGGCGTTCTCTGTATTTCCTGAATTTGAATGTTGGCCTGCCCTACTAGGTTGGGGAAGTTCTCCTGGATGATATCCTGAAGAGTGTTTTCCAACTTGGTTCCATTTTCCCCCTCACTTTCAGGCACCCCAATCAGACGTAGATTTGGTCTTTTTACATAATCCCATACTTCTTGTAGGCTTTGTTCATTTCTTTTTCTTCTTTTTTCTTTTGGTTTCTCTTCTCGCTTCATTTCATTCATTTGATCCTCAATCGCTGATACTCTTTCTTCCAGTTGATCGAGTCGGTTACTGAAGCTTGTGCATTTGTCACGTATTTCTCGTGTCATGGTTTTCATCTCTGCCATTTCGTTTATGATCTTCTCTGCATTAATTAGTCTAGCTGTCAATTCTTTCACTCTTTTTTCAAGATTTTTAGTTTCTTTGCGCTGGGTACGTAATTCCTCCTTTAGCTCTGAGAAGTTTGATGGACTGAAGCCTTCTTCTCTCATCTTGTCAAAGTCATTCTCTGACCAGCTTCGATCCGTTGCTGGCGATGGGCTGCGCTCCTTTGCAAGGGGAGATGCGCTCTTATTTTTTGAATTTCCAGCTTTTCTGCCCTGCTTCTTCCCCATCTTTGTGGTTTTATCTGTCTCTGGTCTTTGATGATGGTGACGTACTGATGGGGTTTTGGTATAGGTGTCCTTCCTATTTGATAGTTTTCCTTCTGACAGTCAGAAGGACTGTCTGTTGGTCTGTTGGAGATTGCTTGAGGTCCACTCCAGACCCTGTTTGCCTGGGTATCAGCAGCAGAGGTTGCCGAAGATAGAATATTGCTGAGCAGCGAGTGTACCTGTCTGATTCTTCCTTTGGAAGTTTCCTCTCAGGGGTGTACTCCACCCTGTGAGGTGTGGGGTGTCAGACTGCCCCTAGTGGGGGATGTCTCCCAGCTAGGCTACTCAGGGGTCAGGGACCCACCTGAGCAGGCAGTCTGTCCGTTTTCAGATCTCAACCTCCGCGTTGGGAGATCCACGGCTCTCCCCAAAGCTGTCAGACAGAGTTGTTCGCGTCTGCACCGGCCCCCGCTGCTTCCCCTGTTGGTCTTCAGCTGTGCGCTGTCCCCAGAGGTGGAGACTACAGAGACAGGCAGGCTTCCTTGAGCTGCTGTGAGCTCCACCCAGTTCGAGCTTCCCAGCGGCTTTGTTTACCTATTTAAGCCTCAGCAATGGCGGGCGCCCCTCCCCCAGCCTCGCTGCTGCCCTGCGGATAGATCGCGGCAGACTGCTGTGTTAGCAGTGAGGGAGGCTTCGTGGGCGTGGGACCCTCCCGGCCAGGTGTGGGATATATTCTCCTGGAATGCCTGTATGCTTACAGCGCAGTATTGGGGTGGGAGTTACCCGATTTTCCAGGTGTTGTGTGTCTCAGTTCCCCTTGCTAGGAAAACGGATTCCCTTCCCCCTTGCACTTCCAGGTGAGGCGATGCCTCGCCCTGCTTCAGCTCTCGCTGGTCAGGCTGCAGCAGCTGAGCAGCACCGATTGTCCGGCACTCCCTAGTGAGATGACCCCAGTACCTCAGTTGAAAATGCAGAAATCACCGGTCTTCTGTGTCGCTCGCGCTGGGAGTTGGAGACTGGAGCTGTTCCTATTCGGCCATCTTGCTCCGCCCCCTATTTTTCTAATTTCATCTGACTGTTTTCCTTCTGCCGTTATCTCCCACGGAGCCACCTGCTTTTAAAGTTGATACCCATGCACCAGACACAAATAGAATTCTGTAGCCAGAGTGTCTGTTGTTGTCCCCATGCAAGGGAGCCTAATTATCATAACCAAAAAAGAAAGCTTTGTTGTAAAACTTGTACCCATTAGTGTAGAGAATGTGGGTTTGTATGGACTATCCAAAAAATACAAACTCATTTGATCCTGCAGAAATATTTGTTAAGCACTGTTTTAGGTATGGGGATAGAGCAGCTAACAGAACAGATAAACATGCCTGCCTTCATGAAGCTTACCTTTTAATGCTGAGTTGGGGGAGGGCAGGAAGACAAGCAATAAGTGAGAAAAGTAGGTAAAGTACATGGTATGTGAGATTAATGATAAGTGCTAAGGAGAAAATAATAAAGGAGGGAAGGTAACCATGAAGTGTTGAAGGCAGAGAATGATTGAAATTTTAGATTGTGAGGAGGAGGAGGTCCGTGGAAGGGCCAACTGAATAAAGTGCAAAAAGAAGCAAAAGAGTGTGTACCTGTCTGGGGAAACTGCACTGCCAGGAGAAGGAACAGCACGTGCAAAGGCCTCGAGGTAGGAGCCTGCCTACAGCTGTGTCCCAGGAGCAGAAAAGGCCAATGTGATGGGAGGAAAGAAAAGACGTGGCAGGGCGGCAGAGGTTAAGCCTTAAAACTCACCTATGAGGGTCGTTTGTTTGTTTGTTTTGACAAAGTATTGCTCTGTTGCCTAGGCTGGAGTGCAGTAGTGCAATCTCGGTTCACTGCAGCCTCCACTTCCCAGGTTCAAGCAATTCTCCTCCTGCCTCAGTCTCTCCAGTAGCTGGGATTATAGGTTTGTGCCACCACACCCGACTAATTTTTGTATTTTTAATAGAGATGGGGTTTCACCATGCTGGCCAGGCTGGTCTCAAACTGCTGACCTCAAATGATCTACCTACCTCGGCCTCCCGAGGATTACAGATCACACCTGTAATCCCAGGTAAACTGCTGGGATTACAGGTGTGAGCCGCTGTGCCTGGCCTCACCTATGAGTTTTAAGGAACTTGGAGGCAGGTCCTATGGGGCCCTTGAGGGTTGCAGTGAGGACTCTAGCTTTTTCTCTGGTTGAGCTGGGATCCAGAACAGGAACAGTGAGCTCTGACCGGGGCCTTCACAGCATCGTATCATCACCCATCACAGCATCAGCAGCAAACAAACTCCCAGTGAGGAAGCTAGGAAACAATTTAGGAGGCTCTTGCAATAATCCAAGTAACAGCTGATGTGATTTGAACCTGGATGGTGGCCGTGAAGGTGTGTATATTTATCTACCTTCCTTACACAAGTAGAGATGACAAGATGGATACGGGGTATGGGAGAAATACAGGAATCCAGCAGACTTCAAAGTTTGGGCTGAGCAAGTCGTCCAACCTTTACATCTTCCAGGTAAGTCAGAATGTCACTCCAGTTTCCAGCAACCTAAAGGTGTGTCTTTCTTCCTTCCTTCCTTCCTTCCTTTCTCTCTCTCTCTCTTTCTTTCTTTCTTTCCTTCCTTCCTTCCTTCCTTCCTTCCTTCCTTCCTTCCTTCTTTCTTTCTTTCCTTCCTTCCTTCCTTCTTTCTTTCCTTCTTTCTTTCTTTCTTTTTTCTTTCTTTCTTTCTTTTTCTTCCCTTCCTTCCTTCCTTCTTTCTTTCTTTTGTTTTTTTTAAAATGAAGTTTCACTCTTGTTACCCAGGCTGGAGTGCAATGGTGCAATCTCAGCTCACCACAACCTCCACCTCCTGTGTTCAAGCAATTCTTCTGCCTCAGCCTCTTCAGTAGCTGGGATTACAGGCAAGCACCACCAAGCTCGGCTAAATTTTTTTGTATTTTCATTAGAGACAGGGTTTCTCCATGTTGGTCAGGCTGGTCTTGAACTCCCAACCTCAGGTGATCCACCCACCTCGGCCTCCCAAAGTGCTGGGATTACAGGCATGAGCCACCGCGCTTGGCCAAGGTGTTTCTTTTTTTTCTCATTATAGATTTTCTTTTTCTTTAACAAGGCCAGCCTGGAACCAATTTGTTTATAACTTTAAAACCCCAAAGGATCTCTGCAGGTAAAAAGATTGCACCTCCTATCTAACAGATGCCCACTGCATTTTCAGATCTCTCACTACCTGCCCAGCCCCTGTCCCAGGCACACAAAGAAATTATTTTCCTAAGAGCCAAGTTCAAGCAAAAATGTATTATTCTGGCTTACTATCCCAGGCAAAATTCCAATACACTGCTTAAATTCTGCCAACCAATTAGTCAAAGATGTGTAAGCTCACCCTGGTACTACAGGCTGGGAGTGTTCAAGCATGTGTATGTCTGTGTGTGTGTGTGTGTGTGTATGTATTTGTGTGTGTGAGAGAGAGAGACAGAGAGACAGAGAGAGCGACAGAGAGAGAGACAAAGAGAGTGTGTTGAATATACACTACTTTCCAGAACATGCTGAAATCAGGAGAAAACTCGGGTATGAGAAAAAATTGGATGTGAGAGAAGAAATCAAGGCTGGGGTGAAGAAGGTCAGACCTATACATTTAGGATAGCAAACCAACAAGAAGCTGGGTACTGAGAAAGGAATTTAAAACAAAAACATATTTCAAGGCTGCTAATGTGTATGTATGTGTATGTGTGTATATATATGTATAAATATATATATATAACTTGTCTCTATAGAAACATCTTGAGACATTAACCATCAAATTGGCATAGAGTTTTCCCTCTATAAATCTGCAACGCTGTTTTGCAGCATATTGAATTCATCTTTGGAACTAAAGCAGTTTATAAGACACAGGCATGTCCCATCACAGGAAGAGAACTAACAGTTTCTAATCACAGCTGACCAAGAGCTCTGAGCTTGATGTCTAAGGCATCCTGTAAAATGACATGTTTCCTGATCAAGAGGATGCTGAGCGGCAGGGTTAAAAGCTCTGAACAGAAGTGGATTTCAATCCCAGCTCTGCGCCCGTGGAAATCCTCGCACGAATGATTTAACCTCTCTAAGCCTCACTTCCCTCATGTGCAAAATGGGAATGATTCAACCTGTCTCCTAGAGGGGGTGTGAAGATCAAATAACAGAAAATATGAACTTCAGTGCAGCACCGTACCTGGCGCAGAGGATGACTTCAAAAGCCGTTGATCATTACCACTACACTGTTACTAAAAAAGCCTCAGGGTATCTGATGCCTCGTTTTGCTTTGAGCCTCCAGATTCATGAACCAAGATTCCCTCCCGGTCTGTTGTGACACTTCATCAGTGGGCTGGGAATATTTAATGGCACACAGAAGCCTGTTTCAA
Source organism: Rhinopithecus roxellana (assembly GCF_007565055.1). Lineage (NCBI taxonomy): Eukaryota > Metazoa > Chordata > Mammalia > Primates > Cercopithecidae > Rhinopithecus > Rhinopithecus roxellana. Next base: position 45,854,548 of record NC_044568.1, read on the forward strand.
CAGCATGTTTTCCTTTGCCGGGCTGCAATTTCTTAATTGCTGTAAAGCAGATGTACTTAGTTTTGCCAGCCAAGTTGCAGGCGATCGGTTTCAGGGTTTGGGTTTCAAAACACGATATTGGCACCAGGTTGTTTCATGTTTGTGAGACGGTCCCTGGAGTAACATGAGCAAGGCTGGGGTGGGACTGGGGTGTAGAGAACAACACAAAAGGAGGTTGCAGGCAGGTGCTCTCTGACTTCATCAGGCCAGGCCAAGGAATGGGACTTCTCGGTTTCCTGCCCACCTAGTGACCTCCTAAATAAAGATAACTATAGGATGGGGGATGAATGGATCTAGTAGCTGGAATGAGCCCAAAATAAAGTGAAAGCAAAGGAACAAGTCTTCAGGTATCATCTAGGCCACAGGTTGTCAAACTGTGCTCTGTAGAGCTCTGGAAGAAGATCCACAGGCCCTATCAGGTGTCCCCCAGGCTCCCTCTTAATAACATTAATTATTGTTAGGGGAGCCAACGTTTGTTGAGGACTTACGACATGCCAGGCACAGTTCTAAGCACTTTGCATGAATCAACACATTACATCCTTACGACACTCCCAAGAGGTAGATACTATTATAAATTCCCCTTCACAGAAAAGGGAACCAAGGCACACAGAAGTTAGGTAACATGTCCAAAGCCACCCAGCTTGTCAGAAGCAAGGCCAGGATTCTAACCCAGGCAGAGTCAGAACTCAGAGTCTTAAACACTTAGGTGTTTTGGTATGATCATGGTTCACTGCTGCCTCGAACACCTGAGTTCAAGCAATCCTCTTGCCTCAGCCTCCCAAGTAGCTGGGACTACAGGCATGTGCCACCATGACCAGTAATTTTTTTTGGTGGAGACAAGATTTCACTATGCTGCCAGGCTGGTCTCCAACTCCTGGGCTCAAGTGATCTTCCCACATCAGCCTCCCAAAGTGCTGGGATTATAGGCATGGGCCACTGTACCTAGCCTTAAACAATTGTTTTTTCATTGTCTTTATTTGTGCACATTTCTGTGTAAGAATCCATTTTACTATGCACACACACACACACACACACACAAATCAGTCATCTAGTCTAGAGCAAAGAAATTACTTCAGGCAATGTTCCAAGAGCATTAGGACCCCTTACCCTCTCAACTGCTTCTTTCTATGTATTCATTCATTCCTGCAACAATTATTTATAGATTACTAACCAGGAAACAAAGCAGAGCCCAGTGATTTGCCATATGGGCTTTAGGACCCAGGCTGTGGAGCATTCTGCAGAACACAGCAATAGCCTGACAAATGGAGAAGAGGACCTGACATGGGGCAGAAGAGACCTCAGAACCATCACGCAGCCACTAAACACAATGGGGCACTCACATGGATCTTGATTGGAAAAAAAAAAAAAAAAAATCCAAAGACACGCTCAAGACAACCAAGGAAATGTGAATACAGACGGGAATTAGATGATGCTAAGGATTACTGTTAATTTTGTAAGATGATAATGGCATGGAAATTATGTAAAATATGGCCTTGATGGCTTGGTTTCTCTAACAGATAAATTGCAAGAGAAAAGAAGAGAGAGACAGAGAATCTGTGGATTAAAACACGTTATAGATGTCTCAACCAACTGCAGCATATGCTTGTCGTTTGTGTGCTGATTCAAACAGACTGTAAAATAAAAAAGGGAAAGAGCAGAGAGAGATAGAGAAAGAGGTGGGGGAGGGAGGGAGAGGGAGGAAGGAAGACAGACAGAGAGAGAGAGAGTCAGAGAGAGATGGAGAAAGAATGAGAGAGAGAGAAGTAGAAACTATAAAGCAATATGAGACAACTGGGGAAATGTGAATGTCAACTGAATATTTAATGATAGAAAAGGAAATGACTGTAAAATGTTGAAATGTAATAATGGTGTTATGGTTATGTTGTTTTACAAGACTCCTTAACTTTTACCAATACATGCTGAAATATTGACAGATAAAACAACAAAAATGCCTGAGATTTCATTCAAAATGATTGGCAGGGGAGAAGAAGGAGAATACAGATGAGGGTTTAATGCAATAAGACAAACTATGAACTAATAACTGTCGAAGCTGATGAGAGGTAGGAGGGGGAATTGTTATATTACTTTTTCTACCTTTGCTGAAGTTTGAAACTCCTGTGGTAATATTTTTAATGTTCGCATAAGTGAGAGATACAAATTGACATATTTATAAGTGAGATGACAGGACATCTATGGTTTGCTTTAAAATATTCCATCACAAATGTTTACATTGTTGAAAAAGGATAAAATAATCTTGGTCATTGCTGGAGCTGAGTGATGAATCCATGAGTGTGTATTATTCTATTATTCTATTCTTGCTAATTTCATTTATATTTGAAACTTTCCTTAACAGAGAGGAGGGAAAATATTGCTTGGACTCTGAAACTACGGAATCTTGATCGACATAGAGCTCTGTCATTTAGTAGCTTTTTGGCCTTAAGTAATTGATATACTCACTGCCTCAATTTCCTCATCTGTAAAATGGGATAAAAATAAAATCATACCGATTTTATAAAATCATACCATAGCAGTTTTCTGTGTAGTATCTGTTGTATGGATATACTACCATTTGTTTATCAACTTACCTATTGGAAACAACCAAATATCCATCAATAGCAACCAAATGTCCATCAATAAGTAAATGAATAAACAAATGGTAGTACATCCATGCAACTGATACTACTCAGAAATAAAAAGGAAAAAACACTAACATAAGCAAGAAAACAGATGAATCTCAAAGTAATTATGCTGTGTGAAATCAGCCAGGGAAAAGTATATATTGTATGATTCCCCTTACATGCAATTTTAGAAAATGCAAACATATCTATAGTGGTAGAAAGCATACCAGTAGTTGCCTGAGGAGGAGGTTGGCATGGAGGGATGGGATGGAAGGATTACAAAAGGGCACAAGGGATGTTTAGTTGATGGATATGTTCATTATCCTGATCATAGTTTTGTTTTTATAGATGTATACATGTTAAAATTTACCAAATTCTACACTTAAAATTGTACACTTAAAAATAGTTTACTGTGGCTGGGTGCAGTGGCTCACACCTGTAATCCAAGCACTCTGGGAGGCCAAGGTGGGTGGATCACAAGGTCAAGAGATCAAGACCATCCTGGCCAACATGGTGAAACCCCATCTCTACTAAAAATACAAAGATTAGCTGGGCGTGGTGGCGGGCACCTGTAGTCCCAGCTACTCTGTAGGCTGAGGCAAGAGAATTGCTTGAACCCGGGAGGCAGAGGATGCAGTGAGCCAAGATCATGCCACTGCACTCCAGCCTGGAGACAGAGTGAGATTTCGTCTCAAAACACACACACAAAAAAGTTGTACTGTATCTCAATTATATTTCAATAAAGCCATTAAAAATAAAACAAAACTTAGTAAATTGTGGAATCGTAATAGGTCCATTACCCAATGTGCATGGCAAGTCAATTCACAGAGCCACCGGGTTGCAACAGAGAAAGAGGTTTAATCGTAGGGCTACCAAACAAGGAGGTGGGAGGAAATCTCAAATCCATCTCCCTGATGTGTTTGGGGTTAGGGTTCTTAAGGATTCTGAAGTGGGCCAAAGAGTGGAGATCACTGAATTGTTCAAAGAGTGCACAGTGAAGTCACAGGGCTGGGAGATGAAGAAACTGCTCTGTTTCTCTGTGGTGGTCTTCATACTGCTTAGTGTCAGCTCTTTCCCTGGAATCTGAGATGTGAAAAACATCGGAAGCAATCCTTAAACAAAAGCCTATGATTCTAATGTCAGAAATCTCATCTGTAGGAGCAATGGGAATGCAATGCTGTTTCCAGTGCTATGTGACTTTCAGTTACAAGGAAGTGAGGCAGACTGCAGCCTGATTAATGCTTAATTACGACTAAACTTCTGTCCAGAATTCTTGTTAACCCTGTGAGGACGGCTTCAGCTGTGAGGATTAAATGAGTCCATATATATAAAATGCATAGAATGATATCAGGCCCCTGCTGAGCTCCCAGGCAGCCATCAGCAAGTGTCAGAGTCTGTACCAGGTGCGGGGGGTACAAGAATAAACAAGACAGGTTAGTGACGGAACTCTGCCCCTCACGAAGCTCTTAGGCTTTCCAGGAGAGAGGAGAAACAAATTCCAAAACAGCCTAATAGAGAAGAACCACAGGGAAGGGGAATATAAGTCAGTGCAGACTTCCTGGAAGAAAGACTATATCAGCTGAGGCCTGGAAGATGAGCAGGATCAATCAGGAAAGAGTCTGAGAGAAAAACCTTCCAGTCAGAAGGAAAGTGCACACAGGCCCTGAGGCAAGGGAAAGTGTGGCACGGTCAGGATGGGAACATTGTTCTAATGGCTGCAGTGTGGAGGGCATGAGGGTGTGGAAGAGAAGATGGCAGAGAAGAGGCTGAAATGAGTCCTAATAATATGAACTAGCATGTATTGTTTGCTATGAGCCAGGCCCTCTCCTAAGCATTTCAGATTCATGAAGTCATTTATGCTCAGTGACAAACCAATGAGAGGGTATCATTATTATTCCCATTTTACATATGAGGAGACTGATATTCAGAGTGTGGGGCGATGTTATCCAAGATCACACAGATAGTAAGAAAGGCAAGAGGGACTCAAGTGCAAGCCTGGATAATTCCAGCTCATCCAACCTTAACACCCTGGCACCCACAAAAGGATCAGAGAACATTTGCAAGTATTAAACAAGTGTTACAAACAGCCTCGTATGAAATGAACCTCGTTCCTGGATGTAACGAGAAGATTAAAAGGGGATTAGAAAAAGGGCTGGGTGCGGTGGCTCATGCCTGTAATCCCAACACCTTGGGAGGCCGAGGTGGGTGGATCACCTGAGGTCAGGAGTTTGAGACCAGCCTGGCCAACATGGAGAAACCCCAGTCTCTACTAAAAATACAAAAATTAACTGGGCATGGTGGTGGACGCCTGTAATTCCACCTACTCGGGAGGCTAAGGCAGGAGAATCACTTGAACCCAGGAGGAGGAAGTTGCAGTGATCGAAGACTACACCACTGCACTCCAGCCTGGGCTACAGAGCGGGACTCTGTCTCAGAAGAAAAAAAAGAAAAAAGAAAAAGAAAGAAAAGAAAAAGAAAAAGGAAAGGCTTTCTCTGGAATACCAACCATGTAGCCTTGCTGTGGCAACCCTCTGTGGCAAATATTACCCTCTTTCATTTCATGGATGAGAAAACTAAGAATCAGATAGGTCAAGTAAACTTGCCCAAAGTCACACAGGTAGAAAGCTCTGAAGTCTCCCTGACTCCAAATCTCAAGCCTTTAAACATCACTGTATCTTGAAATCACAGTTCTACCCCAGGCTGCCGTGCTACCCTTCCCTTTGTCCTCCCCTTCCCACCCTAAGCCTCTGCAGGGCCCGGAACTCCTGTTTTGCCTTCCTTGGCAATGCCTTCCAGCAAAGCTGTCTAAGGAAGGTCATTGTGACCATCATGGGCAGAGAAGGACATCAGACTTCCACCTCTTGAAAATGGGTGTCAGAATCCTATGACATAGTGCTCCTAGTCAGCTCCTCTTTCCTATTGAATTAGCACTGCTTGACACAATCGCTCTTTTGCCATTTTAATGTGATAAGTGGCTAATTTGATTGGGTTCAATGAGATGTAAATGATTGGATTCAATAAAGAACCAAGGAGTGTTTCCCTCCACCTGGCAGAACTCATTTCTCATTGGAGGTGCAGCTTTCTGCCCAGGGGCACAAAAAGAGGAGATGAAAGCCCCGTTTGCATCTTGTTTACAAGGAAATCTCTGAAACTCTGGGTCCTCCTCCCCTCTAACTCTGGGGACCCTGCTGAGTGAGCATGTCTTTATTCTGTAAAATGGGATCACCACATTCCTAGACCATTATCATGCCTGATCTCCCTGCCTCTAAACTCAGGGCCTCCACAAAGGGAAGCTTCAGGATGCGTTGTCCAGGATAAAAGGCCATTCCCAAAGCACTATCACATCCTCTGCACTGGGGTGCAAAATGACCACGACATTCCCAGAGGGTTGGGGTTGAAGAGTAATTGACAGAGTCAAGTCCCTAAGGAGAGGAGATGGGATCCAGATAAGAGTTGCTTCCAGGTGGCCCCCAGTGAGCTCTGCCTTCTAATATTCACATCGTTCTATAGTCCTCTCTCATATTGTGCTAGGGTTGGTCCGGGTAACCAATAGAATTTGGCAGATGTGATGGTAAGTTACACTGAGATTGGGTTATAAAAGACACTTGTGGCTTTGGTCTTAGGCTTGCTCTCCCTCTTGGATCACTCACTCTGGGGGTGTCCAGCGCCCAGCGTTAGGACACTGGGCACCCTACACGGTAAAGAACTGGGGCCTCCAGTCAACAGCTGTGCGGAACTGAATCCACCAACAAGCACGTAAGTGAGCATGGAAGCAGATCTTCCCCGCTCAAGCCTTCAGTGGACTGCAGCCCCAGACACCAAAGTCACACAACTAGAAAGCTCTGGAGTCTTAAGATCTTAAGCGACCTTAAGCCAGAATTACCAGCAAAAGGATTCCAGTTTCCCAACCCACAGAAACTGTGAAATAACAAATGCTTATCGTTTTAAGCTGCAAAGTTTGGGGATAATTTGTTATGCAGGCGTTGATAGCAAATACATCCGGTAACTATTCGTAGCATTCCAGTCAACCTCATCTCCAAGGCTACCTGACTATGTTTCCCCATGAATTGTCTTTCAAGAAGCAGACAATAAAAGAACGTATCATTAAAACTCCAAATGTCCTTCAGTTTAGGTCTTTTAATTAAGAGTGGACTGTGGAACTGAATAACCTTGGACACATTATTTACATTCTCTGACACTCAGCCTCCTCCTCTTTAAAATGTGGATAACATTAGTACCAACTCAGAGAGCTGCTGTGCAGATAAATGCGAGAATGACTAGTACAGGCATATACAAGCCTGACACTTAGTCACTACTTAATAAACATTAGCTATTGCTGTATTTGCATTATTATTAGAATTAGTAATATTCAGGCTGAATAAACACTGCCAAAAAAATCAAACCCAAAACAGCTAAGAATCTCTGTTGCCTAAAGTATCTGTTTAGAGACTAAACAGAGGTTTGAAATGAGGACATTTGCCAATACAATGGCCTGCAAAGGGCACCAGCAAGCACCAATCGTGTCAGGCATAGAAAATCACTCCAAAGCGGAGCTTCTCAACGTCTGCACCTCAAACGCTCAAAGGTGTACGCTGAGCATCAGGCCAAGATGCCAGTGGGTGGCTGACTTCCAAGAGCTGCACATTTCATCTGAGCGGGATTGCTCAGGCCCATAAAATAAGTGAGTCAATGGCTTAGTCACTGCTTGGCATGTAGCAGAAGTTGAGTTAGGAAGAAGCATGAATGGAGAAGCAGAGGCTTGTAGAGAAAGATGTCAACCATTCCATCCCTCCCTGGCCACTGGAAATTACTGTCTGCTGCAGAGAGGTCCCCACTGCTGCAGAGGGCAGACAGGAGATGGGGGAATTGGAGATGAAATTCATCCTGTGTTTAAAGGAATCCTAGCTTAGGACTTCTTCCCAAACCCCAGTGGAAAGAACTGGTACTTTAGGGCCAATCCAAGGTCAATCCCAAGACCTTGTTCAGTCACATACTAACTGTGTGTCCTTGGGTAAGTCACTTTACACATCTAGGCCTCAACTTCCTTGCCGCAAAATGGTGCAAGGCGATATCTATATGGCAGGGTTTTGTGAGGCCAAAACGAGATCACACATGTAAAGCAAGGTTTCTAGCACACAGTAGGCCTTCAATAAACGGTACCTAGATACTCAAGATTTGCTCCATGGAAATAATAAGACTGCTGTCGTGTAGTTGCTATGAAGATTAAACAACATAACAGAAGTAGAGAATCAGGCAGCCTCCGCATGTATGAGGTTCTCAACAAGATTATTTCCATTCTTTATAGAAGTTCCTACAATTTCTCTTTCTCCAGATCGTCTTTCCAAACCAATCAGAACAGGAATGGTAGATTTTTTCAGGGCTTCTTGACCAAATTTGAAAACCCGTTGACATGATCAATGAGGCAGATACTGGCCAGTTGCTTACCCAACCTGTTCCCTCTCCTTGGGCACATGGTTGGACCACATTTCCCAGCCTCCCTTGTGGTTATATGTGCCCACGTAAGTGAAATCCAGGCAATGGATGTGGAGACAGGTGATGCAAGCCACTTCTCTCTTATTTTGCCTTATTATTCAGAATTTATTATTTATTTATTTTTATTATTATTATTTCAATAGATTTTCGGGAAACAGTTGGTGTTTGGTTACATGAATAAGTTCTTTATTGGTGATTTCTGAGATTTTGGTGCACCCATCACTGGAGCAGTGTACACTATACCCAATGTGTAGTCCTTTATCCCTTATCCCTCAGCCCCTCCCACCCTTTCCCCCCCGGGTCCCCAAAGTCCACTGTATCATTCTTACGCCTTTGCATCCTCATAGCTTAGCTCCCACTTATGAGTGAGAAAATACGATGTTTGGTTTTTCATTGCTGAGTTACTTCACTTAGAATAATGGTCTCCAATTCTATCCAGGTGGCTGTGAATGCTATTATTTTATTCCTTTATATGGCTGAATAGTATTCCATTATCTATCTATCTATCTATCTATCTATCTATCTATCTATCTGCATGTATGTATATATATATACCACGTTTTCTTTATCCACTTGTTGACTGATAGGCATTATTATTATTATTTGCCTAATAATAATTAGACATTCCATATTTTGATACAAGCTGCTTCTATGCCTTGCCCATGAAGACCTCCCTCACTACTTCTCCATGTTTTCCCCCTCTGGATAGATGAAGAAAACTCCAAGGCCCCAGAGAAGAGAGAAAGGCCAAACTGGAAAGAATCTGGGTCTTGTACTCATCCTGTGAACAACTACCCCAGTGACCAGGAACACCCACATCGAACCATTACATAAGCAAGAAACAAGCTTTTGTAGTGTGAAGCTACTGGATGGATTCAGGGGTTTGTTTGTTACAGCAGCTAGCATTACAGTCAGCTTCTGGGAAATCCAATTCCAAATCCCTACTCATAAAATGGGCTTGGCCGCTCCAGAGATTTGGAAGTCAGATATTCCACATGAATGCTTTTAGCTTTAAAACTGCCATATAGGCTGGGCGCGGTGGCTCAAGCCTGTAATCCCAGCACTTTGGGAGGCCGAGGCGGGTGGATCACGAGGTCAGGAGATCGAGACCCTCCTGGCTAACACGGTGAAACCCTGTCTCTACTAAAAATACAAAAAACTAGCCGGGCGCGGTGGCGGGCGCCTGTAGTCCCAGCTACTCGGAGGCTGAGGCGGGAGAATGGCAGGAACCCGGGAGGCGGAGCTTGCAGTGAGCCGAGATCGCGCCACTGCACTCCAGCCTGGGCGACACAGCAAGACTCCGTCTCAAAAAAAAAAAAAAAAAAAAAAAAAAAAAAAAAAAAAAAAAAAAAAAACTGCCATAAAGGACATCACATGGGGTGTGAACCTATGAGGTCCAGCCCATAATAATATCCACCTTTTCTGAGTGCTTGCTGTGTGTTCCAGGCATTGGGATAAGGCCTGCATAGGCTTGATCTCAGCTATTCCTCATAATAATCGTATTTATATGATTAATATAATAATCATAAATATCATTAAGCCCATTTTACCAAGGAGGGAGTGGAGTGTTGATGAAATTAAATAACTTTCTCAATTTCACAACAGAGAACCGGCTCTGCGCATTAAACACTGACAGTTCCATTTTGTTAGGAGAGGACTACGGCTGCCCCGAGGTACTCTGGAAGCCATTGGGGAACAGGAGAGTTCTTGGGTTTCTGCATGTGGGGAAAGGAGAATGCTGCCATTTTCAGATGCTGGGGAAAGACCAAAGTCTGGACTTTGAAATATGTGTGTTGATAACTGTATTGATTCTAAAGAAAAAAATCTACATATCTATATTAAATCAACAGTGAAATAATCGTACAGTGCTACCCTTATAAAGAGACAAATCATAAACTTCGCTGTGTAACGTAATGAAGAAATACTGTCACCGACTGAATTGTGTCTCCCCAAAATCTATATGTTGAAGCCTTAATTCCAAGTACCTCAAAATGCAACTGTATTGAGGGATAGCCCTTTAAAGAGATAATTAGGCTGGGCATGGTGGCTTACTCCTGTAATCCCAGCATACTGGGAAGCCGAGGCAGGAAGATCGCTTGAGCCCAGGAGTTCAAGACCAGCCTGGACAACATAGGGAAACGCCATCTCTACAACAAATAATAATAATAATAAAATAGCCAGGCATGGTGGTGCACCTGTGGTCCCAACTCAGGAGGCTGAGGTGGGAGGATAGCCTGAACCTGGGAGGTCGAATCTGCAGTGAGCCAAGATAGTGCCACTGTACTCCAGCCTAGGTAATAGACTGAGACGCTGTCTCAAAAAAAAAAGAGTAATTAAGTTAAAACGAGTTCATTAGGGTGGGCCCCAATCCAATATGATTTGTTCCTTGTTAAAAGTGGAAATTAGGACATAAATAGATACAAACTAGATACAGAGGGAGGAACATGGAAAGACACAAGGACTTTAAAACATTTACCCCAACATTTACTCCAATCCTTTGAAACTGACTCCAGGTCAGTCCTGCCCAGTGTCACACACTTGTTAAAAGTGGAAATTAGGACACAAATAGATACAAACTAGATACAGAGGGAGGAACATGGAAAGTCACACACTTGATATAGATATTTCATTTTTCTCTTACTAGCAACCACCAGAGACATATTCACTTCTGTGGTTTTGGAAGCTTTCCCCTATCCTTCCAGGTCAGTCATTAAGTGGCTCACTTCTGAACTCTCTGTGCACTTCATTTGTATATCTCGCTGTGTGACCTCAGGCAAGTTACTTAACCACTCTGAACATCAGGGCTCCCAACCACAGTAGAGAGATGATAACAGTGCCAACTTCCTTGGGTTGTTGTGAAGATTAAATGATGTAATTCATGTAAAGTACTTGGCATGTCATAAGTGCTCAATCAATTGTTTGTATGTGTGTGTGTATGCATATATTTTCTGTTTCTCTGCTTCTAGAGATAATATTAACCTTTTTAGTATCAGGAGAATTGACTAAAATAATATATTCCCAGTCAGCACAGTACCTTGCACATAGGAAACATTCCCACATGGGTGTTCCTATTCCTTAGCGGGTGTTATTATTTTAAGCCACCCGCTATTGGCATTGGACTGGGACTAACACAGTGACATCCTGTCTCTAAAAAAAAAAAAAAAAAAAAAAAAGTAAAAATTAACTAAAAGATAGCCAGCATGGTGGCACATGCCTGTAGTCCCAGCTACTTGGGAGGCTGAGGTGGGAGGATTGTTTGAGCACTGGAGTTCTAGGCTGCAGTGAGCCATGACTGCATTACAGCACTCTAGCCTGGGTGACAGAGTGAGACCCTGTCTTTAAAAATAATTTTAAATGTAATAAAATATATGTGATTGGAGCTATTCAGGGACATGTCCTTCCTACTTCTTGTTAACAGAAAATAGATTTTGTTTCTGTAGTCTGCCAGCATCGAACACAATGCCTGGCACATAGTAGGTTAAACAACAATAAATGTTGAACAACTGAGTGAATGAAGAAATATGTGAATGAATGGGTCGAATGTACCCAGGACTGTCATAAGCTTCCAGGACTCAGGATTTTTTGTTTCTGGTGCAAAGAGTTTTGGAATAATTACATAACCCACTAGCCCAGGGCCTCGAGTTTGATTTTCGATAACAATGATGAGAATTTTCCAAACCCATTCCGATAAGCATCGCAATAACAATAATTGAATGCCTTACTTGCAAAATGTCTTCGCATCTATCATCGCATTTTATTGCCAGCACCCTTATAAAAGTAAGAATTACTATTTCATTTTGCAAATGGAAAAAACATTTGAGGCCAAGAGAAGAAATACAATTTTCCCAACTCTGCAACCCAAGGACCTCTTCAAAATTTCTGGGAGGAATTTGATTTCAGTTATTCTTTCCCGCCTCAGAATCTGGGTGTCTTCACGCAGGAGCTTGGAAAAATGCCTTCATTTTCAGCATCCCTCAGAAATCCCTGCAAGTTGAACATTTGCTGTACTCCCTAAATGGCAGCATTGTCTATGCAGTTGTCCATTCTACAAATAGGGAAATTATGCTGGGTTCCTGCCTGTCTTTCATGCCCCTCCATTCCATACTCCACACACTAGCCCATCCAGGCACACACATGGCCAGCAGCCAAATTTTCTCCATTTCCCCTCTAAAACATCTCCAGCACCTTCTTACCTAATTACTTCTACAGCAGACCAGCCGCCATCACCTCTCCACGACATGCCTTCAATACCCCTGATAGACCTCTACTTGTCCTCTACCTCTGGCCCCTCTGACCATTCCCACAGCCCGAGTGATGTTTGAAACATATAAATTCTCCTCCATAGTCTTAGCATAGAATTCAAGTTCTTTACCGTAACCCTCCAGACCCTTCGGATCTGCTTTGCCATCTTCCCTTCTGGCTTCCCATCTGGCCAGCACCCCCTCATAGTCACATTCCCACAGAGGGAAGTCCTTGCAATTTCTGGGGTGCCCCTGCTCTCCCTGGCCTCTGAACCTTCACACACATTGTTCCCTCCTCTGGAAGACCCACCTCCCATACCCTTCTCTTATCAAGACTTGGCCTGAACATCACAGTTCAGGAATTCTCCCTTGTTCTTCCAATACCCTGTTTACCTTTACCTTTACCACTACACGTGATTTGTGAGATCCCATTACACGTTCTATGTGTGTCATAATACACGTTATTTGTGAGATCCCATTATCAGCTGTGAGATCACAAGAAGACTGCACTGAGCCATCATTTTCAATGACTTCCACTCCTCTTCAAAGTCCTCCCAAAGACTCTGTGAAGTCCAGGGCAACAGAGAAACTTCTTTGCAGGCACCTGTGACCACATTGTGCCCAACAGGAAATTCAAGCTCTTCTTCTGTTTTCAAACTAAAGAATCACTCTCATAAACATCGCAGGGGTGGAGGGCTGGGGATTGTTTGACTTTCCTACAGTGCTTGGAGATTCCTAGAGCTGGAACATTTCCGTTTTGATGTTCCTGCCACTTTCCCTCTTATTTTCTGCAAAGCACCTTAGCCAGTCTTCGGGGTCTCCTTTGCTAGACTAATATGGCAGTCTCCAGCCACATGGAGCTACTGAGCACTTGAAATGTGGTTACTCTTTGTTGAGGTCAGCCGTAAATACACACTGGATCTTGAAGACTTAGTGTGAAAAAAATAACGTAAGATGTCTCCTTAATAATTGTAATGTATCTTAGGTTTATTGAGTTAAATTATTAAAATAATTTCACTTATTTTTTTCTTTTTTTCATATGGCTACTAGAAAATTCAAAAATTTCTGTGTGGCTCACATTATATGAGTATTGGACATTTGTCTAAACCTTTGAGTTCACCAACGGTGGTTATTTCCCCTAAAGAAATTCCGGTGCTGGGTTTTAAGACGATGTTTATTGTCTGTCTCCTTTTTATACACTGTAAGATGAAGGCACTATAGCACAATTTAATCTTCTCTTAGTTCTGTTTCCACGGCAATAAAATGAGGGGGGAGGTGTTTATTTGATAAGCAGTTCCAGAGCCCTGTATGCTACAGACACGAAGGCTACAGGGGAGAACAAAATGGCAGAGGACACATCCTTAGGGGTGGGTCAAGAGGAGATTTATGATTTTTCCAACTCCAAAACATTCCCCTCACCTCAAGTTCCTAATTTTCAGTGGTTCAACCTAGGAATTCCTCTGCTCCCCTAGGTTTGGAGCCTGAGGAAGTCAGAGTCTTGGAAATTGAAAAACATTTCTCCATAGAAACTCCATTATAAGATGTGTAATATAAGGTCCTAGACTACCCCATACCCATTTATTTAACCAGTAGTTATAATAACACATTATCTACTCTGTACAAAAAACTGTGCATTTTTAGGAATTGTATCCTTTTATTTTCATATCAGCCATAAGAGTCAGACATTAATATATTTTCTTTTCAGATGAAAGAGATGAGGTTCAGAGAGGGTTAGGAATTTCCCAAGTTCACACAGCTTAAAAAAAAATGCTAAAACTGGTATTTGAACGAATATTGGTGCTTGTGTAGGTGTGGAGAAGGGGGCTAAAAAAGAAAACCATGGTATGTTTCATTAAGCTTAGGTAGAATTGTAGACTTCAGAAGCTCTTTTTCCTCTCAACTCTACCATGCTCTCTATTAGATCTTCTTGCATGGTTTGCTTGGAATTTAATCTATAATACAAAACTTGAAGAATCTTGTAACAGTTGGGACTATCTCAGCTATAACTTGTAACTTACAAGGGACAGAAAACCAAATACAAACATGCTTAAGCCAATCAGAGATGAGGGCAGGGTCACGCTTACTTGCTCAGCAATTTCAAAGTTCAGAGATATTTGTCTTCAGGCATAGCTTGCAGGTGCTCAACCTACCTCATTGGACCTGGCATGAGTCCATTTCTTCAGACTGTTTGCTGTCCAGTGCGCTTCCAAGCTCTCACAACCTCTCTCCTTCACATGGGCAAGATCTTTCCTGGAGTACCACAAAAGCTGCTTAATTAGCTCTGATTGGTTTATACGTGTCACATGACAACCTATGAGCCAATCACTGTGGTCAGGGAAATGGAATGCTCTGACTGGCCAAGCCCAGGTCATATGCTCACTCTTGGACCTAGGGAATATGGCCCCTCAAACCACGGCCTGAGTTAAATGCCGGTGTTTCCCCAAAGGAAATTTGCTGTTACCAGAAGAGGCTAAGAAATGTATGTTGGACGGGCAAAAACACAAACATTAACTGCAATCCTTATAATGAATGGTAAATAGGTAAACTGGCTCTCAGGAAAGCAAACAAACTCTGGTTTGTAATGTTTCCAGTCATCAGTGATGTGAATGATCCCACTATGGCTAATTTTGAGCTACCGACAGTTTAACAACCGTTTCCAAAATTCCTGAATATGTAACAATCTGTTCTCATGGGCCAGTGGGAGCTACCTTCAGCACACTACTGGATCCTCCAAAGGAAGAAGAACTATAGCAGAGAGGAGGTATTTACAAGAAGAAATAGTTTTTCCCCCTTTATATTTTGATTTTACTAAGTGGAAAGCTAAGTCCCTTATAATTCCAGCTCCTAAGATATCTTCTTATCCCCAGAGCTAGCGGGGAAGCAGGAGACAACCCCAGTGACCTCAGGGTAGCCCGCTCCAATTTTTGAACTACCGTAGAAAGCTTTGTCATCCATTTACCCAAAATCTCTCATCAAAAGCACATATGGTCCAAACTACAGTTTCTCTTTCTACCTTAGAATTTGTGTTTAACGTTATTATCAAAACACTGATTCACAAAAAATTCTGCCTCCCATGAACATCTGTTGTCACTGATTAGAACATTAGAGTGAAGCCATTTTCTATCTTGCCCAATATTAACTGCAAACAGACACCATAGCCAAGTTCTTCTAAATAACTTGTAATAAACTGGGATGTTTCCTTAAATGTACAAGCAAATGAAGATTCACCATAGCAACTAGGAATTCCAGGAACTGAGATGCATATTGTAAACATGGAGGTAGCTGTGTTCAGCTGGATTCTTAGAGACATAGGACCAATAGGGGATATAAATATATACTTACTGCAAGGAATTGGCTCACACAATTATGGAGGCTGAAAAGTTCAAGATTTGCAGTCAGCAATCAGGACATCCAGGAGAATTAATGATGTAGTTGCAGTCCAAGTCTGAAAGCTTCAGAACCCGGAGAGCTAATGGTGTAAATTTCAGTCTGAGTCAGAAGGCCCGAGAATCAGGAAAGCCAAATGGGTAAGGTCAAGTTCAATTCCAAGTCCGAAGGCAAGAGAAGACTGATGTCCCAGCTCAAAGATAGTCAGACACAGCGAAAGAATGCTTTCTCACTCAGCCTTTTATTCTCTTCTGGTGTTCAATAGATTGGATGAGGCCCATGCACATTGGAGAGGATGATCTGCTTCACTCCATCTACCAATTCAGTGTTAATCTCATCTAAAGTCACCTTCACAGACACAACCAGGAATAATGTCTAACTAAATATCTGGGCACCCCATAGACCAATCAAATTGACACATCCCCATCTCTACTAAAAATACAAAAAAATTAGCTGGGCTTGGTGGCGTGTGCCTGTAATCCCAGTTACTAGCTACTCAGGAGGTTAAGCCAGGGGAATTGCGTGAACCAGGGTGGTGGAGATTGCAGTGAGCCAAGATCACACCACTGCACTCCAGCCTGAGAAATAGAACAAGATTCCATCTCAAAAAAAAAAAAAAGAAAGAAAGAAAAGAAAAAAATTATACATAAAATTAACCATCACAGTAGCCATCTCCCCCATATTCCAAGTGTCCAACAATAATCTGGTAATCTGAGGCTTTACATTACACCTTTTAAAATGAATATGGAAAAATATCCTCTGATCTCAAAACTCCTGGCTTTTTAATATTAGGATACCTGAGTGAGTGAAGGAATTCCTAACCTATGCCACTGAGTATCAGAAATTTTAGTTGAGCTGGATGGTTTTAAACTAGAAGGGATCTTAAAGCTCTTTCCAGCCCAGCCCTGAGGGTAGGCGTAACAAAATTACTCTGAGCTCAGTCTTTGAGGTCAGAGACACCTGGGTTCACATCCTATCACTGTCACTTTACAGTTGATAACCCTGAGACAATATTTTGGCTTCTCTGAACCTCTGCATTATAATCTATACACTGAGAATGATAATAGTACCTATTCCCAGAAAAGAATGGTACGAGAAGATATATGTGAAGTTTAACACTGTGTCCAGGGTTCCCAGTTGTTAGGCTCTGGAATATAAATGAATAATCCTTTAGCAGTTTTTAAACTTCAATGTGGTTCTGTAATTGAAAATGCCATTCTGCACATAAAGTGTTAAGTCATCAAACAGAAGGGTGAGAAATTCATGCACTGTGTTTAAGGTGTCTATAAAGGAGGTTGTTTCACAGCCTGTTTACGTTAGGGAATGCAACACATTCAACTTCAACACAGTTGGTTTTGAACTTCCTTAGCTTGTGAAGAGTTTCTTTTCATCAGCATTTATTATCATTCACTGCACTAGATACTGTAGGGATCACAAACGAAATAAGAGACATGGAAGAGCAGGAAGTGTAGTGGACAGTGCATGGACATTGAGCAGACAGCCTTGGATGCAAAACCCAGCTCTGCCCCTTTCTAGCTGGGTGAACCTAGACAGGACAATCAGTTTTCCTAACTCTCCTGAGCTTCAATTGCCTCATCAGGAAAATGAAAGTCATTCCTATGTGACAACATTGTTTTGAGGATTCAGTGAGATGATGTGTGCAAAATATCTGATACCTGGTCTAGAATAGTTAGAACTCTTCTGTCTGCAACTAAGAGCTGATTTTCTGGGAGAGAACATAAGATGCACAGAGAGGTCAAAGCTACACAACATAATTTGTGTCATGTTTACAATGGACTGGGGTGCTCTATTTGTATGTCAACGTCTGTCGCATTTGCACTGTCATAAGAAACAAAACGGCTCTTTCCCTGCCTCCCACCATTCGTGGAGGAAGGAGTCTTGCTGGAAAGAAGTCAGGCTCATTAAGGAATCCAGCTAGCAACCTCATAGAGGCTGGGGAAGCAGGGGCAGAGTGAGAATACCCTAAGCCTGGGAGCCTCCAGACAGAAACAGCATTGGATGTTGTCACCACCCAAACCCACAAGGTCAAGATCCCGCCCAGCAAGAACGACTTCCAGAGTGCATTTCTGTGGGCAAACCTGGGTAGGAAGTGAATCGCTAATTCCCCAGCACACTAGAGCGCCCCCCAGACAGCAGAGGACCAATGCTCCGCAGGGATGGCAACAAAAACAACGGCAAGGATGGAGACCTCAAGGGACCCGAATGGGCCCTTCCTGGACCATGGAGTTCTTATAAGATGCCCACAGGGAGTAGAATCGAACCCCATTAACCAAGCAGGTGAGCCTCAGAGATCAATTTAATTTGTTTCAGAAAAAAAAGAAAAGTGATCTATTTCTTGAACCTGAATGCCATGGAGTAAACTCACAAGATCATAAGAGCTTGCTAAGGACTTTCGTATATTCTGCCAGCAACCATGAATCAAGCACCACTATGAACCCGTCACATCGTCTCTCACTGAACCCTCCAAACCATCCTATGAGGGAGGCCTCATCAATTCCATTGGCAAAGGAGTAACCTGAGGCCGAGAAGGTGACTCAACTTTTTTTTGGGTAGTTAGTGAGAAACTATTAAAGCATATTCATAGCACTAAATACAGTATCTAGCATAGAGAAGGTGCTTAATCCAGATTTATTGAATTGATGACTGAATGAAGAAAATAGATAATTTGCTAGTGAAAGTCAGTTGAAAGAGCAAAACTGGGTGACAAGAATAGATGACATTTGCCAAGATTGTTCTAGAACATTCTAACCCATGACAACACTAAGAAAAAGATATTTTTGTTCCCATTTTACAGATAAGCAAACCCAGGTCAGAAAGGCTCAGAGGTTTACTTCGAGTCACATATCTTGGAAGGAGCAGAGCTAAGATTTAAACTCAAGATGTCTGGTTCCCCAGGCCAAGTTTCCAAGTACTGTCCTATCCAGTGTACAGATAGGGTACAGCATGAAGGAGCAACCTTTGGAATTGACATAACAAGGCCCCCCACCTTTCGCTTTCTAAGATTGGGAAACTGATAACATGAAGGCTAAAAGCACGGATTCTGGGGTGAGACAAACTTGACCTAAAACATCCCAGCTCCACCACTCTCTAACTCTGTGATCTTAGACAAGAGGCTTAGTCACTCTGAGACCCAGTGAGATGAAGAGGATAATAAATTGTTGAGACAATCAAATGAAATAGTAGCCATATGGCTCCTACCTCAGTGCTCAGGACCTGGTGAAATAGCAATAAATGGCAACAACCATAAAAATACAAAAATAACTGAAATGGTAGCTCTAGCAATGATGCTGATGGAGAAGGGGAAGGAAGAGGAGGAAGATAAGGAAGAGGAGGATAACAAGGTAGAGGAACAGGAAGAAGAGGAGCAGGAGGAAGAAGAAGAAGAGGAGGAAGATAAGGAGGTGGAGGAGCAAGAAGAGGAGGAGGAGGAGATAGAGAAACAAGAAGACGGGGAGGAGGAGGATAAGGAAGTGCAGGAGGAGGAAGAGGAGGAGGAAGAGGATGAGGAAGTAGAGGAAGAGGAGGAGGAAGAAGAGGAGGAGGAGGAAGAAGATGAGGTGGAGGAAGAGGAGGAGAAGAAAGAGGGAGAGGAGGAGAATATGGAAGAGGAAGAAGAGGAAGAGAAAAAGAAGGAGGAGGAGAAAAAGGAAGAGGAAGAGGAGGGAGAAGAGGGTTCTGAACACAGGGAAGAACGCTGTCAGAGCCTAGAATATTCCTCAAATTGAGCAGGGGATGTGGGGAAATAGCACATCAAAAAGCAGACAAATTTTGAATTCCACTCTGCCACACTATGTACTAGACACTGAGGGAGGAGAGAAGAGCCCCCAGACAGGTAGCAATAGGAAGACCACCACCTGACAACAGAGACCAGCAGTTCGAGTCCCTCCAGCCATTTTCCAGCAAGCCTGAGTCTACAGCCCAGGTGACTTCAGATGAAATCACCCCAGGACATCAGATGGCATGTGCCTCCCTCAAATCACCACAAGATTGAATTTTCAGTCACATCCCCCAGACACATCCATTTTGGCAGCAATGTTATTTGCAGAGACCAGTCAGAACCTGCACTGTAAATGCAGTTCCCCTAAACAGAGTGACCTCCTCTCCATACCCTAAGTGCCTCTGCACACCCAGGCAGACACTGCTTGTGTTTGAAAGGTCAGGCTTGCCTGAAGCAGTTGAGCAGAAACCCAAATTTGGAGAACAATTTGCTACTCATAAGGAGCCATCACTCAGAAATGCACTGACTGGCCTTGAAGAATTAGGCCATCACCCAACCCATGGCTCCTGTGTTGCTCTGCCTGGATTGTGTGACCTTGATGGGTGAAGCCTCCCAGATTTGGAGTCTAACCACAACTTCTGCTGCTCAACAGAGACCCCATGCAGTAGGACTAGATACCACAGAAGCCTGAATGAGAAGCAAAAGCCAAGAAGACTGGATCTCACCTCTCTTTCTCTCCCTTCCACCAACAGGATATCTATGTGTTTATAGACCTTGCTACTCAAAGAATGATCCATGGTAAAGATGTTAACCTGTTTAGGTGCTGGAGAGGATGTGGAGAAATAGGAACACTTTTACACTGTTGGTGGGACTGTAAACTAGTTCAACCATTGTGGAAGACAGTGTGGTGATTCCTCAAGGATCTAGAACTAGAGATACCATTTGACTCAGCCATCCCATTACTGGGGATATACCCAAAGAATTATAAATCATGCTGCCATAAAGACACATACACACGTATGTATATTGCAGCACTGTTCACAATAGCAAAGACTTGGAACCAACCCAAATGTCCATCAATGACAGACTGGATTAAGAAAATGTGGCACATATACACCATGGAATACTATGCAGCCATTAAAAAGGATGAGTTAATGTCCTTTGTAGGTGCATGGATGAAGCTGGAAACCATCATTCTCAGCAAACTATCGCAAGGACGAAAAACCAAACACCGCATAGGTTCTCACTCGTAGGTGGGAATTGAACAATGAGATCACTTGGACACAGGAAGGGGAACATCACACACCAGGACCTGTCATGGGGTTGGGGGAGGGGGAAGGGATAGCATTAGGAGATATACCTAATGTAAATGATGAGTTAATGGTTGCAGCACACCAACATGGCACATGTATACATATGTAATAAACCTGCACGTTGTGCACATGTACCCTAGAACTTAAAGTATAATAAAAATAAATAAATAAATAAATAAATAAATAAATAAATAAATAAGATGTTGACCTGTTTAATCATAGCAGCCTAGTCTTCCAGGCCCTTCTCACCAAGGCTTGCAGTCATTTCTAGAAGGGAAAGAGGTGAAGTCAGAGTTTATGACTCTCAAATAAAATACTCCTTGTCTATCAGGAAGGGGTGTTCATAAGAACCTGCAACATCCTTACCCATTGGAGAGGCCTGGAATGCCTCCCAGCTGATGTCAGTACTCACGTGACATCTACACCCACCTTCCTCTTTCTCTATCACCTCTCTACGTCCACCCCCTCTCATGGAACTGCCCATTCATCTGAGGACTTAGTGGAAGGGAGGGCAACTCCTTCCGCCTTACCTCCCGACCCCTCCAAAGTCAGAGAATCCTTAGGCCCAAATATAATTGCATGTCCTTCCAACACTCCAACTGGTGACCAAATTGTGGTTCTATGGAGCCTTCTATCCCATGGAAATTTGAAGAATCCTGTTATGGACTGAATGTGTGTGTTCTTCCAAAGTTTATTTGTTGGAATCCTACCCCCCAGGGTGACACTATTAGGAAGTGGGGACTTTGGGAGGTAATTAGGTCATGAGATTGGAGCTTCATAAATGGGATTAGTGCCCTTATAAAAGAGTCCCCAGAGACCTCTCTCACCGTATTTCCACCATGTAAGGATACAAGATGTCGGCCATTCACAACCTGCAAGAGGATCTTCACCAGAACCCAACCATAGTGGTACCCGGATCTCAAACTTCCAGCCTCCAGAACTGTGAGAAATAAATTTCTGTTGTTTATAAGCCACTCAGTCTACAGTATGGTGCCTTGTTATAGCAGTCTGAATGGACTAAGACAAACTCCTATCTCAAAGGGTTTCAAAGAAAGATATTTAAAGAAGAGCTTCTCCCTAAGTACATGAAGGTATTTGCTAAGCCTGATCTCCAACTCAAAACAAATCCACAATGAATGCTACATTTTTCCCATGTAAGGGACCCCAGTTAAGGCTCTGCCTCCACAGAAACAAGGAATCTTGGATGTACAAAGTTACGGTGATGGCCTAATAATTGTTCTCTTCACATCCACTACTGCCTCATTCAATATCCTCCATGCAACTGTCAGGGTGATATTTTTTAAATCCAAACCTTGTTACGTCATTCTCCTGCTTAAAACCTTTCGATGGCTTCCCATTGCACTTAGGATGATGGCTTCCCATTGCACTTAGGATAAAATCCAATCCCTGTATAAGGTCTATGACGATCTACATGATTGGATTCCTGCTTACATCTTGCAGATTCTCTCAAGCATCTCTCTCCTTACTCTGTAAGTCAGTACCACACCTTAGATCCGGGCAAGAGGGGTCCCCATACTGGGTCTTCCACAGTTTAGACAGCCCCACATATCACGAACACACACATAAATCAATGTATTAAAGAATGTAAGGAAAACTCTCGAGATCTGGCATTCAGTGCCAGTACAGTGTGCTCTGCACCCTGAACATCCATTGTCATGACTGACGCCATTAGCTCCAGGGAAATTCCTTTTTTTTTTTTTTTTTTTTTTTTGAGACAGAATCTTGCTCTGTTGCCCATACTGGAGTAGAGTGGTGCGATCTCGGTTCACTGCGAGCTCTGCCTCAAAGGTTCAAGCGATTCTCCTGTATCAGTCTCCCAAGTAGCTGGGATTACAGGCATGCACCGCCACACCTGGCTGACTTTTGTATTTTCAGTAGAGACAGGGTTTCACCATGTTGGCCAGGCTGGTCTCGAACTCCTGACCTCAGGTGATTCACCTGCCTCAGTTTCCCAAAGTGCTGGGATTACAGGCATGAGCCACCGGTGCCCGGCCAGCTCCAGGGAAATTCTTCTCTGCATCCTTTGCTCTGTGGCTTTAAAGCAAAAGGCAATGGCATTCAAATGCCATGAAGGATTCCCTGTGGTGCCCCACTGATTTTGGAAACAGACACTGCTTTTGAAGGCAGAGAAAATTTCACCATTGTAAACACTTTGATAAAGAAAAATACAAATTAATTAACTTGTCACATCCTTCCCCTCAGATCATATTAATGCAATATATTCTTACAAAAGGAACCATTGTTTTCTAGTAATGCCAGGCAACCATCTACTTGCTTCCCTTCATGTTTC
Organism: Rhinopithecus roxellana; assembly: GCF_007565055.1. Taxonomy (NCBI): domain Eukaryota; kingdom Metazoa; phylum Chordata; class Mammalia; order Primates; family Cercopithecidae; genus Rhinopithecus; species Rhinopithecus roxellana. The sequence goes on from NC_044568.1 coordinate 45,877,689, forward strand.
AATTCACAGGTCAGGAGGCTCACGCGAATTGGCACAGTATTTGCAGTGACTGGACATGGCAGTTGAGAAACACTTTGCAATATTAAATGATTTACATTATTCTGAAGCTTGTATTTAAGTCTAGATTCCATTCATGGCAAATGTGAAGCATAATATGTGTGTGTGTGTGTGTGAGAGAGAGAGAGAGACAGACAGACAGACAGAGAGAGACAGAGAGAGACAGAAAGAGGCAGAGAGAGAGAGAGACAGGGTCTCTGCCACCTATGCTGGAGTGCAGTGGTGTGATCATAGCTCACTGGAGCCTTGATCTAGGCTCAAGTGATCCTCCCACCTCAGTGTCCTGAGTAGCTGGGACTACAAGTCCAGCTAATTTTTGTTATTATCAGTAGTAGAGACAAGGTCTTGCTATGTTGTGCAGGATGGTCTCCAATTCCTGGCCTCATGCAGTCCTCCCACCTCAGCCTCCCAAAGGCTGGGATTAAAGATGTTAGACACAGGCCCGACGTGGTGGCTCACACTTGTAATCCCAGCACTCTGGAAGGCTGAGGTGGGTGGAACACTTGAGGTCAGGAGTTCAAGACCAGCCTAGTCAACATGGCAAAACCTCATCTCTAATAATAATACAAAACTCAGCTGGGCCTGGTGGTGTGCACCTGTAATCCCAGTTACTTGGAAGGCTGAGGCACAAGAATCACTTAAGCCCAGGAGGCAGAGGTTGCAGTCAGCCGAGATTATGCCACTTCACACCAGCCTGGGTGACAGAGCAAGACTGTCTTTAAAAAAAAAAGATGTGAGACAGTGAGTCTGGCTGCTACCTATTCTTCACATTGACAACTAGCTGAACTTTGCTAAAATTATTTAATAAGTTTGAAATCAAGTCCTTAAAACTGAAATAAATTTCAGTTTTCTTTAATTTGGATTTGGGTATTTATTATTATTTGCATTTTGCTTTTTTAAATTCAATAGATAATCAGAAATATTTAGGCATGAGGTATGTGGGTCTCCCGTTGCACTATTGGGCTGTGGAAATATCAGTATTAGGACAGCTCTACACTTCCAATCCTGTTGAAATTCCTCAAGTTCCTCAAATGCACCATCCTCTTTCTTACCCCAGGGCCTTCGCACATGCTGCTTCCTCACCTGGGACATACTCAGCACCCTTCACCTGGATACTCCTCCCCATACCTCATATCTTACCTTGAACTTCTTATCCTTTAGTAAGCATTCCTTCGTTCCCCTGGCCAGGTTAGGACCCCTTATCATGCACATTCATTGCACCTGTTTTTCTCTTTTGTACGTATTTGTACAGTATCTCCCTTTCTCAGTAGACTATAACCTCCTTGAAGTCAGGGACTATGTCTGTCTTGTTCACTCATTTTTCTCCAGCACCTGAAACAGACCAAGTTTATAGTAGATGCTCAATAAATACCAGGTGACTTCATAAATGCTAGAGTTCAGATTGCCAGCTCTGATTACACTGAATTGTAATTACCTGTGTGAGTCTCTCTAGATGGACTTGGAGTCAGAGACCAAAAGCTGGCACCCATGGGCCACATGTGGACTGTAGTTTGGTTAGTTTGGCCAGCAGAATATTGCCTATATCATGGTTTTTTTTTTTAATTTTGTATTTTTTTATTTTTAAATTAACTGCCAATATTTAAGAACTTGGAAATGACACTTAAAAATCAAGATTTGCAATTTCTCTTGAAAAGGCCAAACAGTTGGCAACACTTCCCATGTGACAACAATCCCCTAAACTGAGACACATGTGTTCCTTTGAATAAGCTGATTGTCCCAACCACCGCAGTCCTGATTTAGCCTGTATCACACACTTCCATGGGACTCCCACAGCAGCAACTAATATTCAGTCAACTAAGGTCATGCAACTAAGGTCTAGCCAACAAACTCTGAAAAAGAAGTGTGGCCATGTTCAAGGCAGCACTATTCACAATAGCAAAGATTGGAATCAACCTAGGTGGCCATCATAGTGGACTGGATAAAGAAAATGTGATACCTATACACCATGGAATGCTATGTAGCCATTAAAAAAAAATGAAAGCATGTCTGTTGCAGCAACATGGATGTAGCCCGAGGCCATTATCTTAAGCAAATCAATGCAGGGACAGAAAACCAAATACTTCATGTTCTCACTTATAAGTGAGAGCTAAATATCAGGTATTCGTGGACATAAAGATGGCAACAGTAGACACTGTGGACTACTAGAGGGAGGAGGGAGAGAGGAGGGCAAGGGTCGAAAAACTGTTGTGTACCAAGCTCAGTACCTAGGTGACAAAATCATTCATGCCCCAAACCTCAGGACCACGCAATATACCCAGGTAACAAATTTACCTGAATCTAAAATAGAAGTTGAAAAAGAAAAAATAAAGATATGATGCTGTATGCCGATTTTTTTTTAAAGGAAGAAGTGTGGGGCTGGGCATGGTGGTTCACACCTGTAATCCCAGCTACTCAGGAGGCTGAAGCGGGAGGATCACTTGAGCCCAGGGGTTTGAGACCGGTCTGAGCAATGTGGCAAGACTTCAGCTCTAAAAAGCAAAATTAAAATATTAACCAGGCATGATGGTATGCACATGTAGTTCCAGCTACTAGGGAAGCTGAGGTAGGACCATTGCTTGAGCCCAGGAGTTCAAGGCTACAGTGAGCTATGGTCATGCCACTGTAGCCTAGGTGACTGAATGAGACCTCATCTTTGGGTGGAAAAGAAAAGAAGTCTCATAAAAAACTTCCATGTGGCTGGGTGCAGTGGTTCACGCCTGTAATCACAGCACTTTGGGAGGCCGAGGCGGGCAGATCACGAGGTCAGGAGATTGAGACCATCCTGGCTAACACGGTGAAACTCCGTCTCTACTAAAAATACAAAAAATTAGCTGGGCATGGTGGCACGGACCTGTAGTCCCAGCTACTCGGGAGGCTGAGGCATGAGAATCACTTTAACCCGGGAGGCGGAGGTTGCAGTGAGCTGAGATCCCTCCACTGCACTCCAGCCTGGGTGACAGAGTGAGACTTCGTCTCAAAAAACAAAACAAAACAACAACAAGAAAACACTTCCATGCAAGGTCCTTCCTCTCTTCCCTTGTCTGTCAGCTGAATACTGATGCCCAGGGCAACCCTAGAATGTAGGAAAACCTTCTTGAGCCTGGGTTCCTGAATGATTGCATGGAGTAGAGATCCCCCACCTACCCTCTGCCAACCAGGAACAACACTGGACTGTTTCACTGTCAAGTAAAACATTCGTACTGTGTTAAAACCACTGAAATGTTGGGTTTTGTTTATTATAGCAATTAATTTTACTCTAACATAGTCTCTATAGGCATTTAAACTTGGGACCCCTGCACAAGCTCTTGGAAGACAGAGATGATGCCTCATTCACCCGTTTATGTGCAGTGCCTAGCACAGTGCTGAGCCCATAATGGACCCCCTAAAGATGTTTATTGAATGAAAGAAATGCAGGAACAGATGGAATCCACGCAAGCTGTAAGCAGAGCCAAGGCAGGTAATGACAGCTCTGCCCTGGTTGATTCCAGCATTTCTCCTACCCATCCCCAGCCCCTAGCCTTCGCAGCAGCGCTTCATCCTCTGAAGATCCTCCTCATGTGGCTTCAGATTTCCCTTCTCGCCTTCACTCTCATTCCCCACACCTGTGCTTAGGACAGCAGACAGTGGCTGGTGGAATTGGCATAAGGAGACAGGCATGAAGTTGAAGCAGCTGTCTAGAAAATAAATTACATGCAGTCACCTGCTATTTCCATTCTAATCTCATCTGCTGGAAGCTGCTCTCCCAGTGCCTGCTTCTGCTCTCTTTTCTCTTGGCTGCAAAATTCTCTAGAAACAGAGCTCCACTGGACAAGAGGAAGAATAGGACAGAATCTATCTTTTCATAATTATATATCATCAAATATTTATTACATGTCCAGCTTAGGCATAACAGTGGATGCAGAGCAATTTCTGTGCCATGTCTTCTTGTACAGAAATTTAGAATGGTAAAACTAGTATTTTATATCACATCTTAAAAGTCTCATTCACTTGTATCATTTCATTCTTAAACATCCATGGGACATATGCAGGCAGGATGGGGATTAATGTCCTCATTATACCATAAGATCCAAAAAGCTCTAGAACTGTGCTTTACACGTGCCAAGCACAGTGTTTAGGACTTGATGTGTATTTGTTTTAGGAAAAGTTCACAACAGCCCTATGAGGTATGTTCTATCATCATCGTGCCCATTTTACTAAGGAAGACAGACTCTGAGCCCTAAACTTTAAATGATTTGCTTAGGCCAGTAAGGTAGTAAGAGATGGAGCCAGGAAGCGAACTCCTGTCTGTCTGACTCCAAGGTGCTAACTGGTTTGCTATTATACTCATTAGCTTTTTCTCACTCAGTATGTTGCATTTGTTATGTCTGTCTCCTCTACTGGATTGTGAATTCCTCCTGGCAAAGGCCAAGGCATATTCATAACACTCTGCCCAGCTAGTAGAGAGCCTCACACTTAGTACCTATGTGATGAATGAAAAAAAAAGCCGGAGAAAGCAGAATGAGAAGTTAAATGGTCTATCCACAACCACATGACAAGCTAGTAATTCCCTGACTTAAGACTCAACCAGTGTTTGAGTTACTATCTAGCTCTGTGGCTGTGGATAGGCCATTTAATTTCTGTTCCAAATCCAAGGACCTTTCAATGGGAATAACAATACCAGCACTGTATGTTGAGAATTCATATCAGGCTCTTTTATATATATACTATTTCATTTAATTCTTGAAATACCTTTGTAAGCTGGTTGCAATAATACCCTCATTTTGAAACAGAGGCTCAATTAGATAAAATAACTTGCCTAAGGTCACCTAGCTATTCACTCTCAAATGCTCAGTTTGTCATCTCTGCATTACTCAACACTTGCCAGCTTCCTCCCCTGAGAACAAGACCCAGTCTCTGTATCCATCCCAAGTTGACTGAATCCTTTTCTCCACATATCCCAAACCATGACCCTCCCCAATCTGACTATGAGAATCCCATTACTCAAAGATTTTTTCAAGGAAGCTCCACTTTTAGAGAAGGCCTCTTGCATGTGGGGGATACTCTCTAGAATTCTACCAGAGAGGCTGAGCGTGAGCTGCTGAGTCAGGCAGAACAGGCTCCAATGCTCTGCTGCTCTCTAGCTGCATAAGTGGTTGGGGGAAGGAAAAAAGGGACACACTGAAGACTATTAGTTCTCTACCAAGTGTGACTTGGGTTCCCTCACATATCTTATGCCCCCACTGTGTATTCCAGGGTGTTCTATCCATGCATCTGTCTATCCACCCATTCTTTTTAATTTATCAATCAATCTAGTCACCTGGCACTCTTTCTTTTATCTACCCTTTTACTAATCTACCCATCTTTCCTTCCTTCCTCTCTCAATCTTTCTTTGTACCCATGTATTCAACAAACATTTATTGACCAACTACTTTCTTCCCAACACTAGTGGGTTTTAGGGTTAAAAGATGAATAAGACTCAGGATACAACATAAGACAGGGGTCAAGAATAAGGGTCAGTGAGCGTAGAGAACAAAGTTAACATCTGGGCTCTGCCACGTAGAGGATGGACACATTCCTGGGCTTTTCTAAGCCTGTTTCTTTCTATATAAATGAGGAGAGTGTAGTGCATAACTCATATGGCTGTGAAGTGAAGATAAGATCAAGCCTTTAGTGAGTGCTTAAACTCCCTTAGTTGGCATTGCCATTATAAAACCAGTTCCTGCCCTAGAGGAACTCAGAATGTATTTGGGAGGCACACTGTAATAAAGTAAGACATCTGATAAGGCCCAAAGCAGTGGGAGGTGGCTGAAGTCAGCCTGGGGCATGAAGGCAAATCTCAAGAAAGAGGTAGTTTCCAGCTCCTTTTCACCAAAAAAAAAAAAAAAAAAAAAAAAAGGCATCTCCTCCAAGAGAAGAGTCGGCCTGAATTACTTGATGACCTTGAGGCATTTTAAATGACTTCATGGATAATAACCCTTTTTCTCCCCTTGACCAAGGTCTTTGCTAAAGTATTTTTCAGCATTCTTGTTATGTGCTAATGTTCTGTGTCTCTCTTCCTGCGTTTAATAGATCTTCATTCTCCTACATAGTGCATCTAGAATGTCCTTGGCACTTCCTATCTCTTAGATTTATCATAAAATCATAACAATGAAAAATGTCTTAGAGACCATGCAACCCTATACTTCTTCATTTGCCAGAAGGCAAGATCCAGATGGATTAAGTGACTTGTCCAAGATTACTCAACTAACCTGGTGACCAAGTTGGGACTAGATTCAAGGTCTTGCGGTGCCTATTCCAAACTTCCTTCCAGCCTACCATGCTACCCACTCTTCTGTTTTCCATGCTACTTTACACTAAGCTGCCACTAATAGTCTTCTCCAGGTTTCTCTTTATCCACATTTCATCCACGATGTGGTGGAAAGTTCAGAACAAACTATTCTTGAAAAAATTACTTTGCCTCACCAAGTAATTGGACACAGGAAGGGGAACATCACACACCGGGGCCTGTCACGGGGTTGGGGGAGGGAGGAGGGATAGCACTAGGAGATATACCTAATGTAAATGACGAGTTAATGGGTGCAGCACACCAACATGGCACATGTATACATATGTAACAAACCTGCATGTTGTGCACATGTACCCTAGAACTTAAAGTATAACAAAAAATAAATAACAAAAAATAAAGTCGATTTCTTGACACCAAAAAAAAAAATTGATTTTCTGTTCTTGCGATAGTTTGCTGAGAATGATGGTTTCCAACTGCATCCATGTCCCTACAAAGGACATGAACTCATCCATTTTTATGGCTGCATAGTATTCCACGGTATATATACGCCACATTTTCTTAATCCAGTCTGTCATTGATGGACATTTGGGTTGGTTCCAAGTCTTTGCTATTGTGAATAATGCCACAATAAACATATGTGTGCATGTGTCTTTATAGCAGCATGATTTATAATCCTTCAGGTACATACCCAGTAATGGAATGGCTGGGTCAAATGGTATTTCTAGTTGTAGATCCTTGAGGAATCGCCGCACTGTCTTCCACAATGGTTGAACCAGTTTGCAGTACCACCAACAGTGTAAAAGTGTTCTTATTTCTCCACATCCTCTCCAGCACCTGTTGTTTCCTGACTTTTTAATGATCGCCATTCTCACTGGTGTGAGATGGTATCTCATTGTGGTTTCGATTTGCATTTCTCTGATGGTGAGTGATGATGAGCATTTTTTCATGTGTCTCTTGGCTGTGTAAATGTCTTCTTTTGAGAAGTGTCTGTTCATATCCTTTGCCCACTTTTTGATGGGGTTGTTTGTTTTTTTCTTGTAAATTTGTTTGAGTTCTTTGTAGGTTCTAGATATTAGCCCTTTGTCAGATGAGTAGATTGCAAAAATTTTCTCCCATTCTGTATATTGCCTGTTCACTCTGATGGTAGTTTCTTTTGCTGTGCAGAAGCTCTTTAGTTTAATTAGATCCCATTTGTCAATTTTGGCTTTTGTTGCCATTGCTTTTGGTGTTTTAGACATGAAATCCTTGCCCATGCCTATGTCCTGAATGGTATTGCCTAGGTTTTCTTCTAGAGTTTTTATGGTTTTAGGTCTAACATTTAAGTCTCTAATCCATCTTGAATTAATTTTTGTACAAGGTGTAAGGAAGGGATCCAGTTTCAGCTTTCTACATATGGCTAGCCAGTTTCCCAGCACCATTTATTAAATAGGGAATCCTTTCCCCATTTCTTGTTTTTCTCAGGTTTGTCAAAGATCAGATGGTTGTAGATGTGTGGTATTATTTCTGAGGGCTCTGTTCTGTTCCATTGGTCTATATCTCTGTTTTGGTACCAGTACCATGCTGTTTTGGTTACTGTAGCCTTGTAGTATAGTTTGAAGTCAGGTAGTGTGATGCCTCCAGCTTTGTTCTTTTGGCTTAGGATTGTCTTGGCAATGTGGGCTCTTTTTTGGGTCCGTATGAACTTTAAAGTAGTTTTTACAATTCTGTGAAGAAAGTCATTGGTAGCTTAATGGGGATGGCATTGAATCTATACATTATCTTGGGCAGTATGGCCATTTTCACAATATTGATTCTTCCTATCTATGAGCATGGAATGTTCTTCCATTTGTTTGTATCCTCTTTTATTTCATTGAGCAGTGGTTTGTAGTTCTCCTTGAAAAGGTCCTTCACATCCCTTGTAAGTTGGATTCCTAGGTATTTTATTCTCTTTGAAGCAATTGTGAATGGGAGTTCACTCATGATTTGGCTTTCTGTTTGTCTGTTATTGGTGTATGAGAATGCTTGTGATTTTTGCACACTGATTTTGTATCCTGAGACTTTGCTGAAGTTGCTTATCAGCTTGAGGAGATTTTGGGCTGAGACGATGGGGTTTTCTAAATATACAATCATGTCATCTGCGAACGGGACAATTTGACTTCCTCTTTTTCTAATTGAATACCTTTTATTTCTTTCTTCTGCCTGATTGCCCTGGCCAGCACGTCCAACACTATGTTGAATAAAAGTGGTGAGAGAGGGCATCCCTGTCTTGTGCCAGTTTTCAAAGGTTCAACATGCGCAAATCAATAAACGTAATCCAGCATAAAAACAGAACCAAAGACAAAAACCACATGATTATCTCAATAGATGCAGAAAAGGCCTTTGACAAAATTCAACAGCCCTTCATGCTAAAAACTCTCAGTAAATTCGGTATTGATGGAACGTATCTCAAAATAATAAGAGATATTTATGACAAACCCCCAGCCAATATCGTACTGAATGGGAAAAACTGGAAGCATTCCCTTTGAAAACCGAGTCTGTTTTATTATCTGTAAAACTATGTTGATAAGACCAACCTCACCAATTTGATGTGAAATTTAAGTGAGAATGTACAGAAAGTACTTCAAGAAGTGCTGTATATTCTTTGCTTCTCAGAACATTCTATCAGTAGAAGATTCAGGATTCTGACTTGGCTGGATCTGATTGCAATATGTATGAACTTTGAACTACATTCTACCACTTAGTAGATGTTTATAAATAAAAGAAATTGATTTTCAAGAAAGTTAAGTAGATGTGCTTTTACCTTTTGCTAAGTCCAACTAGAAGTCCTGCATACTACGTGTAAAGCAAAAATACATACAACTTTTACCCCCATCTGACAGTAACAGGTGGCACCACCATGCTTTCCCATGCCAGAGCAGTGTTAGAGAATCCCAGCTAAAATAGAACGCTTACATGAGATCCAGAGTCTCCTAACATACAAAAATGTCTAGGCTTCAGTAGAAAATCACTCCTTATACCAATAGCCAGGAATATTTCAAACTGAATTTTTTTAAAAGACAATCAATAGATGCCAACATCAAGAAGCCAGAGATATTGGAATAATCTCCCAAGGAATTTAAATTAACCATTGTAAAAAAAAAAAAAAATGCTTCAATGAGCAAATACAAACATACTTGAAACAAATGAAAACATAGAAAACCTTAGTAAATAAATTGAAAGTGTCAGCAAACAAACAGGAGACATGAAGAAGAACCAAATGAAAATTTTAAAACTTAAAAATACAATAACCAAAATTTTAAAAACTCAGCCAAGGGGCTCAGCAGCAAAATGAATGGGAGAGAGGAAGCAATCAGTGAACTGGAAGACAGGACAATAGAAATTACCCAATCTGAACAACACAGAGAAAGGAGACTGAAAACAAGAAAAGTGGACAGATCCTCTGGGGGACTATAACAGAAGATCTAACATTCATGTTGTTGGAGCTCCAAAACAAGCGGAGAAAGAGAATGGATATATAAAGGATCAGAGCTGGTGCTAAGAAATGGCTACAGAGTCTCCAATGCCATCAGTTTGTCTACATCTGCTGTGGTTTGAATGTGTCCCCAAAGTTTATGTGTTGAAAACTTAATCCCTAATGCAGTAGTATTAGGAGGTGATTAGGTAATGAGAGCTCTTCCCTCATGAATGCATTAATGTTGTTATCACAGGAGTGGGCTTATTATTGTGGTAGTGGTTTAGTTATCAGGACAGTGGGCTTGTTATAAAAGTGAGTTCAGCTCCTTGTTGCTTTCTTGCTTTCTCACATGCTCTTCCACCCTCTCACCTTCTGCCACAGGATGACACAGCAAGAAGGCCCTCACCAGATGCTAGCACATTAATATTGAACTTGTCAGCCTCTAGAACTGTGAGAATTAAATTTCTTTTCTTTATAAATTACCCACTCCGTGGTATTCTGTTATAGCAACACAAAACAAACTAAGACAACATCTCTATCTCATCAGTGCTGCCTCTTCTGAACACCAATTTTATGATCTCCTATCTAGGCTTTTTTCTGCTACATGTATCCCTGAGTTCCCATTCCAACAGCCCTGGGTGCAGAATAGAAAACAAATTTTCTCCTCTACCTCCCATTTGAAAAAAATCCCCAGGAAGAACTCTGATTGGTCACATGTGGGTCTTTTCTTCTCCTTTGACCAATTTCTGAAACCAGGTGTATGAGTGAGATACTATATATTCATTCCTGTGATCAGGGGTGGAATCTATTAGCAAAAGAGAGTCTTGGATCCTGGGAAAACAATGCTTTATGCCCATGAATCTGCTTTTAAAACATAAAACCAAAATAAGCCTTGACTGATCTCCTTCCAACGACTTAATCTTTATAACACAGAATCCTTAAGGAATCTAATAATAGAATTTCTCAACTTCAGCACTACTGACATTATGGATCAGATAATTCTTTGTCATAAGGGTGTGTCCTGTGCATCGTAAGCTGTTGAGCAGCACCCCAGTCTCTATCCACTAGATGCCAGTAGCAGTGCTCCATCTCCCAGCTATAATGATCAAAAATATCTCCAGACATTGTCACCTGGGGAGCAAAATTGATCGTGATTGAGAGCCACTGCAGTGGAGGAAGATGAGATGGGAGAACAGAAGGCATTTATCCAGAAACTATTACCAAAGTAGACATCTTGAGGAGTGCCAGGAATAAGCAGAAAAACATAGAGGAAGAGAGGGAGGGAAAGAGGGATAGAGATGGTATTAATAGTACCTCCAGCACCTCCTATATCATCCTCCCATTAGCCCCTTGGCATTGATTAATTTACCATATTATCTCGTTTTCACTTTGGAAGAAGAGCTAGAGCCCCAGGGCATATGAAACAGAATGAGAATATGGATACCTCAGAGTGTGGAAAGGGAAGGAGAGACTAAGAATTCAGACTCCTTAAGAGAGAAGGTGGATGGTGGTAATTCAGCATCAGTGGCTATAACCTTAGGGTGCTGGACTGTGCTTCTTTGGTAAAGCACCAGTTGTTATCCACACTAACGAGAGGGATCTCTAGTTATACAGTTATTTTTCTGGGATTTCGCAGACTCAATATTATCTGATTGTCTTCCAAACCTTGTGAAGGGGGCAAGAAAAGATCTTACTATGCCCACTTACAGATGAAGAAACTGAGATCCATAATAGGAAATAGAGACACTATCATATAGGCATTAAAAGTGTGGGGATTTTAATACAGATAAATCATGCTTCAATTTTTGGCTTTGCCACTTACTGGTTATTTGATCTTGTCATGTTACTTAACCCTTTACCTGTAAAATAGAGTCAATGCTTAAGTAATATAAGTTTTCATAAGAATTACATTGCCAAATGCATGTAAATTAACTATTATGATACTTATCACTTAGCAAGCACACAGTAAAAGGCAGCAAGTATTGTCATAGTAATCCCTGTTATCACTGAAGTTCTAAGAAAAAAATTAAAATTAAGCAATGTAATCACAAACTCACAGCGAGTAAATGATGAGGCAGGTCTTTAAATTCAACATTTGAATATTCAGTACCATTTAACCATTCTGTGAGGACTGAGAGTGACAAAGAGGATTACCAACTAAGATGTCTGGTACTTGCCATTGTCTTACTTAATCTCACTATAATATTGGGAATTAGTCAATGGTATCTCCAGTTCACCAATGAAAAAAATCTGAGACTTAGACAGTCACTTGCCCACCATCACTCAGATTGAGAACAGAGTTGGACTATTGGTTTTGTGTCGTGAAATTCTACTACTCATTCTTGTGCAATTCTAGTGACTGGTTGATGTGTGGGGTGGTGACATAACTCTAGCCGTAAAAATCTAAGAAGTCTTAGGGAATAGGGGAGCTTTGAGGAAAACTTCTCTTCAGTGAAAAATAAATAAATAAAGATGAACAAGAGAAGAAGTGGCCTTTTTTCTATGCAATATGCACAAAGTAGCTGCCACAATCTTGCAACCATGAGAAAAACAAGATAGAAAGGAAAACTGAAACAGCAAAGATAACAGAGCAGAAGACAGAAAAAAAAAAAAAATCTGGGCCTTTAACACTCAATCACTGATTGAACACCCTAAGCAGCTCAACCTCAGGACTTCTTGTCACGTGAAAAATAAATTTCTTTTTTGTTTCATCCGTCTGAATCAGATTTTCTGTTACTTGCAGTCAAATGCATCTTGATTCAGTCAAGCATGGTAATACCATTGCTACTACTAATAGGACTCATTGTATAATTACTACATTCCAAATAACATACAAGCTCTTTAGATTTGGTATTTCATTTCATACTTTATCCCTACAATAAATCCATATGGTAGATACTATTATTAATTCCATTTTACAGATGAATAATAGAGTAGAAGAAAGAAAACTAACATTTGTAGCTTGATGATATTTAACTTCTTGGTACATCAATGAAATGACTCGGAGTGCAGCCTCTTGAGTCAGACTGTCTATGCTCAAATCCAGTTTTATCATCGTCCATGCAACCTCAAGCAAGTACTTAAAGATATTCTCTTTGAACCTCCATTTCCTCATCTTTTAATTTTTAAAATTTTGGGTGGTACATAGGCTTATATATTTATGGGATACATGAGATGTTTTGATACAGGCATGCAATGTGAAATAATCACATCATAAAAAATGAGGTATCCCTCTCCTCAAGCATTTATTGTTTGAGTTATAAATAATCCAGAGTCTCCCTCTGTTGCCCAGTCTGGAGGGCAGTAGCACTGATCTCGGCTCACTGAAACCTCCACCTCCCGGGTTCAAGCGATTCTCCTGCCTCAGCCTCCCGAGCAACTGGGATTACAGACGTGTGCCACCATGCCCAGCTAATTTTTGTATTTTTGGTAGATATGGGGTTTCACCATGTTGGCCAGGCTGATCTTGAACTCCCGACCTCAGGTGATCTGCCCACCTCAGCCTCCCAAAGTACTGGGATTACAGGCATGAGCCACTGCACCTGGACTCCAATTACATTTTTTAAGCTATTTTAAAATATATGGTTAAGTTATTATTGATTATAGTCACCTTATTGTGCTATCAAATAGTAGGTCTTATTCATTCTTTCTAAGTTTTTGTACCTATTAACCATCCCACCTCCCCGACAACTCCCCACTACCCTTCCCAGCCTCGAGTAACCATCCTTCTACGCTCTATGCCCATGAGCTCAATTGATTTAATTTTTGGTATTTCCTTATCTTTAAAATAGACATGATAACTGCATCCACCCATCTTATTGAGATGAAATTAGATCATTCAATCAATACATATTGTGTGCATGATTTAATGTAATACTCATAATTTTGCAAAGTTAGGAAATATTGCTGCCATTTTTTATAAAGGAGGAAACTAAGGTATAAAGAGGTTAAACCACTTGCCAAACTCCTTGCAGTTAGTAAGCAGGGGTTCTGGGATTCAAATCTAACTATGTTTCTTTGGGTTTCAAAGAGTTGGCAAAGCATTAGGCCTTTTGGGTCAGGGGTTGGGACAGAGATATGGAAGAATGAATTAAGGCCAACTAATAAAGAGCTCTTTGTGCTTTGCCAAGAAACATGAGGAACATGTCAGTCAAAGTGAAATTTATTTGATAATTTATTCCTACAACAAACCCATAAGGTAGATACTATTATTAATTTCAGTTTATAGATATGTAATAGAGTGGAAGAAAAGAAACTAACATTGGTAGGTTGACGCTACAGCATGGTCTAGAGTTGGCAGTAGGGAACAAGAGAAGGTGGGATTGCAAGGGGGGTGAAACTCAATGGACAAAAATGCAACTAGGTTCTGGGGACAAACCCTCAGAGGTTAGCTATGGGATTGTCAACCTAGGTAGTCTCATTAATGATAACTAATAGGGCTTGTCTTGTGCACATTTGTCACCAAAAATCTATGAGGCGTGACTAGGGGTTGCAGTTCAATCATCTCCTCATCAACCAACATGGGCACCAACTGACCTCAAGCATTTGAGCAATCAACGCTCTGAAATCCCAGATTCTCTTATTCCAGGAAACAACACGATCTAGTGGCTACAGTAGGAAATTCGGGATCAGACAGGGCTGGCCCAGAATGCTTCGTTTCTAGGTGACCTTAGCATACAACTTCAATATTGGGACCTCAGTATAATGGCTCTGGAGTCAGACTACCCAGGTTTAAATCTTGGATCTGCCACTTATTAGCTGTGTAACCTAAGGTAAGCTACTTATAAGCTCTCTGAGGCTCTGTCCCCTCATCTGTAACATGCAGAAGGCAGTTTTACCTACCTGTTAGGATGGTGGAAATGAAATGATATAGGTCATACATTCAACGAATCATTACTAAGAACCTTCTATAAGCCAGGCATGTTCTGATGGTGACAAGACAGACAAGGTCCCCGTTGTCATGGACCTCGCAGTAAAGTAGGAAGAAATAGAGGAAAGACAGATTATTAAAATCACAAAATAATGTCAAGCAGGCATCATACTAGAGCTGCTTTGGAGGCAGATGGTGAAGTTTGAGCAGAGACCGGCATGACGGTTGAGCAGGGAAAATGGCAAGTGCAAAGGCCCTGAGGAAAAAAAAAAAAAAACAGAGTTTTTTGTGTTCATGGAGTAAATAAAAGGCCAGTGTGTCTGGACATACTAAACAAAGGGAAGGATAGTCCCAGAGCCAATCAGGGACTAGATCCTGGGAGGCCTTGTCACCCTTGTTGGTATTTTTATTTTTCTCTACTTCAGAAGGGAAGGTATTGTTTTTCAACAGGGCAGTTCTTACCAGAGTGTCTATATCACAAAACAAGCTCTCCATAATTGATATCTATTACCTCTAAGATGAGGGCAATGCTGTCTATTATGAAGAGTTGTGAGAAATAAATTATACGATATGCGGAAAGGATAGAAAATGTAGGAAATCCTCAAAAGTGTTAATTCTTTCTCATTTCTGCTCCAACACATTTTGACCTCTAAAGCCACATTTGGACCACAAAACACACTATAACAGATGGGTGTTGACCTGCATTTTAAACTGAGAACAAATTTCCCATATACTGTCCACAAACCAAACCAGCCTTGGCAGTTGATTAAAAACAAATGTAGTCCCTAGTTGAGATGTTGCTACCAGGTTTAAACCTCCAGCTGGCCCTCAAAAAGCAGCAAAAAAGAGAAGAGGAAAAAAAATACATGTTGATTGTGTTCAATGGGCCAAGTACTGTGTAATACAATAATGCAATGTCTCTCCAAATACTAGAGACCATAGAGGAGATTGTTTTTAGAGTTCTCAGACCCTATATGAAATAATATTGAAGCAGTTGGTGGAAGAGTTCATCTCCTTCCCATCATTCTAAAAACATCAAGGTAAAGTCTCAGGGGGGGTGCTAGCATGTCTTTAACGCCTCTCTAACACTGTCTAATTCCTCCTTTCAGCAAAGAATGAACCTGCCTCACTCTCAGAGCCTTGGCAGGCAACAGCACCAGCTAGAATTTTAATGGCATTGGCTTCCCCCGCCCCCGATTTTTTTTTTTTTTTTTTTTTTTTTTTTTTTGAGACAGCGTTTCACTCTTGTTGCCCAGATTGGAGTGCAATGGCATGATCTTGGCTTACCACAACCTCTGCCTCCCAGGTTCAAGTGATTGTCCTGCCTCAACCTCCCGAGTAGCTGGGATTACAGGCATGTGCCACCATGCCTGGCTAATTTTGTATTTTTAGTAGAGACGGGGTTTCTCTGTGTTGGTCAGGCTGGTCTCAAACTCCCAACCTCAGGTGATCTGCCCACTTCAGTCTCCCAAAGTGCTGGGATTACAGGCATGAGCCACTGTGCCTGACCTCCCCTATGATTTTTAAAATGGTTTCCTTGTTTATACAGCAAGATACACTAGTTTGCATATATATGGTAAATTTTAATTTTTAAACAAATGTTAAATATGCAATGTTTTAAATAGAGGGATTTTTGCGTGAGGCAGTTTAAATAGTACTAAATAATAGTACAAGTGACAAAAATCATGCATACGGTACCAAAATGGCTAAACTTCAGGAACCGTTCATTTTTTTATTCTAATAGCAACCCTAAGAGGTAGATGCCACTTTTATCTCTAGTTTCCGGGTAGGAAACATCGACACAGAGACAAGAAGAAACTTGAGCAAGGTCACACAGGCCTCTTAATCCAAGGCTCCAGAGGTTGGCATCTTACGCTGACCAATCATCGTGTTTCTTTCCAGATTTGAAAATATCCAAATTTGAAAATCTTTATGTGCCTCGCTTAAGAAGGCACCAATGACCTGCTGGCTTTAGGAATTTGCTGCCACGTGTATGGTTAACCTTCACCTGCAAACATTGAGCAAAGCCCTAAAGCCTCTTTCTAAGTTTCCTACAGCTTCTCCCCTGACAGTGCTGGCTTCAGAGAGAGGCAGAGTGGTACTATAACCCCACGTTGTACAGTAAATTGGTCTCTTAGACCAGTGATACACAGTCCCCAGGAACACAGGGCTGTTAAAGAGAGTGAAGCCTTCAGTGCTCAGGTATTAGGGACACTCTGGAACTTTCCTGAGCAGAACAGCTCATTGCTCTGCCTCACTTAGCCTGGTTCAGCCACTGGATTGCCTACCTGCTGGTCTTCCTGGATATTCTGCTTTTGTCATCGTTGCTGCTTGGCGGAACCAGCCTTATCTGCACATTGATGAGTCATGCTTTCTGTACATTTCAATGTTTTATCCCTGCAGGGAGGATTCTGGTAAGTACCTTCACTCTCATCGGTCTTAATTCCTCATGCCGCCCTCTTAGGACTATTTCTGAGGCTCTTAAAGAAAATTGAACTTTGGGCAGTTGGAGTACAGTGGTTGAAAAAAAAAAGGCTCAGGGATGGTGGAAATGTTCTCATAATTATCTAGTTGGAAAGAATATTCAAACTTTCTCTCTTTTTCTAGCTTGACAACTTTAGTACCTGGAATGCTCTAAGGTGTAATACACAGAATGTGAGAATCTTGGCCTCTGATGCTGTACAAATTAAGGGAAAAATGACATCTGATAACTATTTATTCAAACACGGATCTGATGTCAACTACAAGTTACTGTTATTATCTCTTTTGGGGCCAATTCTCATGTATGTAATGGATGGCATTAGACTTTGAGTTATAAAAAGCTGCATTTGCATTCTAGTTTGACACTGTGTGTGACCTTAGACTTTTCACTTCACGGTTTTGGACTCAATTATCTTACCTGTAAAACGGGGGGATTGAATGGAATCTCTGTGAGTCCTTACTTCTTCAACACTAGAAAATAATGGACACATGGCTTGCTTTTTCTGTGCTGTAAATTTCTCATCTATAAAACAGGCTTATGATGCCAGCCCTAGCCACTTCACATGGGTAACAATGAGGATTAAAATTAAATGGTGTACATGGCTATACTTCGTTCAGAGTAAAGTTCTATCAATCGTGACGTATTACTACGGAGCGAGGATCACTGGCTGATCAATGCATGTCCTTGGTTGCTAGTAACAGAAACCTTCTCTGACCTGACTGATGTAAACAAATGGATTGTTTTTTAAGTAACCTTCAAATCTCTACAGATCCTTTTCTGGACAGTCCTTATGTGTTTTCATTTTATGGATTTTTTAAAATTGTAGTAAGGACATTTAACTTGAGATATATCCTTTGAACAAATTTTTCAGTGTACAACGCAGTATTATTGACTTTGGATACAATGTTGTACAACATATTCCTAGAACTTATTTATCTTGCATAACTGAAATTGTATGCCTGTTGACTAGCAACCACCCATTCATTTCCTTCTCCCACTAACCCGTGGCAACCACCATTCCACTCTCTGCTTCTATGAGTTTGGATATGTTAGATACCTCATATAGGCGGAATCATGCAATATTCATCTTTATGTGACTGTCTTGTTTCACATGGCGTCATGTCCTCCAGATTCATCCACATTGTTGCACATGGCAGGATTTATTTCTTCTTGAAAGGTGAATAATTTTCCACAGTATGTCTATACCACATTTCCTTTAACCATTGTTCCACTGCTGGACATTTAGGTTGTTTCTGGGTCTCGGCTATTGTGCATCATGCTGCAGTGAATGTGGAGTGAGGACATGGAGCCCACAGAGGAACAGGAAGCCATGGATTTGGAAATGCTCAGGAAGCAAGAACCACAGCAATAGCCCCGGAGCAAATGAGTCCTGTGCAGCCATCCCCACCAAGATGAAGGAAATCCAAACTCTTCTGCTGCCCTTGTCCCTCACTCAAGTTTCTAAGTTCAAAATGACAGCCTGGGCCAGGCACAGTGGCTCACCCCTGTAATTCCAGCACTTTGGGAGGCTGATGTGGTTGGATCACCTGAGGTCGGGAGTTCAAGACCAGCCTGAGCAACATGGAGAAACCCTGTCTCTACTAAAAATACAAAATTAGCCAGGCGCAGTGGCACATGCCTGTAATCCCAGCTACTTGGGAGGAGGCAGAGGCAGATGAATCATTTGAACCCAGGAGGCGGAGGGTGTGGTGAGCCGAGATTGTGCCATTGTGCTCCAACCTGTGCAACAAGAACGAAACTCCGTCTCAAAAAAAAAAAAAGAAAAGAAAAGAAAAGAAAAAAAAGCCTGCAATTGACCAAGCTCAGGACACTTGCTCATCTACCTCTGACTGCCCTGGGCAAAGGGATCTCTCCCCTTTGGCTTCTGTAATGGGGTGGCAGGCACCTGAATATACTCTTTGTCCAAACCATACCCAGTGGGGAAGAATCCCTCTCCAAAGGGAAACCACAATCTGTTAGGAAGGAGAAGAAGATTCTGGGCAATCCCTACATGCAAAATAACTACTACCCAGAGACCTATTAAATGCTGAATAATCATAATGTGTCACCCTCAGACAAGGTTTTTGTTTGTTTTTCTCTTCATCATTACTGTTTCCCCACCCAACGGGGAGCAGGTAATTTGGTGACACATTATTGCTGTGTTTTATTTCCTCTTCTTCTTCCTCTTCTAGCCCTCCTGCTCCCCTTCTCCTTTCTTATTCTCCCTTCTCTCCTTTCTTTCCTCTCTTTTCCCTCCTCTCTTCTCCCCTTGTTACCCTCCCCTTTTTTCTTTCTTCCCCACCCAACTCCTGTTACTTTCCAGAGCAAAGTGAGTCTTAAGGGATACACAGAGGCCTCTCACATCTCTCTGAACCAGAAAGAAAAGGCTTTTCCTGATACATCAACATCCTGGTCATCACAATCTGATTTTATTCTACCATACATGCACACATGCATGCACAAGTGTGCAAACATATTCATACATATACATACACATACATGCACATGAACATATACATACACACATACCCCTAACTCTTGCCTTCCCCTTCCTCTCAGGACCCCATTTCCTTCACTTCATCTACGATCATTCTTCATATCCTGATGAAATTTACCCAGGTGCAGCTTGGATTCTTTGTCCTTTCCCCCTTGCCGGGCTTTAGGAGGCAGGCAGGCAAGCAATTGTGGAAGTATTCCCATCCTGCTCTGTGGCTGCCCCTGACCACCTTGAAAAGTCAGTGACAAGCAACAAAAGGCTCTATCCAAACTCGGTAAGAATTGACGTGCACCTCAAAGAACTGTTGTGAGTGATTGCTACAAGAGATGCTCAGCTGTTCACCAAGACATCCTCAACAAGAAGCCACACGTGTGGAGTAAAACAAACAGCAGAAAAACACGACGCTATAGTTCTTATTGGAAAGCAAACAAGAGCCCGCCGTCAAAGACAAACTGGTAAAAACTCTAGCAGAGCAGGCCAAGGTCAGTGGAGAGCTGGGAGCATCAGAGGAAAATATCAGGTGCCACTTTGACAGCCTAATCGCAGGGAAGCAATTGTCTTCTGCGCCAACTCCAAAGGCTGAGCTTCTAAAGAATTGCAACGCCACCAGGAGATGTTAGTTTCAACAATTGCTTGTAATAACATACTTGGCCAAGACACACTGCACAAGACACGTTTTCCTACATTTTATTATGATAATTTTCAAGCAGACATAATGTTTCCACTGAAAACCCATCTACCCATGACCTAGATTCTACCACTAACATCTCCTTGCTTTAAGGTATATCTACCCTCTATCCATTCTTCTAGCTACCCATCAATCCTTTTAATTTTTTGATTTTTTTTTGAGACAGAGTCTCGCTCTGTAGCCCAGGCTGGAGTGCAGTGGCATGATCTCAGTTCACTGCAACCTCTACCTCCTGGGTCCCAGTTCAAGCAATTCTCCTGCCTCAGCCTCCTGAGTAGCTGGGATTACAGGCACGCACCACCATGCCCAGCTAATTTTTGTAGAGATGGGGTTTCACCACGTTGGCCAGGCTGGTCTTGAAGTCCTGACCTCGTGATCCACCCACCTCGGCCTCCCAAAGTGTCGGGATTACAGGCGTGAGCCACCGCGCCCGGCCTATTTTTTGTTGCATTTTAAAGTGGCAGGCATTCGTACACTTCAACCCATAACCTCAGCATGACCTAGATTTGTTTACAGTTCATGCAGGAGATATTTTTGACCCCCAGAAATAAAACACGTGGGTTGGGAGACAGAGAAAGAGATCTACAGGTGAAGCATGGAGGATTTTTAGGACAGTGAAACTACTCTGGATGATACTATAATGGCGAGTACATGTCATTATACATTTGTCCAAACCCATAGAATGTACAATACCAAAAACTAATGCTAATATAAACTATGGACTTTAGGTGACAGTGATGCGTTCACGTGGGCTCATCGGTTGTAACAAATGGACTGCTGTTGTGCAGGATGTTAATAGGGAGGGCTATGCCTGTGTGGGGATGGAGGGCATTTGGAAAATCTCTGTACCTTCAACTCAATATTGCAGTGAATCTAAAACAACTCTAAAAACCAAAATCTATTTAATTTTTTAAAATAAAACATACAACGTAAATCTGACAGGACTAGTAAACTGGTATCACTTGGGCTGAATTCAGCTCACAAACAAACATGCAGCCTGCCTGTCGTTGATTTCCATTCCTCCCATTATGGAATCCCAACTTTTCTTTCCATAAATGGTCCACGTCCTCTCACAGTGAATGTGGTTTGGGAAGAACTTACCCCTTCTCTTGGCTTTGTCACTGGACACATGAGACACACATTGCAATCAGTATATATATTTTTTGTTGGCTACAGAAATTTAACTCAAACTTGTGAGTTTAGTTGAGATGAGCCCCTGACCCAGGTTGGTTCACCAGGGGTCGTTCCTAGGACTTTTGTTCCAATTCTCTTTTAGTTCTGGTTATTAAGCTGACAGGATAAATCTAGGGATGATGGTGTCCATCTTTTTATTATATTGCAAAAACCTGCTTAAGAATGCAGCTAATCAAGGCAAAGCAGAAGCCATTGATGGAAAAAGCCAGGTATGCTTTTGCACCTGAATCAGCCAGGCCTGCAGTCAGGCAAACTTCTATACTTTTCAGTTACAAGAGCCAATACATTCCTTTTTAAAAATAAAACTAGTTTAAGTTTTTCTTCAACAATTTCAATAAAAAGAGTCCTGGGGAATACACGGTTACTAAGGGAGCTGAGCTGGGATTCAAACCCAGGTCTGGATTTAAGCCTCAACAGTTGACAGTTACACTACTTGCACTGCAATTAGGTTCTGCATTGAACATTCCAGGATGGACGCTTCCCCTGCCAGGAGGTGATCTAAATACAGGAAGGGCAGATAACAGATAACCTTTGAATGTCAACACAATGTGGTAAGAGATGTTTCAGGAGAAAGACTGTCCATGTGGAAGGTAAATGGGGATGTGCAGGTCAGGAAAGACTTTGAGGTCAAGATTATCCTTTAAAGGAGTTCTGAAAAGCAGGAAGAAACCAGAGAGCAAGCTACAGTCTGTGGGAAGTGGGAGGACAGAGGATTCAGCCAAGTGAACCCAGTGTGCTACAAGCCCCATTTCATCAGCCCTTCCATCTAGAACAACCTTAATCACAATCACTATGTGTTTGCGTTTCACTTCCTAACAGTGTATCTGTCTATTCATCTATCTCCATCTCTCTGTGTCTCTCTTCACATCTCTGTCTCTCCCTGTCTCTCTAGCTGACCCTTTACTCTCCTTCCCTCCTAACTCCCTTTCTCACTTTGCCTTTCCCTGTCCCTCTTTCTTTGCACATACACTCTCCTAACTTCTGGAATGCAACCCTCTCCATCATCAACACCACCCTAGTCCAAGTCACTATCATTTCTCACATATCCAACATGACAACCTCAAAACTCGTCTTCCCACTTCTATTCTTGCCTCTTTTCCATCAATTCTCCACCTCCCTGACATAGCAAGTATTTGAAAATGCAAATATAATCAGAGCACTCCCTTGCTTAAGACCACGGATAAAGACCAAACTTCTCCCCATAGCCTACAAGACCTCACCTACTCTCTAACTGCATGGATCTCCTTGTACTGCACCTACACACACACATACACACACACACTCTCTCTCTCTCTCTCTCTCTCTCTCTCTCTCTCTCTCTCTCTCTCTCTCTCTCTCTCTCTCCCTGGTCTCCCACCTCCTCAAAGAGTTCTTCTCACTCCCACCCCAGGGCCTCTGCACTGCCTCTTTCTTCTACCTGGGATGCTCCCCTCACCCCTAGATCAACATCCCTTCACCTACTTATCATTCATCCCTTAATCCTTACTTATCCTTCACATTCAGCTCAAATATCACTTCTTCAGAGAAGCCTTCCCTGACTGCCAGACTACATAGAATTTTCCTTGACTCCCTGGTGCATGCTGGCTCATTCCTTTCACTTTTTTTATAGCCCTTATCCAAGCCCCAACCACAGTTGGCTTGAGTGCACCATTGTCATACACAACCAATCAAGTGGATCAGCCCCTTAAGCAAATTATCTGTGTGTGTGTGAGTGTGTGTGTGTGTGTGTGTATGAATTGATTCATGCCTATATCTTGCACTTGACTTAAAGATCCAGGAAAGCAGAGACCATATCAACTTTTAAAAACAATTGTATACCCAGAACCTCATACAGTGACTAGCATAAACACTTCTAGTTTGTTACAGTCCCCACTACTCCCTATTGCGTTCCCAACTCTGAGTAAAGTGTTAGTTGCAATTTAAGTTATGTTTATGTTACTGTTTATCTTAAAGAATTATCCCTTCATACCGCTGCCTCTATCAAAGGGTGGAGAAACAGAATCTACACCAAGAGGACCAAGAGTTCCAGGAAAAATGGGAATAGCACATTTCCCATGAAAGTGAAGAATGCAGATGGGTGGGGTGGCTCACGCCTGTAATCCCAGCTCTTTGGGAGGCTGAGGTGGGTGGATCACTTGAGATCAAGAGTTTGAGACCATCCTGACCAATATGGTGAAACCTCATCTCTACTAAAAATACAAAAATTAGCCAGGCGTGGTGGCGGGTGACTGTAATCCCAGCTACTTGGGAGGCTGAGGCAGGAGAATCTCTTGAACCCGGGAAGCAGAGGTTGCAGTGAGCCAAAATGACACACTGCATTCCAGCCTGGATGACAAGAGCAAGACTATGTCTCAAAAAAAAAAAAGAAAAAGAAAAAGAAAATGAAGAATATTTATTACCTGCCCAGGCTCACAGGTGTTCAAATGTGAAACTCCTCCTCTAAAATTCTGTATATATTTCTATTATATTTATTTATTAATTCATCTAAGATTTATTTCTGGACACCTACCTGGCATGCTCTTTGTACTTGGGATACAGTGAAGGATAAGACAGATGAAGATCCTGCCTCCATGTTACAAAGAGCCTACATGACAGTGTGTAACATTTCCTATCACTTACCTATCCTTCCACTAGTCTGAGCTCCTGATGGTTTCAGCACAGGCTCTGGAGCCAATTGCCTTGGATTCAATTCCAACCGGGTGGTCTTGGGCAAATTACTAAACTTCTCTCTGCTTTGGTTTTCTCATCTGTGAAATGGGGCTAATAATTGTACCTTCCTTCCATTGTGATAACGAAGATGCAATGAGTTAAGTCGTGGCTGCCTCTTAACAAACCCTCAGTAAATGTTAACTCTTATCACTCACCTCTGTCTCCTAAGCAGAACTGACTTCTTGGATGTGTGACCTATGTAGTCACTGAAGGCCCTATGCTTGGAAGGGCTCCATGCTTGGTTTAACGCTCTACTCTTGGTGTCTTGAAATTCTTAATAATTTTTGAACAAGAGACCTTGCATTTTTATTTTGCACTGGGACTTGCAAATTATGTGGCTGGTCCTGACCAGCATATGTTATGTGTCCAGTAAAATTCTGTTGAAAGAATGAGTAAATGAATGAATTCAGCCAACCACTGTTGTTGAACTGAGTCTGCCATTGTCATACAGAACCAATCAAATGGATCAGCCCCGTGAGCAAAATTAAAGGACTTTTGTTGTTAACTCATCCTGCCCATTCCCTGGGACTCAGGAACACTCAAAGCTTGACCTAAGTCTTTGAAGATCTTCTCATCCAGGCCAGGTGCATTGGCTCATGACCATAATCCCAGCACTTTGAGAGGCTGAGGCAGGAGTTTGAAACAAGTCTGCGCAATATAGTGAGACCCATCTCTTAATAAAAAAAAAAAAAAAAAAATCTTCTCATCCAAACTATCCATTTTCCAGGAAGCTTGGACCTTGACAAACTGCCAGTGTTCCTGACGGAGCCAGCAGAGGACCCAATCCAATTCCCCCTTCTCCAGAACTGCAGTCTGCACCGTTCACACCACGCCCCTCTTTTTCTCCCAGCTCAGCATTCCTGGGACAAAGGCATACCTGGTCTCATTCATCCCCATTTTACAGATGGAGAAATAAAGGCTTGGACACAATAAGGTCCATCAAGATTTCCCATGCAGCCCAGTCCCTCTGCCTAGTTAAGTCTGTAGTTCTGTGAAGAGTCTCTAACTAGAACCCCAGAATTCAAACCACTCAAATTGTTTTTGGAGTGACTAGTCATATATGATCATTATATGCTAAATCCCCCTAACCCCAACAGCATTCTGAGACCCTGGCCTGCAAGGACAAGCAAAGGTAAACTCACCTCCCTGCAGGCCCTGAGTGCTGAGTCCTTTCATTCTTTCAACATCTATTGAGAGTCTGCAGCATGCAGGCACTGTGTGAAGCTGAGATACAACCAGGAACAACACAGACAAAAGGCCTTGCCTTTCTAAGAGAAAGTAAAATAAATAAATACAATGTGTATGGTCTGCTGATGGTGCTATACACTATGCAGAAAAATTAAGCAGGGAGGGACAGAGGATGTGAATACTTTGAGGTGGGAGAGGAATGGAGATTTCAATAGGGAGGAGAGTAGAGATTTCAATGGTAAATAGGATCATAAGGGAAAGCTTCAAAGAGAAAAGGACATATAAGCAAAGACCCTAAGAAGGTGAGGAAACAGCTTCCTGCAGCTGTGCAGAGGAAGAGCCTTCCAGGCAAAGGGAATGGCCAGTGCAAAAGCCCGGAAGCCTTATCCATCATTCACAATGCAGAGGGCATCTCTGAAGAGACTAGGAGGGCTTTGTCAGATCACATACATGTCCCCCCACCCCTGGCTAGCCCCAACTTCTCATCTCAGTCTAACCGCCTGCAGACCAATCCAATCTATAGGTTTTTGAACAATTATTTATTGAGCTTCTACAATGGCCAGCCACTGCTTTATTCATCATTGCAGCGGTGTTCTTGTTTTCTTTGTGTTTGCAGTAGTCATAGCTAATCGAGAGAGGTCACAATAAAATTTCAGCATCTAATGGGGTCTGAAATCTCAGCCCTGGCCTCACTGGGCTGGGTCCATGTGACTCCGTAATCTGCCCTTTTGTGGGGCCACGTGCCTCCTTGCTTACTACAGACCCAGCTAGATCCAGTAGATGCCCCCCTTATGCAGACTGTCTGGTTCTGTATGCTTTGGAGATTTCCACTCTGCCCTAGAGTGTCCTCCATCCCTGCGTAGGGTAACCCCTAACAAAGACAAGAACTAGATACATGCTCTTTGCTAGTCTTGAGGGCCAGGGGTCCGCTCCACGTTGGGAGACCTGGAAAAGGCTGGAGAAAGCTCAGCCAGTTACTTCTCTCCAGGAATGGATGTGATAGAGGGGTGAGGGGCGTTGGGAAGCAGCGGGGGTGGGGTCTCAGGCTTCTCAGACCCATCACAGCTCTTTGCATAGGCAGCTGCTACAGTCTGCTCCTGGGGATGCCTGGCCTGGGTACTCCTGCAGAATCTTTAACTCTCTCACACTCACTGTCTTGAGCCCCAGACAGATCTCTCTCTCTCTCTCTCTCTCTCTCTCTCTCTCTCTCTCTCTCTCTCTCTCTCTCTCTTTCTCTCTCTCTCTCTCTCTCTCTCTCTCCCCCCCTCTCCTAAAGTCTGTAGTGGCCACACCAGGAACCCTCCACCTGTCTGCCCTGAGGATAAAGGACCACCCAAACATTGCTTGGATCCCACCTGCTTTACCAATGCTACCCTTCACACAACCTTCAAGCACTCTAGACAAGCCCCCATGACTCCCAGGTGCGTTTGTGCAAGTTTGGAGTGCCCTGTGGGTGTGGTCTTGTGCACGGTGATGAGGATGCCTGCGTGTTTTCAAGGATCTGGGTGTGGGATGGGAGTGCATGAGTGAGAGTGTGAGTACACCGCATGCCTGGGTATTGTGTGTCTGTGTGAGCGTGGGCGAGTGCGTGTTTGAGTGGCTGCAACATCCTTATCCCTGACTGAAGGGCGGCATGCAGGAGGGGCTTCTCTTAACCAGTCTGTATCCTCTTCAAACGCACTCTAGTTAGGGGACAATCCACCGGCGGCCACCCCCAGAGTCGCCACACACACGCACAGGGATGCACGCACCCCTCTTTCCAGAGCCAGCAAGCTCAGCTCCCCTGGTCCAGGAAAACCGACAACCCTTTAGCATCCTCGCTGCTCCAACAGCCCCACCCCTTCCCCCGTTCTTTGCCCTAGGTGTAGAATCCTCTCTCTGGAGATGGACTGGAAGCATTGGCAAGGGGCAAGAGAGGTGGCTGCGAGGAGAGTGGAGAAAGGCAAACTGAGGACACGCTGGAGGAGTGAAGAGCAGCTGCGGGAGAGGCAGATCCCACCCACACCACGCCCCTCCCTCGGGGTTGGAGATGGGGGTAGCCTGTTTTCCACCCCGGTCTTCCTTCGGGGTTCCCAGATCTAACTGCATCTTCTCCCCTGAAACTGGAGCCAAGCGAGGCGGCTGGGACCCCCTCCTCTCCCGCATCCCTCCCACCCTACACAGACTCCGCTTCCAGGCAGCCGCTGATTGGCTGCGGGGAGCGGCGTCCCAGCCCCCCGGCTTTGAGGCGGGAGTGGAGCGGGTCCGAGGTGGGAGGCGCACAGACGGGCTCCGGGAGCCCCTCCCGAGGCCCCGCGCCGCGCGCCCCGCACCCTGCGCCCCGCGCCCTGCGGGAGGGCTGAGCCGGGACTCCAGGCAGGCAGGTGCGGAGCGAGAAGAGGGGATCACGGCCAAGGATAGGAGCCAGTCCTGCGGTGAGAAAGGCGCTGCTGCTCCAGCTGCTGCCTCCGCCGCCTCCACCACCGAGCCGGCGACCAGAGTCGGGCTGGCAGGCCGGGCGCGAAGCGGCGAGGGGAGCGAGGGGCGCGCTCATGGAGCACACGCACGCCCACCTCGCAGCCAACAGCTCGCTGTCTTGGTGGTCCCCCGGCTCGGCCTGCGGCTTGGGCTTCGTGCCCGTGGTCTACTACAGCCTCTTGCTGTGCCTCGGTTTACCAGGTGAGGGGCGTGGGGGAGAGGGAGGGAAGACAGGAACCCCAAGTGCCGGTTAACACTGCCCAGAATCCCCCGTCCTCCCCCGTGCGTTCCCTGGCACCCCCCTCGGAAAAAGTTTAAGCTTTAAGGTCAACTGCAGAGATTTCCACATGGGGGGAAGGAAGTTGCTGTGCCCTGGCTGGGGACCGTGTGTGTGTGTGTGTGTGTGTGTGTGTGTGTGTGTGTGAGTGTGAGTGTGTGTGTTTCATGACTGTGACGGCGGGCGATGGGCTTGGCGTGTGAGCGTGGATTCGAAGGTGCATTTGTGCGCGCGTCTGGAGGGGGCGGCTTTCATGGGGTCGGGGCGTAGAAGGCTGTGTGTGTGTTTGGCTTGACTGTATGTTCTGGACAGAAGGCTTCGCAGAGGCTTCCCTTCTCCCGTGGCCCCGGCACGTCCACCCTACTTGGGGCACCTCTGCCCCTCTGCCTGACACGAGATGAAGCTGGAGACCCTGACACTGAGCACTCTCTTGCTTGGTGGGGGGGGGGGGGGGGGGGGGGGCACTGGCATAGAGAAAGGATGCCTAGCAAGAAAAGGGTCTCCCAGCTGGCTAAGGAGAATCAGGGGTTGGCTCTGGGACCGTGCCCTGGCCAGGGCAAGGGTGCAGAGACACACAGGGCAGCCTGCGGTGACTGCCACCTCAGGGCGTCACAGTCTCCTTGAGGACATGGCTGGCCCCCTGGCTTGGCCTCCAGGTTTACCCACCCTGGGCAGCTCACGCTGCTGCGGATGTCTGGCTGGTCTCACATCTTAATGTCCTTTTCAAAGTGTGGCTGAGACTTGTGCTGAATTCCTGAAGAGAGCTGAGCTGCCGAGAAGGAGGGAGTGCTTGCCTGGGCTGTGTGCAAGAGAGAGGGAGAGAGAGAGACAGGTTTTTTCCTGGGGCTCCAGCTTTGGGTGGACCCTCCTCACAGGCAGTCTTGGTGGCAGATAGATTCCTAAAGATTACCTGCATGCAGAGAGGAGAGAGGGACTGAAAGAAGTGGAGATAAAGAGAGAAAAATAATCCAGTGTACACCCTAAAATCTTAGCATCATCTCCCCAGTCATCTCTTAGTCTGCGAACCTTAGCATCTTGCTATCCTGGGAACTTGGGAGCTGGATTTCTGAGAGCCTGGCTGAGATTTCCTTTCCAAAACATTCAACTTGGCAGTCAGGGCCTCTGATGAGATTGTTTCAATAAATCCCCCCTCTCAAATTTGGCAGGCATGAGATACTAATGTGTGAGCCTCTCTCCCCCAGTCAGTGATGAGGCTTTTATTCCTAACTAATCGCCCCGACTGCCCTAGGAGAGCAGGTTAGCCTCTGATTTGCCCTGCTGGGGTGGTAGCACATGTCCTGTAATTACCTTGAGCTGGGATTGATTTCAGTCCAGGTTCTACCTCCCCTCTTCAGCCCTTCAGAGCTTCTCTCCCAAGAGCACTGCTTTCGGAAATGAGTTTTTGAGGTTGGTTATTTGGTGATGCTTGCTGAACTGGAAAAGTGTCAGAACCTCTTTCCCCCTCAGCATTCCCATCAGAACGCCCCCCACCCCACAATCCACCCACCCTTGCACCTCCTCTACCGAGTGAGGTAGCCACTCACTCACTATCCCAGGCTTTTCTAATGAAACCATTTAAGGGACAGAGACAAAGACAAGCAGAGGTTGACCCTTCAAGAGTTCAAAGCAGGGACAAGAGGATGAAGAAAATGAGGAAAAGCTTAGACCTTCAAAGACCTCAAGGTGAAAGCCAAGGTACCTCACACCTTCACATCCCAACTCCTATACCAGCTGGGGCCTTCCTAACACACAGCATTGACATCTACCATATGCCAGGCACTGTGCTAGCTGCAGGCTTAGCCCAGAGCTTGAGAACTTAAAAGCATGAAGCTAGGATTAGGATTTGGCTGTTGTTGATGTCTTCGTATCCTCAACTAATAGTTTTGGCCACTGTGGTATGCCAAGTATTAAGTGGGTGTCAAAAGGACACAAAGACTCCTAGGATTCAGTCTCTGAGTTCCAGGAGCTCCCAGATGGAAGCGCATGATTCCAGAGGCAGAAGATGGATGCAGGGACCTAGCAACCTAGAGAAGAATGGTTGGGGAGGCCAGGCTTATCCAAAAGTCTTGGTCTGTTAGCAGTTTCGTTAACAGCCCACAAGGCTGGTTCAAAGGTGAATTCTTTAAGTCATTCTCTTAAAACCATAAGGGGAGACAAGTATGTCCTGGCAATGAAGAGTGAGTGTTAATCCGGGTTCTGCTGGGGTTAGGTTGCAGGCTTTTCATATCTCTGTGCCTCAGTTTCCACAACTGTAAAATGGGAATTATGAGAATAGCTATCCCCTGGAGTGGTGTTGAGAAGTAAGGATGTTGCTGGAGATGATGGCACAAGTGAAACGCTCGCCTTGGTGCCTGACATTCATTGATTGACACTGCACTGCTGCAGTCATAGTTATTATGAAGCCGATCAGGTTGTAAAGAGGGGGGTCTGCTTGAACAGCCCCACCAGTGACCAGAGGAGGGACTGAGATACACAGAATAAAGCATTCAGGTCAGCATGTAACTCTGTGTGCTGAGCTCACCACAGTGGTCCCCACCCATCACCTCCCCTCCCCAGCCACCAGCAATTAGCAAACTCTCATTACTCCACCACTGACTGGGAGACGCAGCTTTGCTGGGTGTGGAGTAACAGACCGCAGGCCTTGCTCATATTGTTGAAAACTGAGATTTTAAATGAATCACTATTCCTGGCAGTGGACTCACCCCAGGTTTCCCAAATTCTCGCAGTAGTGGTTGGAGACGTGGGTGGGAACTGAGGGATGGATGGGGAGCGCCTGAATGTTTAGCAACAGCAGAGCTAGTATCACAGGAAAGTGGTGGATGTCTCTGACTACCTTCAGTCTCTAGGTTGGGAGGAAGAGCTAGGGGATTGCCCTAGACAGTCTAATTTTTAACTGGTTGGTGTAGGATCAAAGGAATTCTAATGCAAAATATGGGTACAGCTTTACCACTTAAGAACTCTTCATCTCTCTCCACTATAATTTTCCCCATCTGCAAAATGGGGGTAACAGCAGTACCTGTTACCCACACAGGTGGTATATATTTAAGGTCATCTGTAAAAATGACTTAGCACAGTGCCTTGTCTGAGAAAAGCACTTATTCCTCACTCAGTGACGTCTCCATACCGGATCTCTGTCACCTATATTATTGCACTTAATCCCTGCCACACCTCTGCGACCTATGCCTGTCTTCGAACTCATTTTACAATGAACAAACTAAGACTCAGAGAAACGGAGCATCTTATCTATGGTCGCACTGTCAGGTCAGCATGCAAACATACTGCCTTATTAAACAGTGCAATAAAGCAAGCAGTGCAATTTCATTCTATGGCTTTGCCTTCACTACTGCCAGGCAGTTGTTTGAACTAACCTCGGTCCCTCATTTCTGTGCTCTGTGGAGAAAATCGGTGTCCCACCTGTTCCTAAAACTCCACCTCTTTCCCTCTTTCCTCCTCCTTTCTAAGTAAGCGAGATGTTTCTCACTTCTCGAGACACACAAAATAAGTCAGCGGAGCCGAAAAGGAAGGATTGGGACACTCATTGGGCCAACTGGAATGAGACAGTGCAAAAGAGACAGCAATGCAGGAGAAAATTATGAACTTGAGCCCCTGGGGGAAGAGAGTGAGAGGGAGGATAGGTGAACCAGCTTGATAAGGAAGGGGCAGCACGAAATTAAACTGAGACTTGAGAGATTTTTTAAAAATTACCTTCTAAAGAGTGCCATGGATGTGCAGAAAGAAGACAAGGTGATGAAAGAGATGATGGTTTGAAACTGAATGCTGCCCAGCAGAAGGATGCATTTCCGCCACTGCCAAGTGAGGATGATAACATCTGTAACATCTGCCTTTGAGGGTTGGCGCAAGATGAAGGCAGATGATGAGTCTGTAGCCTGGCAGATAGTACATAGGCCTGACGCATGGTAGTTACCATTGTTGTTCACTAGAAGTAGAAAACTGGTTACCTGTCAGCTGGACTGAGGCCTGCAGATATGTTTTCTTTACCTTGTAAACATTTTTAATGAGAGAAAATGGAATAAACAGGTTAAAGGACACACTCTGGAGCTGGACCTCTGGGGTCTGAGTCCTGGCTGTGCTGCTTACAAGTTATGTGACCTTGGGCTAATGACTTTAACCAGTTTGTGCCTCAGTTTCTCTGTTTAAACTGGGGGTGATTATAAGAATAGTCTACACTTCATAGGGTTGCTGTGAAGATTAAACGGGCTAAGCACTGAGTGCAATGCCTGGAATATGGTAAGCACTCTGTAAGTTATTTTTTCATCATTTAAAAATTAGGAAAAAGTCCCAACTCACTTTGTGACACCAGCTTTATCAAAACCGGACAAAGACATTACAAAAAAAGAAAACTACAACCAAATATTCCTCATGAACATAGACACAAAAATCATCAACAAAATATTAGCAATTTGAATCCAGCAATATATAAGAGGAATAACAAATCAGAATCAACTTGAGTTTATCCCAGGAATACAACACTGGCTCAACATGTGAAAATCACTCAGTATAACTAATCATACTAACAAACTAAAAAAAAATTTAAAGCCATATGATCCATCTCAATAGATGCAGAGAAAGCATTTGACAAAATTTAACATCCATTTGTGATAAAAACTCATCAAACTAGGAAGAGAAAAACAACTTATTTAACTTGATAAAGGGCATCTATAAATAATTTACATGTTACAACACATTTAAAGATAAAAAAACTGAATGCTTTTTCCCTAAGACCTAGAACAAGGCAAGGATGACTGCTCTCACCACTACTATGAAACATCATACTGGAAGAAGTCCTAGCCAGTGCAATAAGGCAAGAAAAAGAAATAAAATTTATACAGAAAGAAAGGAATTAAGTAGTTTTGGTTCACAGATGATACAATGGCCTTCCTAGAAAATCACAAAAACTCCACACCGAAAAAACTCCTACGAACTAATAAGTGAGTTCAGCATGTTTGCAGGATACATGGTTAGTATGTAAAAACCTATTGTATTTTTATATACTACCAGTGAACAATTTGAAATCAAAAATTGGAAATTTTATAAAATAGATTTCCAAGTTCCCTTAAAAACACCAGAAGAATTGACATTAGATTCACATGCCCAGAAGGCAGCAATTTTCTGAAGCTAAGGAATAGCTGCTTGCTTTATTTTATTTTTCCTTTCTTCTTTTTTTTTTTTTTTTTTTTTTTTGCATTAAATAGATAATGATATTCATGTGACTCAAAACCTAAAAATATAAAAAGGTACACATTGGAAAGTCTCTCTTCCATCACTTTCTCCTGCTCACCACTTCTCAAATCCATCACCACAGAGGTAACCACTGTTATTAGTGTTTTAGTTTCTTATGTATTCTTTCAGGGTATCTTCATGCATATCCAAGAAAATATGAATTATGGACTTCAACTCTCCCTTTTATTCACTGTCCCCAAAATGAGCACAT
Source organism: Rhinopithecus roxellana (assembly GCF_007565055.1). NCBI lineage: Eukaryota > Metazoa > Chordata > Mammalia > Primates > Cercopithecidae > Rhinopithecus > Rhinopithecus roxellana. The sequence goes on from NC_044568.1 coordinate 45,911,258, forward strand.
TATACACATTGTCCTACATTTACTCTTTTTCCTCTTAATATATTAATCATCCATGATGGTCTATATAAAGCTTTCACATTCTTTTACACAGCTGTATTGTATTCCATTGTGTATTTGAATCATAGTTTCTTGGTTGGCTGCCCCCCTTTCAAAAGCACATAGGCACTCCAATTCCTTTTTTTTTTTTTTTTTTGAGATGGAGTTTTCCTTTAGTTGCCCAGGCTGGAGTGCAATGGCACAATCTCAGCTCAGCAATTCTTCTTCCTCAGCCTCCCGAGTAGCTGAGATTACAGGCATGCACCACCACACCTGGCTAATTTTGTATTTTTAGTAGAGACGGGGTTTCTCCACATTGGTCAGGCTGGTCTCGAACTCCTGACCTCAGGTGATCCACCTGCCTTGGCCTCCCAAAGTGCTGGGATTACGGGCAAGAGCCACTGTGCCCAGCCGGCACTCCAATTCTGAATAGTCCCTAATAGCGTGCCTAATTGACCTCTGTAACCTGTATGACTCATCCTTAGGCACATTTGACTATAGGAATCCTATTATAGCAGTGAGAAAAAGAGCACTTCATCATTCCAGGTTTGCTCTGGCAATAATTCACTGTGTGACCTTGGCCAAGTTATTCTTAATGCATCTCTAAAAGGCCCAGGAGAGCCAGGTTCTGCTGTGTTGCCGTAGTTGGAGACATGGCCCCATGGACAGGACATGAGCATAGACCAATGATGTAGCTATGCTGGAGGCTGCCTGGGCTGGCTTTGGTCTGGGGTCCAGTACAGCACTTTTGTAGTTTTCGCTCCTGCTTAGTTTCTGTAACGATCATGTTAGTTTTGCTTTGTGAGGCTGAGTGTAAAATACATTGCTTCGGAACTGGTCGTGGATTTAAATCCTGTATCTTAACCGTGTTTGCTGTGTGATCGCAGGTATAACACTTCACCTCTCTGAGTCCCGGTTTTCCCATCTGCAAGAAAGTGGGCAGTTGAGTTTAGCAGTTAAGCAGTGGTCTCTGAAGTCAAACTGACTGGCTTTGAACCCTGCTCCCCTGACTACTAATCTGTGACCTTGGGCACATTTCTCACCCTCTCTGAGTCTCAGTTTCTTTGGCTGTGAGATGGAATAACAATACTTCTCTCATTGGGCTGTTTTGGGGATTAAATGAAATTATAAAATGCTTAGCACTATTCTTGGCACGTGTTCACTCTCACATAAAGTAAGAGTTCAGTAAACGCTATTAACCTTCTGTGCCCTGGATTGGTTGCTGTGGCGATTAGAAATAAAATATGAAAAGGCTTCTCACAGTGCCTTCCACATTGTAGGAGCTTGGCGAATAGTCACTCGCATTGTTTTATTGTCTAACATGTCCACGTGCTCAAGCCTTGTAAATGCCCTGTAGCCACACATCACTCTGTACATAGGTCTTTTCCGTGAATCCACAATTTCACTCAAAGTGGAAATGAAATAACATACCCTGACACACTAGAAGAGAATGACCCCATGGATTAAGCAATCAATTCCATCATAAGCCTAGGGAATTTGTCCCCCTAAAAGAGTTGCCTGTGATTCAGCGAAACTCCCAGAAATAATATCAGTGCAGAACATGAAATGGCCTTCAGCTACAGCTGGCAGAGACCGACAAGCACCACTAGCAAGGTTGTCCTGGATACTGCAGTCAGAATCATGAACAGAAAGGGTCCTGCCTCTGAACCTCCATGTGGATCTGAAACGTATTGGCAAATGGTGATAGCCAGTGCCAGCCCCGCAGAGGGCACCATGAAATGATAGTGGCCAGGTGTCTTGAATTCAAATATTTAAACGGAGCAGTCAGATAATGTAAATGAACAAAATAGTCTAGTTTTTAAGAAATGCTTCACTTACCCAAAGAATCATGCTTCTCTGCTGTTTTTCTGAAAGCTTGTGGCTCTCCTCATCTCTTATTTTCTCTCAGTTGTAGAAACAGATGTACAAAACAAACCAAAAAACCCAAACTATTCCTCTTAATAATTGCTAACACACTTAAAGTGCTTACTATGTACTAAGCATTCTTCAAAACACTTCAAATGCATTAACTTATTTAACTTTTTTTTGAGACAGTCTCACTGTGTCGCCCATACTGGAGTGTGGAGTGCAGTGGCACGATTTCAGCTCACTGCAAGCTCCATCTCTCAGGTTCAAGCGATTCCCCTGTCTCAGCCTCCTGAGCAGCCGGAATTACAGCCGTGCGCAACCATGCCCGGCTTATTTTTTGCATTTTTAGTAGAGATGGGGTTTCACCATTTTGGCCAGGCTGATCTCAAACTCCTGGCCTCGAGTGATCCGCCCACCCCAGCTTCCCAAAGTGCTGGGATTACAGGTGTGAGCCTCTGCGCCTGGCCTCATTTAACTTATAATGATTCTTTGACGATTCTTTGAGGCATGTATACATGACACCCGTTTTTCAGGTGAGAACTTTGAGACACTTCCCCAAGGTCACACAGTGAAGAAATGACAGGGCAGTATTCAGTACTGCTTCTCGGCTTTCATATAAGAAAGCAGCAGCAAACGCTCCTCAATGATAACCAGCATTCAGACCAGGTCGAGAGAGATGGGAGTGACCACAACAGGAAAGCTAGGGACTGAGGGAGCTAGAAAGTGCCACTGCCACTCCACTTTCCAGCCAGTGGTTCGGTGTTGCCAAGTTGTTCAAAAAATCTAGAAATCTAGATTTTCATATGAAATGTCCATGGTTTCACATGTTGGCCACTAATTCAAAAATTTCAAAAACACTATGTGAGCCAACACTTTGTGAGCCAAACCAAACATATCTGCAGACTGGATATGGCCCACCACACTGCCAATTCACAAACCCAGGGGTTGGAAAAGCTGCAAGAAGCACCAAAAAACACCAATGGAGTTACAGGGGTGGAGAAAAAAAGAAGAAGAATCTAGAGGGAGGATTGAGGAAAAACAGGGATGGAGACACAGAGAAATATGTGGCTAAAGTGGAAAAGCATGCCAACCCATGAAACCAGGGATTTGGGATAACCTGGAATAAAGAACTCCAAAAATACCACAAATTGCATGCTAACAACACCTTGAAACACAAATCCACCATTTTGGGGGGGGGGGGGACAGGAAGTGTCCTTACAACCTGCCAGCATGGTGGATCAGGATGTAGGCTCCGTGGCCCTCAGACCTGTGTTCAAATTCCAGCCTCATCGTTTCCTATTAATGGGGCTCTGGCAAGTGGCTTCACCTTTTCTGAGCCTGAGTATTCCTATCTGCAGTTCCTTTCTCACAGGGTTTATGGTGTGGCTGAAATGAGATAATTCAGGGTTGCATGGGGCACAATGTCTGGTACTAGCCATTACTATGTGCTAAGAATTCTTCAAAACACTTCAAATGCATTAACTTATTTAACTTTTTTTGTTGTTCTTTGAGACAGAGTCCCAGTGTGTCACCTAGGCTGGAGTGTGGAGTGCAGTGGTGCCATTTCAGTTCACTGCAAGCTCCACCTCCCAGGTTCAAGTGATTCCCCTGCCTCAGCCTCCCAAGTAGCTGGAATTATAGCCACCATTCCCAGCTAATTTTTTGTGTTTTTGGTAGAGACAGGGTTTTACCATGTTGGCCAGGCTGGTCTTGAACTCCCGGTCTCAAGTGATCCACCCACCTCGGCTTCCCAAAGTAGTGGGATTACAGGTGTGAGCAGTAATGGCTGCCATGTTTTCTATGAGCCCAAACATCCCCATTTTATGAAATGAGGAATTTGCAGAGCTAGGAATGTGATATGGTTGAAGTTTGTGTCCCCACCCAAATCTCATCTTGAATTGTAATCTCCAGGTGTTTAGGGAGAGACCTGACGGAAAATTATTAGATTAAGGGGTGGTTTCCCCCATGCTTTTCTCATGATAGAAAGTGAGTTATCATAAGATCCGATGGTTTTATAAGGCAGTTTTCCCTGCTCTTGCTAGCTCTCTCTTTCCTGCCACCCTGTGAAGTAGGTCTTTGCTTCCCTTTCGCCTTCCACCATGATTGTAAGTTTCCTGAGGCCTCCCCAGCCATGTGGAACTGTGAGTCCATTAAATCTCTTTCCTTTATAAATTACCTAGTCTCAGGTATGTCTTTGTAGCAGTGTGAGAATGGACTAATACAGAATAGCAGAGTCTTAACCAGAACTTACTTTTCCCAAGTCTCAGTTCACTTTTCACGAAATCACACTGCTAGCAGTCTCTTAGGAGGAAGCAAAAGAATAGGAGTAAAGGAAAAAGAGACTGGGAGATTTGAGAGCTCAGAACGATTGTCTAGATATTTTTGGTTTGTTTTCTTGGTATATAAGATTATTTTAGGTGGTACAAGTCTGTAGCATTGAATCTCTTTTCAGCTGTCTTAATCCTTTGGATTCCATCAAAGGGAAAGCTTCAGCTTGGTGCTAGTGTATGTTTAACACCTTTTTAAATATGTGCTAAATCTCCCCCTTTTCCTTTTTTTTCAGACAGGGGCTCACTCTGTCGCCCAGGCTGGAGTGCAGTGGCTCACTCATAGCTCACTGCAGCCTTGAACTTCTGGGCTCCAGTGATCCTCCCATCTCAGCCTCCTGAGTAGATAGGACTACAGGCACATGCCACTGCACTCAGTTTAAATCTCTCTTTTGAATAGACACAGAGCAAGCCTTGGGCTCAGACCTTGGCAGGCAGAAGCACCTAGCTGGAGTTTAATGTGACTCTTGTATTGTCATCGTATTTCTGTTTAAGGCTACCTCCTGTTTACAACGGGGAAGGGAGGCTGATTTTTGATCTGGGGTGGTTATATACATGTGCTATCCAATAGAATAACCACTAGCTGCATGTAGCTAGTGAGCATTTGACATTTGACTAGTGCAACTGTGGAACTGAATTTTTTATTTCATTTCATTTCAATTAATTTACAACTAAAATCGCATACTCAATTCAGTTAGTAGAAAATGTCTGTATACTTGGAACAATTTGAGTATGTGAATCTACTCTTTCAATCATACATTTTATGACCTCTAAATAGAAGTCAGAGACTTCCAATGAAAATTTATCATCCATAGAGATACGTGCTGGAAGCATGAAATGCACATCAGAGTTTGAAGATTTAGCATGAAAAAAAGTGAAATATCTCATCGATAATTTACATAAATTACATTTTGGATGTACATAGTTAAATAAAATATATTGTTAAAATTACCTTCTGCCTCTTTTTACTTTATTAATGTGGCTACTAGGAAAATTTTAATTGCATATATGACTCCCATTTATATTGGGCAGCAGAATTATATAAAATGTAAATTTAAGGGAAAAAAGGCAAATCACTTTCAAACAAAATGCCAAATAAATGATAGTACTGGTGACACAAGAATGCAGCAAAAATCACAAAGTTGATGGGTGTCTTAGTCTGTTTGGGCTGCTGTAACAAAGTACCATAGACTAGGGTGCTTATATACCACAGAAATTTACATCTCGCAGTTCTGAAAGCTCGAAGTCTGAGATCAGGGCGCCACAGCAGTCAGGCTCTGGGAAAGGCCCTCTTCCAGGTTGCCGATTCCTGACTTGTTGTATCCTCTCACAGGGGAAAGAGAGGAAGAGAGCCCTCTGGAGTCCCTTTTATAAAGGCACTAATTCCATTCATAAAGGCTCCATCTCAGGACCTAATCAACCCCCAAAAGCCCCATTTCCTAATCTCATCACATTGGGGGTTAGGACTTCAAAATACAAGTTCAGTGGGGAACACATTCAATCCTTTGCAGTAGGACAATCACTAAAGTCTGGGGAACACTGTTCTAATACAATGTCCTTTTTAAAAAGTATATTTAGGCCGGGCGCGGTGGCTCAAGCCTGTAATCCCAGCGCTTTGGGAGGCCGAGACGGGCGGATCACGAGGTCAGAAGATCGAGACCATCCTGGCTAACATGGTGAAACCCCGTCTCTACTAAAAAATACAAAAAACTAGCCGGGTGAGGTGGCGGGCGCCTGTAGTCCCAGCTACTCGGGAGGCTGAGGCAGGAGAATGGCGTAAACCCGGGAGGCGGAGCTTGCAGTGAGCTGAGATCCGGCCACTGCACTCCAGCCCGGGCGACAGAGCGAGACTCCGTCTCAAAAAAAAAAAAAAAAAAAAAAAAAGTATATTTAATTTAGAGATGGGGGGGGTCTCACTATGTTGCCTAGGCTGGTCTCGAACTCCTGGCCTTAAGTAATCCTCCTGCCTCAGTCTCCCAAAGCTCTGGGATTATAGGCACAAGACCCTGCACCTGGCCTACAATGCCCTTGATGGAAAAACTGAGGCTGAGAGGGAAAGGAAATTCCCCAGGGATGCATACATAGCTAATTAGCAGCAGAGCTGGACCTTGACCCCAAATCTCTGGGATTCCAAATCCAGTGTGCTTTGGCCATTGCAGCAGCATGAATAACCCTCCTGCCTCCACCTCTACCAAGGGAAATGTAAAGATGGTAGGGTCAGGCGTGGGGAGGAGGTGACTACCTTAGATCCTAGTACAATTCAAAGGGAGGGAATTTTACTGTATGGGTGACCCAGGATCTTTGCTTTTCTATAAAGCGGAAGCAGAATGGCTTATGCTTTCCTTAAGTGATGATCATGACCTGCTGGACTGCATTGAGAGGAAGCTAGGAATTTTAACCTCAAATGTGTGTTTTCATTTTGCCCCATGGCAAAGAGGGATGCGAAGATAAACCAGAGAGCACAATCAGACAATGCACCTGCATTCATTGACTCATTTATCCAGCCATCCATTCATGCATATATACATCCGCCCACACATCCATCCATCTATCCACCCATCGATTCATCTATCGATCCACGCATCTATCCATCCATATGTCCATGCATCTATCCATCCGTCTGTCCACACATCCATCCATCCATCCATCCATCCACACATCCATCCATCCATCCATCCACATGTCCATCCATCCATTCTAGGCCTGGCATTGCTAGATACCAGGCACCATGTGAGGTACATGGTGAGCCAAAAAAGACCCGTTTTTTGCCCTTGTAGCATTTACACACAACACACACACACACACACACACACACACACACACCCGGGAAAGACCAGCATGATCAGAAACCCAAATAAATGTAAAAGTGCAACAGAGAAAATGTCATGAAAGAGAGCTGCTTGGTGCTGTGAGAGCTTATCACTGAAGAACTTGACCCAGACAAGAGAACTCAAGGAAAGCTCCCCTCAAGAAGGAGTGATCAAAATCTGAAGGACAAGGAAGGGAAGAGTGGAAGGGAGGGAGCAAAGGGAGCAGGCCGTGCCATGACCCTGAGGCAGGAGGGGACTGGTACACACAGATCAGGACAGCAAGAAGGCCAGAGTGTCTGGAGCGACCAAAAAAGGAGAAGGGGGATACATGGTGTCAGATGCAAGCAGAGTGAAACAGGAGGTCAGCACCTTACAGAAGCAGGTAAATTGACCCTGAGTTAGGACAACACATTCTACAGAGTATGAACTGACATGTCCACTAGTGACTTCTTTTCTTTCCCTGCTTGTTTGGCAACCACGGATACAGCTAGGGGAATTGCTTTTCAGCCACAGACATTTCTTATTTTCAGCTAAGTGCAAAGCAAGCGATCAGCCTCATCATTTCAGTGGTGGGACTCTACCCAGACTCACAGACACACACACAAGCATGCACACCCAGACACACAGATGCAGACCCACACAGACACACATGCAGACACACACCACATGCAGAGACACACGCACATATAGACACACAGAAGCACACATCAACATGCACACATAGAGATGCACACACAGAGACATACGTGCAGATACACACCACACACAGAGATACACAAACATATAGACACACAGATGCACACATACACCACACACAGACACACACACACACACACACTCTGCAGCCAAAGGTGTAGAATGGCCATGGTTCTGTTCTAGCTGCAACTTTTAACTTTTAGCGTTCCAGCCTCACCACAGTTCAGCTCCACAGAGCTGCTGACAAGATCCATCATCTGCCTCCTGAAAGGAAGCAATGTCTTCCCTGGAATGTGGTGGAAGGGGCAGTGGTTGGAGAGAGAGCACAAGACGGGTGGTGTCATAAGGAGGGTCAAGGTGGGCATCCCTTAAAGGAATCAGGGACCCACACTCCTGGCCCTCACAGACTGCGGTTCTGCCTTGTGTCCTCCCTCCACACCCATAACCCTTCCAGAACACCCCTTCTTCCTGGCAGAGGACATCATGGAGACAACAATGGTTTAGGGATAGGACACACCTGGGCTTGAGTTCAGTGCTGCAACTTTATTAGCTGCAAGACTGTGAGCAGGTAATTTCCCTTTCTTCGAGCCTCAGTTTCCTCATCTGGGAATGAGGGTGATAAGATCAACTGTGTTCACTTAGCTCATATGCATGAGCCCATCACGTACCAAGCACTCATCTAGGCAGTGGGAGAAAAGCAAAGGAAAATACAAAGAAGTCCCTGAGTAAGCAGGGAGATGAGCAGCAGGCAGGGAAGTCAATGCACACACAAAACCATTTCAGATACTGACATGTGCCATGGAGATCATACGGAGTAAGGTGATAGGGAGCTCCATTAGGTTGGGTGGTCAAGAAAGGGTGTTCCAAAGTGGTGATGTTCGAGCAGAGACCTGTATAATGAGGTGGAATCAGCCAGGGGAGGCATAAGGGGAAGGACATACCAGACAGGGAACAGCCAGGGTAACCCAGAGGTGAGAATGAACCGGCACAAAAGACCAGTGAGGCTAGAGTACAATGAAAAAGTGGGAGAAGGGGCAGGAGATGACGGGGAAGAGAGAGGCACAGGCTGGTCTAGGTGGGTGATGGTGGGGAATTGAGACTTGACTTCTTACATGCTGCAAGAAGGCACAGGAGCCCTTTGAAGGGTTGATGTGATCTAATTTGGGTTTTCCAAAAGTCTCTCTGGCTGCTATGAAAAGAGTAAATGGGTAGAGGTGAGAGGGGCTTAGCAAAGAGAGGAAGGTGGCTGTGGCAGTAGGAAGGCTTTAACGGGTGCTGGGCAGAGAGAGGAGCATCACCAGGGTGCCCAGCACAGGGCCTGGCACCCAATAGGAATGCAGCTCAGAGGTCATGTTCACATCCACCCTCTCTCATCCTCCTCCCACCCCAGCCACCATCACTTTCAGTCTCCACACAAAATACAGACAGCCCAGAGAAATGAGCAGGATAATGATGTCCTCAGACACCAAGGACATCTGTGCCCGGCTCTCGAGGGCTGTGGGAAGCGCCCGCGGCTCAGTGGAGAGCAATCCTCCCGGTCGTGGCAGTGGGCGAATCCTGCTAATGACCCAGCTGTCAGCTGTAAGAATCCTGAACAGAGAGAAAACAAGGTCCTGGGCTGGGCTGCTGTCCGACAGAGGCGAACGAGAAGCAAAAGGTCACCTTCAGCACTGTCATTTGACAAATAAAAGGGATTGAGTTCTGGCCAATGTGACGGAGGGACATTGTCACTGGGACTGCATTCAGTGCTCATAACAGGGCAGGGAAAAGGGAATAATGACCCCAAGACCAAGGTGGAGATTCCAAGGACATCTTGAAAACGGCAGACATAGCTCGTGGAAGAGGGAAGAAAGAGGTGATTGCTTCTTGGATCTTCTCAAAATAGACCTTCAGGCCAGAGAAGAATGGCTCTGCCTCTCCCTATTCCCTCCCCAACACAAAGATTTTTTTACACCTAATCTGTTTCTCTCATGTCTGCTCCCTGCCTTGCCCCTGTAGGAATTTGAGTTTACTATGTTCATGCCTTCCTCAGATTTGACTATGTATATGATACACACACACACACACACACACACACACACACACTCCACATCCATTTACAATATCACATTATTTGTCTTATCTCCTCTCCAGCCATTCTAAATGCCTTTCCTGAAAGAAAGAAGGGCTGTACCACCTGGATTTGAGTTCCGTCTGGACTTTCTTGCTGGGTATACATTCTCTTAACCTCTATATACCTGTAAAATAAGGAAGAGTGCCCATCTTATTGAAGGGAATATGTAATATAATATACATAGAGTGCTTGGCATACAGTAGGCATTTAACCAATAGAAGAGTCCCTTTTATAAAAACTGACAAGAATTTCCTAGTGGATCCTCACCTGGACTCTTTAGGCTGCATTACAAAGGACCAGGTTTCATTTCATGAGGCCCTACTTTGTGCCAGGGACTACAGGGGATAATGATGCAGGGAAAGACAAAGATGCACATGAAATGGCCTTTGTCCTAAAAGAAGTCACGCTTTAGTTAGGTAGAAGGGAAAATTGATCATCATAATAAAATGAGACTAGTTCTACAATGGGGTGAGGATGGTGAGGGATGAGGGCATTTAAATTCCTGTGGGGACTGGGGGAAGGGCTTATCTCTGCATAGGAACATTGAAAAGATGCGGAATTAGACTGTGTACCCTTGACAGTAGGCATGGAGTCTAAGTCAACCCTTGGCTCCAGTGTCCTCTGGTGGGCCTTGGCACAGGGTAGGGGGCCTGGTAGGTATTGGATGGATGGGTGGGTGGATTTATAGATGGATGGAGGGATGGATGGAGGCAGGGAGGAAGGGAGGGATGGAGGCAGGGAGGAAGGGAGGGATGGAATAGATGGATAGATGACTACCTTCTTAATCCCATAAATGTAATCTTCATACTAGCCTCCAAGAATACTGAAGACAATGTCTTGATCATAACTATCTTCATCATCATCATCACCACCATTACCATTTGAGTACTTACTCTGAGCCAAGCACTAGACCAAAATGTTGCTCCATGTTGCCATATTTAATCGTTACAGCAGTGCCAGTGAGATTGGTACTGCCATCATGCCCATTTGGCTCTGAGAAGTAAAGTGGCCTGCCCAAGGTAATTCAGCCAGTGAGCAGCAGAGCTGAGATGCGACCAGACTGCATGTCGCTGCTTACGTTCTGTGCTTGCCATTGGGCCCACTGCAGACATTGGTATTCAGGGCACAGGACAAGAAAAATCCTGTGTCTACAGACCTCTCTGTCTTGGTTCGTCCTCCCAGCATGGACTTTGCAGCTGTTTTGAGGAACTGTGTCTTCCTTCCTGAATGATGATTCTCCCAACATCATCCCCGTTACCCTCTTCCCAAGCAGATGTTTTAATTACTTGAGATTATTTTTAAGCAAGGACAGGTAGGTGAATTTCCTCTACACCCCACACCTAATCTACAAAATGGAAATTGAGTTCCCTCTTCCTTAAAAAGAATATTGTAATAAAACAATCCCCCTGAAAAAAAGTTCTCCTCTTCCAGATCCTTCCTTCTAAGGTTTGCTTTCTCAGCCTTAAGTGGGCTCAATTTCAGTCAAGTACTTAGAATTCCAAATCCAGTTCACGTAGTGAATGTTTATTGACCACCTATCATGTGCCAGACTCTATTCCTAATGCTTAAAAAGAGTCATCAATTATAACTATTAATGTTAATAAAGTGCTGACCAATGTACAAAGTGAATTAAAATTTACAAAGAGCTCATCCATTATGAAACTGAAAGTTCAGAAGAGTTAAGAGACTCTCCTAAGCTACTGCTAGTAGGCAGGACTGAAAACCAAAGCTGCATTCTTGGATCTCACACCCAGAGCTCATCATTCCCATATAGACACAAAGCTGTCGAAGGCAGGAATGACCTCCAAAATGAAGTCACCCCTCTGAATTCTACTAGGACCTTCCATTGTTCATTCATCTGTAAATTGTGTGATAGCTACTGGCGCCACAAAGGCAAATAAATCTGGGTTCCTACCCTCAGGAAGGGCAAAGTCTAGTTGGAGAGATGCAGAAGTAAATCACATTACTGTGAAGACTGATGTGTGATGTGCAAAAAGAAAGCCCAGTGTACCATGGAACAAAAATGGAAGTGCATTAACCCCAGTCTTGGGTTGGGGAGCAGTGCTGGGGAAAGTGTGGGGTTGACAGCATGATGGCATAGCCTCAGATTGGTGGCCAAATACAGCATTCATACCTTTCCACCACCACATTCCCTCATTTCACAGTATCCATGGCTGAAACATGGATAGTAAGATTGCTGACTTCTTAATGGTGGACACTAAACTAATAGTCATTTACCACAATTATAATTAACATTGAGTTCCCACTACATGTTAGATACTGTTTTAAACACATTACCCGAATTAACTAATTTAGTCCTTCTAACCCTATGAGGTAGATGCTATTACCCCATTCTACAGATGAGAAAACTGAGGCACATGACAAATTGCTAAATAGCTCAAAGCCAAGCTTCAGACCCAAGCAGCAGGTGCTAGAGCCAGTGCTCCCATCTGCTGAACAGCAGCAAGAGGTGAGAATTTTAATAGTGTTTTTGGGAAGGAAGTTGTCTGGTTCTAAGCTCAGTCAAGTTAGTATTTTCATGAAACAGTCATCCCTGTCTTTGGAAATGGAGACGTGGGGTTGAGACACCCACTTCTGGGAGATAGAATGATAAAGGCTGTCCATGTTGGACGCAAAGGTACATCTCCACAAACGAGGTAGTTTTTTTTTTTTTTTCTGAGAGGAGGTTGAAATTGTTAATGAGGGTGGCATCTAATTCTCCCATCGGGTGGACTAGGTTCTAGCTCTCTTTTGTACATTGGAAAGAGCCAGAAATTGGCAGAACAGTTGTGTGGGAGGTCTTGTGAGACTCTGGACACAGGTAGAGCTGTTTGGGGACCCAGGAGACAGAGTGCACAGCCCAGAGCTGGAAAGGAGGCAATTCTCCCCACCTCTGCTCCAAGTGTAGCCCGCCTTGGTTATGGGCATGAATAATGTTGTAAATCTTCCTGTGTTAGTTTGCTAAAGATAATGGCCTTCAGCTCTATCCATGTGCCTGCAAAGAAGAGACCATCATCCTTAGCAAACTAACACAGCAACAGAAAACCAAATACTGCATGTTCGCACTTCTAAGTGGGAGCTAAATGATGAGAACACATTGACACATAGAATGGAACAACACACATTGGGGCCTACCAGAGGGTGGAGGGTGGGAAGATGTAGGGGATCAGAAAAAATAACTAATAGGTACTAGGCTTAATACCTAGATGATAAAATAATCTGGGGCTGGGCACAGTGGTTCACACCTGTAATCCCAGCACTTTGGGAAATTGAGGTGGGTGGATCGTTTGAGGCCAGGAGTTCAAGACCAGCCTGGCCAACATGGCAAAATCCCATCTCTACTAAAAATAAAAAAAATTAGCCAGGCATAGTGGTGTGAACCTGTAGTCCCAGCTACTTGGGAAACAGAGGCACAAGAATCACTGGAACCTGGGAGGTCAAGGCTACAGTGAGCCAAGATCACACTACTGCACTCCAGCCTGGGCAACAGAGCAAGACTCTGTCAAAAAAAAAAAAAAGAAGGAAAGTAAAGAAGGAGAGGAAGGAAGGAAGGAAGGAAGGAAGGAAGGAAGAAGGGAAGGAAGGAAGGAAGGAAGGAACTCTGTACAACAAAACCTCCACGACAAGTTTACCTATGTAACAAACCCGCACATGATGTACCCCTGAACTTAAAATAAAAGTTAAAAAAAAAAAAGAACATTGTTAAATGGAATATTTTTCCCATTCTATTTTCTAACTAGCCATTACTGATACGTTTGCGCTTTGGTCCTCTTGATGATGCTCTTGCTGGCTCTAATAACTTTTCAGTTAATTCTCTTGGGTTTTCTAAGCATGTGATTACATTGCCTGGAAAAAAAATTGATAAGAACAATCGTGCCTTCTCCAATTGCTACACCTCTTATTTTAGTTTCCTACCTGATGACTTTGGCTAACTTGTAGGTTTGGATTCTTTACTAGTAGCATTAGTATTTGGGATTAGTTAATTTCACCGAGAGTATTTTGCTAGAATAAGGAACACATACTGAGTTTTTCAGCACAAACAGAATGACTTTGGTAACACAGAGCTAAGAAGTCCCTGCAGTGACTCAAGTATAAAATGATGACATCTAGACTCAGGTGCTGCATTAAACAAATATTTGTCAAGTTCCTACTGTGTGTCAGGTACTGTGCTAGGGACTAAGAATGTGGCCCTAAACAAGACAGACACATATCTGCCCTCCCAAAGCCCCCAGTGTCAGGATGACCACAGAAAAAAATAAGACAAAATGGATCTGAGAGGTAATTTGATGAAGAATTTTCTGCATGTGATCTTACAGGCAGGCAACAAAATATTACTCCACGTCTCAAAACCTGGTTGTGTAATTGATGATGACCAGGAAATTGGCTGAATTTTTATTAGCTTCTGAAATCTATTACAATCTATTCATCTGAAAAAAAAAAAAAAAAAAAAAAAAAAAAGAAGAAGAAGATGAGAGCAATGAAATTGGAATTCTTCATCTATGAATGCTTTTGAGAATGCGGATTGAAGAGAAATTAGCAGATATTTTAATTTTCTGCTATCTCGCTCTCGATACCGATCAGGCTACCTCTGAAATATCTCGTGATAATTAACATTTGTCTAATGCTTATCCACTCTGCAAAACCGCTTCACATGTGTTATCTCCTTAGGTCCCCACAACAACCTTGGGAGTTTGCAAAGCAATTTCACTGAGGTTATCACATTGGATTCTTGAATTCTCATCCCTCACTTCCCTGCGGTCCACACGCCAGCCAAGCCTGTCGTTTTACAGTTCTGCAAACACAGCATACTTTCACACTTCCTTGATTTTGCACTTGCGGCTCCCTCTGCCAAGAAAGAAACCCATCCTTGCCCATCCAAGGAGTGTCCTATTCATTCAAGGAAACCCTAGGCAGGCAGGGAAGATCCTCTTCCTCCTGGGGCAGCTAGGAAGGTCTGGGTACCTCGGAGTAGAGAGCACCCAACAATGATGCCCATGTCATGGGTAGACCTGCAGGCCGATGGGCACAAGTTCTGTCCTGCATCTGATTTGGGTGTCAGTGAAAACAATGGTCCCCATGTCTTCTCTTAAAGAAGTCTAACAAGTGACCCATTAGAGTTGAACAGACCTGGCTTCAAATTTCACCTCTTCAACTTACCAGCTATATAACCTTGGGGAAATCTCTAAACCCAATTCTAACCCTCCTAAATAGAGTCCATTAACACCTACCTTCAAAGTGAGGGGAGCTGCCATGACTATTACTTATAAAACACCTAGGGGAGAGAGAGCATTGGGAAAAATAGCTAATGCATACTGGGCTTAATACCTAGGTGATGGATTGATAGGTGCAGCAAACCACCATGACGCACCATTTATCTGTGCAACAAACTTGCACATCCTGCTCATGTACTCTGGAACTGAAAATTAATAATTTTTAAAAACACTTATTCCCATTTCTAGCTTATAATAAGAGATTGTTAAATGGAAGCCATTATTTTTTATTATAAAGATTATTTTCCTTCTGGAAGAAAAAGTTATAGAATCATGTATCATCAGCAGCAGCAGCACCATCCTCACCATGATTGCTGCTTCTGCTATTATGATTCCCGTGTTCTCTTATTTCTAAGGTGGGGCAGAGAACTGCTGGCTTTTTCTACTGACACTTTCTCTGTTCTGTCTTGGAAACGGTATTCCAGAGGAAAAAGGAAGTTAGTGTGTTTTGTCATAGACAAGATTACAGGCAAAGGCTGGGGGCATCAACCTATCATCACTAGTGGCTGGACAAGCTGGTTCATGAATGACGGACAAGAGTCATCCAGACAGAGTAGATGCAGGAAGTGTTAGAAGAGGAGAGAACTGCATAGGCAAAGGCCCAGAGGCTGGAGTGAGTGTGGTTTGTTTAGGAAGCTTGAAAGACACTGGTTTCTTTCAGCCCACATATGGTGGGCAGGAGGGGCGAGTAAAATGGGATGGAGACTGGCACAGGGGCCAAGATTCCAGTGGTGTTTGTTATGTACCCCAATACTAGTCTCATTTTAGAGGTGAGGAAACAGAGGCACAGAGAAGGTCGGTAACTTGCCCAACGTCACACAGCAAGTACGTATCAGCTCTGGATCCAGCACCCACATTCGTTACCACTGAGCGGAGAAGGCATTGCTTCTTTTTCTCTGTGACACGCAGGCACATGTCCTGAAACCAGAAAAGCAGCAAACTCCCCCAGAGTCATGAGGAAGCAAACTACCTTCACCTGCTGAACTCAGCTGGAGCAGGTTGGAAGCCGCTTTCTCTGTGCCTCCTCCCAGGGTGCAGAGGTGGGTTTTCAGAAGTTCCCAAACATAAAACCATTTCCATTTCCATATAATTACGCCTCCTTGACCTACATGTCATTTGGCTGTGTGCTTGGGCTGGAGGTACAAAAAACAATTTCTCCAACCACAGAAAATTGCTTCCCGAGGGCCCCTGGGTAATTAGACATTGTCCTCTGGGCATGGACTGTTCCCTGTCTGTCCACATCTTCTGGTACAGATGCTGCCACTTCAACACTGCATCTGCCGAGAGAACGCGGGTCCCATGGTGGAACAGAATGTCCATTAGAGAGGTGGCCTTGGGGAGCGGGCAGCTAAGCCATTTGCACCAAAGAATTTTCTAATGTTCTTGGACATCCAGATCCCGTGGGACCTTCCCTCTGCTAACCCACGATGCGGAGGAGGGTGTGCATTGTGTGGGAGGTTGTTACCTCTCAGCATTTCTGCTGTCTCTTGTGAAATTGTATAAATGAAAAAGCTCCAATACCAATCCTTATTTGAGAGTTTCACTGAGGTATACAGGACCCTCTGTTCTTCACCCCCCACCTCTTGTACCTTCAGGGATGTCTGTGGTTTGGGGAAAACATACTAAGTTTCTTCCTTCCTTCCTTCTTTTGTTCCTTCCTTCCTTCCTTCCTTCCTTCCTTCCTTCCTTCCTTCCTTCCTTCTTTTCTTCCTTCCTTCCTTCCTTCTTTCCTTCCTTCC